>NC_135212.1:36752711-37077711 GCF_052324685.1 Brachyhypopomus gauderio
AGGCAAGATGTGTTGAGAACTACAGGGCTACAGCGTACATTATTAACCAAGACAGGCTTCAAATAAAAACTAACATTTATTTACAGACTAACTGTACTCTATGAAATAGTAGAACATTTTAAAGGGGATTAAGACATCACGGTAAGTGCATGACTAGCACTTCTTCCAATAGTTCAATGTTTTTTCGATCTCTGTAGGAATGACTCGAGAAAGGTCTGAGGTTTTCTTGTGCATCTAGGAAACGGAATTTTAAAAGTGACAGGATTCTGAGCCTAACGCGTGTCCTTGGAGACACTACCAGGGCAGGTGGGGAATGTGTACCTGAAGACAACTTCTCATCAGGGTGCAGTCTCCTGTGTGTGGACAGAGGGAGCAAATAGGAAACTGCTTCCCTCCACAGTGCTGAACAGGACGATGCGACCAAATCACAGGCTGAACACCCGAACCCTGTTTCTGCTTCTATCTGCCTGTCTTTAATCAGTAGTATTAAAGTGGGTTTCTTGCATGTGTTAGTGTGTGCTTATTGGGAGAGTCCAAACACGCACAAACATTGCTATGGTAGAGTGAAGAGGTGGTCTTGATTTACTATAGAGTGGAGAGGTGGTGTTTACTATGGTAGAGCAGAGAGGTGTTGGGTGTTGATTTGCTATGGTAGAAAGTGGAGAGGTGGTGCTGACTGCGTGGTGAGGTGCTGTTGCAACCTGGGTTGCCTGCAGCCCTCACACACGTCCTTACACACACACACACACACACACACACACACACACACACACACACACACACACACACAGAGTGGCCCAGCCACTTAAGGAGGAATGTAGGATAACACACGTGTAGACAGTCGATGCTGGCTGAAGGCAGGTAGCTTCTGTGGAGCTTAGCTGAGACCTTTCAGGGGTCATACAAACAGACAGCACATCAGAGACCCCCCCCATCTCCCTGAAGCCTGGTCCAATAGCAACAAACTTTCAGACCCATCAGGAAGAGCAAACTCCAGAACAGAGGCACCCTCCTCTCCCGAGGCCCAGGGGACCTGCAGTCTGCTGCTGTGACAGTACTGAGAACCATCAGTCTGGTGCCAACTCTCTAAAACACATTTTCAGACGTGTTTAAAAACACACACACATGCACACATTCAGTGGGTTTAAGACTGACCTCAAATGAAAAAACAAACAAACAAAAACAAAACACTGCTATTGGAAAACCAGCATAAAGATCCTTAGCGTTAGTTCCTCAAATAAGGCTGTGAAATATATAATTAAATACGAAAAATACAGCAATGTGCAGCTAACTCCTCCAACAATATTGTGCCCATACAGTGTGTGTATATGTCAAGTCTCTCAAGGGTGCGGTACTAGAGATGAGTAGAACTGGCCCCAGTAGCAAGCCCCCACTCAAACCACACCACTCCCACCAGAGCACTGGGACAGGCCTAACATGCAAACAGGAGGAGTGAGGAAAGAAACACACACAAGCCCAACAGCCCACACATTACACATTAACAGTGCAACTCAAAGGCAATGAGTGAAACAGTGAAGTGTGTGACTCTCAGTAAAGTGTCACTCCTGGTCAGTAAAGGGTCACTCCAGGTCAGTAAAGGGTCACTCCAGGTCACGCCTACAGCTGGGCAGTGTGCGTCTGTCCACCACACACTCCTCTGTCCAGACATGGCTATGTGCAGCCTGTCCCATAGCTGATGGGATGATCTCAGTCTCCAGGATCAACTAGCAGAATGGCCTCTGACCACTCTCTGAGGCTGGTCCTCAGGGGTCCTCAAGGGTCAGAGGTCACAGGTCAAGCCTGTGACATCATCTGTGTAGTGAGGGGGTTTGGTGCTGAAGAGGAGGTTGAAGTGGGGGAGGGAGCAAAGGGCCTCGGGTCGTTCCTGGGAGAGAGAGGAGGAGTGGAGAGAGAGGGAGAGGGGGAGGGGAGCCCCCCACACTCAGTTCTGTTTGATGGGTGAACGTTTGTTCTGGTGGCCCTGGACCCCCTCTGAAGCAGGGTACAGGTGTCTGCACAGCCACTCACAAAGCCTCCAGGGGTGTGTGTGCATTCACAGCTCCGTGACGTGGAGCGGGTAGCTGGCCGGGGGTGGGGCGGGTCCAGGGGCGGGACCTTGGGTGGGACCGGGGGTGGGACCAGGGACCTTCAGTCTGTGCAGGTGACACCCATGACAGAGGAGGTGTCCATCGAGCGGGTAACAGCGATGGCCGTCTTCATCAGTCAGCTGCAGGCCACAGTCCTGCCACACAAACACACACATACACACTTATTTGACGAATATGAGCTAATTCACTTTGGAAAGGAGTGTACCACATAATGTGGTGTGTGATAATCTAAACATCATGGCAACACGCGTGCAGCGCACCACGTCTTACCTCACAGTGGTAGCACTCCACGTGGTAATCTTTGTCCATGGAAACTACGCGTATGGTCTCCTCTGAGCCCTGGAAACAGTACACACACACAAGGTGAGTGAACAGCGACTGGCACATAATGCAGCCTGAGTGGCGGTACTCACCTGGGCGGGCAGGATGGGGCGGCCGCACCACGCACACTTTGGGGCGAAGACGCTGCAGAGACGGAGAAAGACAAGACAGCCCCATTAGGAGCGACTACCACAGCTCTGCAGCTATAATTTCAAAACCCATCTAAACTCTCATGTTTTGTTCTTAAATTGTACTTTGCTCCAGGTGTATGTCCAGGTCATTCTATTCTGTTTAGTTATTTATTTGATTTCATTAATTTTAATGTATTCTGGTTATCTGCAGCGTGTTCCTTTATATTTGTCTTTTAATTAATACACTATATTGCCAAAAATATTTGCTCACCCATCCAAATGATCAGAATAGGTGTTCCAATCATTTCCATGGGCACAGGTGTATACAATTAAGCACCTAGGCATGCAGACTGTTTTTACAAACATTTGTGAAAGAATGGGTCACTCTCAAGAGCTCAGTGAATTCTAGCGTGGAACTGTGATAGGATGCCACCTGTGCAAGAAATCCAATTCGTAAAATCGTAAAATTTCCTTGCTCCTAAATATTCCACAGTCGAATCTCAGTTCTATTATAAGAAAATGGAAATGTTTGGAAACGACAGGAACTTAGCCACGAACTGACGGAGTAGGGTCAGCGGATGCTGAGGTCACCAACTTTCTGGAGAGTCAATCACTACAGATATCCAAAGTTCATGTGGCTTCCAGATTAGTTCAAGAATAGTGGTCAGACAGCTTCATGGAATGGGTTTCCATAGTCGAGCAGCTGCATCCAAGCCATACATCACCAAGTGCAATGCAAAGTGTTGGATGCAGTGGAGTAAAGCACACGCTTCTCCATCTGGCAATCTGATGGACGAGTCTGGGTTTGGTGGTTGCCAGGAGAACGGTACTTGTCTGCATTGTGCCAAGAGTAAACTTTGCTGGAGGGGGGGTTATGGTGTTGGGTTTTTAAGGAGATTGGCTTGGCCCCTTAGTTCCAGTGAAAGGAACTCTGAATGCTTCAGCATACTAAGACATTTTGGACAATTCCATGCTTCCAACTTTGTGGGAACAGTTTGGAGCTGGCCCCTTCCTCTTCCAACATGATTGTGCATCAGTGCACAAAACAAGGTCCATAAAGACATGGATGGCTGGTGTGGATGAACTTGACTGGCCTGCACAGAGTCCTGACCTCAACCCGATGAATTAGAGCAGTGACTGAGAGCCAGGCCTTCTGGAAGAATGGCCAAAAATCCCCATAAACACACTCCTAAACCTTGTGGACAGCCTACCCAGAAGAGTTGAAGCTGTTCTAGCTGCAAAGGGTGGACCAACATCATATTGAACCCTATGGATTAGGAATGGGATGTCACTTAAGCTCATATGTGTCAAGGAAGGTGAGTGAATACTTTTGGCAATATAGTGCTTGTTCATCACTCTGTCTGTGGTCTTTCAAACGTGCTTTAGAAATAAACTGACTTGACCTTAGTTGGCGAGTTAGACTCAACATTCTTAGACAGGCTTACGTGTGACAGTCTGTAACACAGTAGACGTTGTTCTTACGTGTAATAGTCTTTAACACAGCAGACGTTCTTACGTGTGATAGTCTTTAACACAGTAGACGTTCTTACGTGTGATAGTCTTTAACACAGTAGACGTTGTTCTTACGTGTGATAGTCTTTAACACAGTAGACGTTGTTCTTACGTGTGATAGTCTTTAACACAGTAGACATTCTTACATGTGATAGTCTTTAACACAGTAGATGTTGTTCTCCACGTCCACAGTGAAGGGGACACCATCAAGGCTGTCCTTACACACCACACAGCGGAAACAGCCTGGGTGGTAGGACTTACCCAGGGCCTGGAGAATCTGCACACATACGCACACACACACACACACACACGTTTGTTGAGCAAAGCTGGCATTCCTTTCACATTCAGCACTCCATGTCTTTATCCCATTGAACTCACTACAGTTGTCTATGACAGCCAAATCATAATCCTCTACATATGTAGCACGGTGTGTGTGTGTATCTTGTGCTGAAATGGAGGTGTTAATTTGTATGATTTAAACAATAAAGACAACTGTGAAGATAAATTGGTCACTCATACCATCTCCATGATGAGATGTCCACACACAAAACACTTCTCTGCTGTCTGCTGGAAGCCAGAATACTGTGGGAGACACACACACACACAAACTTAGTCAGCACTTGATCCGTGGGTGCACACACTAAGTAAGAAGGTGACTATGCCCTCCATAGCACTTTAGAGGGCTTGATTGTAGGATGCAGAGTGCTGGCTTTAGTGTGAACTTTCGATTTTTTTGTCCCATCAGCGGCCGGACTTCTGTCCAAAAGAAGCAGGAGGAAGCACTCCTGTCCCCCATTCCCCCTGCTGAACTACCATTCATAACAGGAGAACAGACCCTTAATGAGCTGCAATTTACCACATTCCCATATACACAGTCCAAATACTGGTGTTAGCAGCAAGTTCCACCGTCAGCCTCTTGGGGGCGCTGCCGCTCTCTGCTCCGTGCAGGCAGGACAGAAGGGGACACTCTGGGGATGTGTGAGTCATACTATTGTATCCCCAAACATCCAGACACAGCACGCAAGGCTTGCTAAGCCACCAGCCTCTGCTGCTTAATGAGAGATCACAGGTTTGCACATTGCTGACTGAACAGGTTGCAGGCGTCTTAGGAAAGGGAACAGCCTCAGGATGGCCATCTGCCAGCCACTGCATGTGGAAGGGGGGGTAGCCACGGGTAGGAAGGGGCGGGGTTTGATTCAGATAACAGATTTTGGGTGGGTGTGTTTTCCAGAGTGTATATTCGTGTGTTGACAGGTTGCACTCAGATGGTTCCAAAGGTCCATCCTCAACAACCAAATTCTAGTCCAGTCCGCTGCACATGGGGCAGTGTCCTGCTCAGCTGGGGGCGGAGTCTGGTGGAGCTTTAATAAAGCAGCCAATACCAGGACGTCCTGCCCCTCCCACTCCCCTCACTGGATGGCCCATCTGTCAGACCCCTGGTGTCAGGGACAACAGGGAGGGGATCTGGATCCATGGAATCAAAGGGAGTTAGGGTTTAGGAGCAGCACATTATCGATCAAATGAACCCAGATCCATCATCACCATCATCAGGGAGCTGATGCCTTATAAAGCACAACAGGAGTTTCTCGAGGTCTAGACAATAACAACACTGATATTACTCTGACATTACTCTGACATTACTCTAGGGGTGGGCGATATGGGGAAAATAATGTATCACGATTTTTTTTTCATAAAATCACGATTTCGATTTTTTATCACGATCTTCCATCCAAAAAAAATGGGGCTACAAAGCTTTCTTTTTAAGCAGATTTAAATGAATGATATTGCAATTTTCCATGTGCAAACATTTTAAACAAAAAATGTAAACAACACACGACACTTGTCACGTAGGGCTATGCCCCCTCTCCTAGCTGTCACTCCGGTTTCCCTGTTCCTCGTGTCTGTGTTGTTCCCTGCTCCTTGAGCCCGCCTTGTTGTCTGTTTCTATGGTTTCCCCACGTCTGCCACACCCATGTCATTATTGTCTTCACCTGTTTCTAGTCTAGTTCAATGTATTTATAGTCCCCGTGTCTCCCATGTCGGTATCGGTTATTTTGTGCTACTTACCTGTTTGTTCTCTTAACTGTTTGTTTCGTCTTTGTTGTAAGTACGTTCAGCCTAGTCTTTGTTTTCCCTGCCTTGTTTTGTTCTTTGTGCCACCATACCTGTTATGACCCCTGCCCGGTATTACGACTTTGCCTTTGGAATTCCATTCAATAAATCTCGCTCTCCTCAGCGTTTGTGTCCACCTCCCTGCTCTGCGTCACGCAGTTTGTTACACTGTTAAAGTGCACTATTGCACTAAATATTTCCCAGCACGTTAAACTTAAAGTTAAATATTTATACATATAGTAGAAATGATTCGACATAATTCGCTTTTTTATCACATTATTTAAGGGTTGTTTATTTTCAAAACATTCTCGTTCTCTCGTTTCACATTCTCTCATATTTTGTCCTGGAATTACAAGAGGCTCGTATTTGTTAACGTAATACAAGAGAACTGTTCAGTCAGACAGATATTTGTTGTGAAACAAAGTAGTTACAATTTCAAGCATTTTCAAGTACTTTAGCCTAAATTCCAGCACTTTTCAAACCTGAAACACAAAGCAACATTAAAATTCGTCAGGTAAATGTTCCTTCCCCTGTTTTTGAGGGATGTTTCTTTATACTACCACATATCGATCGCGCGAGGTGTGGCGGAGTCGCGCGCTATGGTCACGTGTGAGGTGGCTGCCCCCGCTGCCCACATTGTTTCACTTTCGGCATATTACTTGGGATGCCTACGTCTCAAGTGATTGAATAAATTTGTTGTACTGGCAGCGGACGTTTTCACGTGTTCTTTGCACACTTTACATATCGCTGTAGTTTGGTCTTGGTCAGTGGAAGAAAATCCAAATCAATTTCAGATTACAGAGGTGGATTTCCTCTTCTTTACCAGCTCCTCGGTTTGGCTTTCAGCCTTCGTTGTCCACTTTTAGTTTTTACAAACACAACATGGAGGCGTGGAAGACGCACTGTTCACTGTGATTGGTCAGTCCTATGCCCTACGTCTGCCGCATCGGTGGGAACCAGCATAAAAAAGTCATTGTGCTGATTGGCGAAGGCGATCTATACGATTTCTCTAATTTGGCAGATCGCCTGCGATTCTCCACTCATTATCGCCATTCACGATTTTATATCGTCATATTGTTCACCCCTACATTACTCTGACATTACTCTGACATTACTCAGTCAGTCTGTAAAGCCTTTAGTTTCACTCTTGTTCAGAAATATAGTTCAATGTTATCACTCTTAGTGGCACACGTTCACAACAGCTGAAATGAAGCAGCCCACGCTCCATTACAGCATGCAGGAAGGTACTGGGGCCAGGGGGCGGGGCTACACTCACACATACACACACACACACACACGTCAGTCAATCACGACATCTGCTCTCCCCTGAGCATGAAAACACACCATCTCCCCCTCTCTCTGTCCACTCATCCACCCACGATTGCTGTGCATCCACCTACCCCTCCCTCCACCCACTCCGAGACTCATTCTGTCTTTCCAGCTGCCCTGTCTACATTCATCCATCCACACATCCGTCCACAGTGCACACGCACACAGCGCTCACCAGGAAGTCCTCTTCACAGTAGACTTTGCCGTTCACATTGTAGAATGCCTTCCCTCTCAGTCTTCGCCCTGAACAAACAAACAAAAATCAGCACATACGGTCACATACCAGCTGTGGGCGGAGCTCTCAAGTCAGAGGCGGAGCCTCAGCCTCCACCCTCGTCCACAAAGGTGCCAGCTTGTGCCACCTTCATATGCAATCCAGCCCAGTAGTGTCTTCTGGCGGAGGGCAAGTCGAGTCTTGATCGGATATGTGAGGCGTGTCTTTTTTCAGGAAGCGTCCAACCCTCCTGGGCCTCTTGGGAGAGACGTGCTGGGAACTGGGAGCACACACGGCTGCTCTCGGGACGTTGGGAAGCTCTGGGACGCTGGGAAGCTCTCGGGACGCTGGCATGATTTCGGAACCGGAGACACCACACAGCACAAACCTGCTTAGAGACCGCCGGGTGTAGACAAGCCCAGGTCAGCTTGTGATAGGCTTGGTTATCATCTGACAAGTTGAATCAGGTGTGTGTATGTGTGTGTGCGAGAGAGAGAGAGAGAGAAAGAGAGAAAGAGAGAAAGAGAAAACACTGAGTTACACAGAACCTTGGTTGAGGGAGTGACGGTGGTTTGGTTACCATGCCAATGCCACCAGGCACTGTGCTATTCTGTGCTAGGGTTAGGCAAAACCAGGAGAGTCACATAAACCTTGAAAAGCCAGAAGTGTAACTAAGAACCTGGTCAGAACTGCACCACCATCAGTACCCCACCAGAACCGCACTGCAAGCAGAACCCCCCCCGTGCACGGATTACCGTAATTGGGCTATTAAACCACGATGCATCACATACAAAGACATCCTCCAAACCATGAGGCAACAGGTGGAGACAGCTACATATTCACACAGTGTGATGGTAATTACAACCACAGCCCCAACTAAACAAGGAACATGACCAAGATATGCTCTCTCCATCTCACTCCACCCACTCACCCCACATCACTCACCCACTCACCCCACATCACTCACTCACCTCAGTCACTCTGTTCTTGCATTTTCTGTGTCTCAAACTCATTTCCACACCCTAAGGTTGGACAGAGACTCCATTTTCCCCATGTTATGGATCTAAACACACACAGTTCTACTCTACAGCCTGTTACACTCTCCCATCAACAGTCAGAGTGTATAAAGAATTCATGCCCATATCTCTCTCACTCTACTCACTCTCTCTCACACACCACAGAAGGGGGTCTATAAATCAGTCTGTGCTTTTAACTGGTCTTGCTGAGTTGTGTTTCTGCTCTGGGAGCTCGTGGGACAGACCCATCACCCCCCTTACACCACAAATTTATGTCCTCCTCCCATTCAAACACACACACACACACACATGTGCACACACACACGCGCGCACACACACACACACACTCTGGGTTCACCAAGAGAGCCCATGATTAATGCCCATATCGCAGCACTGAACAGAGAAGCTGTTGTTTAAACCTCACCTCACAGAGCTGCTGAAGGATCTGACGCCAACCACTGGCAACCCAGACTGGGCCTTCAGGACTCAAACCTGCCTCCCCCCCCCCCCCCCCCCCCAACTCCGCCCCCCTCAGGGGAAGAAGCATCAATGAACTGTGCGAAAGTGGGTTTACGCATGCAGGAATGCTCAAAGAACTGAAAGGTGCGGAGAGATTTGGATGAGAAAGCTGCGCGAGATCAGACAGATAGAGCAAAGGGCTAAGACAGCAGCCGTCTCACCTCAGGGTGACTGCACGGGTACAGGGGTTAGGCAATGTTGGGGCAGACGCTCACAGCTGCCCCCGTGGGGTGGGTCAAGGGAATGAGTAAATGGGCACATGGAGAGATACAGGGCAGAGACACAGGGTAAATGGAGACAGGGCAGAGACACAGGGTAAATGGAGACATTGTTTGAGGCTGAGGTCACTGGCTCCTCCCGTCCACCCTCCCCCCACCCCGGCAACAGAGGGGGAGGTGGGTGGAGGGGAGGTGCGCAGAGGTCTCCTGTCTCCTTTTGTCCCCTGGAGTCTCTTTCTCACTGCACAGTCACAGCTCCTTCCCCTCACCCTCTCCTCCTCTAGGTTTGTGGAGAGCTGGACACCACAGGCCCCTATAAAGCTTTAAACGCATCAAAGATCAGAGAGTTTCTTAACGTCGTACACATGTGTGTGCACAGATTGCCTTGCACTCTGGGAGTTACACCACGACTGAGCTGGGGTGTCAGCTCACCCTACATTCCAGTTAGTGGTGAAAACACTTCTATTCTGTGCTGGAGGAGCATAAACAGAGGCACGATCAGAGCCCGATCTCACACGTGAGCTCACCCAGTGGCCCAATCATGCCACATCAGACCCATACCCACTCTCATACCCACACCCATACCCACACCCACTCTCATACCCACACCCACTCTCATACCTACACCCATACCCACTCTCATACCCACACCCATACCCACACCCACTCTCACTCCCATACCCACACCCACTCTCATACCCACTCTCAAACCCACACCCACTCTCATACCCACACCCATACCCACATCCACTCTCATACCCACTCCCATACCCACACCCACTCTCACTCCCATACCCACACCCACTCTCATACCCATACCCACACCCACTCTCATACCCACTCATACCCACACCCATACCTACACCCATACCAACTCTCATACCCACTCTCATACCCACACCCACACTCATACCCACTCCCATATCCACTCTCATACCCACACCCATACCTACTCTCATACCCACTCCCATACCCATTCCCATACCCACTCTCATACCCCCACCCACTTCCATACCCACTCCCATACCTACACCCATACCCACTCCCATACTGACTCTCAAACCCACTCCCATACCCACATCCACTCCCACACCCACTCCCATACCCACTGCCATTCCACTCTCAAACCCACACCCATACCCACTCCCATACGCACACTCACTCCCATACGCACACCCATACCCACTCTCATACCCACTCCCATACCCACTCCCACTCTCATACACACTCCCATACCTACACCCATACCCACACCCACTCCCATACCGACTCTCATACCCACTCCCATACCCACACTCACTCCCATAGGGAGTTTTTCCTTGCCACTGTCGCCTTTGGCTTGCTCATTAGGGATTTGGACCCATAGTATTGTTAACCTTGTAAATCCTATGTTCACATATGTTGTGAAAAGCGCTATACAAATATATTTGATTTGATACCCACACCCACTCCCATACCCACACCCATACCCACACCCACTCCCATACCCACTCTCATACCCACACCCACACCCATACCCACTCTCATACCCACACCCACTTCCATACCCACACCCACTCTCATACCCACTCTCATACCCACACCCACACCCATACCTACACCCATACCCACACCCATTCTGACTCTCATACCCACTCCCATACCCACTCTCATACCCACTCCCATACCCACTCTCATACCCACACCCACTCCCACACCCACTCTCATACCCACACCCATACCCACTCCCATACCCACTCTTTGGGGTATCATCTTTTACTTTAATGTTTGGGAGAATTTGTGGTTCAGAACGTCCCTCGTTTTCAGCAAGCTAGATTTGCGCTTGGTTGCATCTGTGCTTAGCAGCGCAGCAATAAAAGGCGTCCCTTGAGAAACAATTAACTACCATACTGCGTTCCGGACACGTGAAGGTTATTTAAACCGTGTATGCCGTAAATGTTTATGAAAAATTCTTATGATAACAAAAATAAACACCGGTTTTTGGTGCGAACTAGTATACCGCTCAGCACTACCCACACCCATACCCACTCCCATACCCACACCCACTCCCATACCCACTCTCACACCAACACCCACTCCCATACCCACTCCCACACCCACTCCCATACCCACACCCACTCCCATACCCACTCCCACACCAACACCCACTCCCATACCCACTCTCACACCCACTCCCATACCCACTCCCATACCCACTCTTTGGGGTATCATCTTTTACTTTAATGTTTGGGAGAATTTGTGGTTCAGAACGTCCCTCGTTTTCAGCAAGCTAGATTTGCGCTTGGTTGCATCTGTGCTTAGCAGCGCAGCAATAAAAGGCGTCCCTTGAGAAACAATTAACTACCGTACTGCGTTCCGGACACGTGAAGGTTATTTAAACCGTGTATGCCGTAAATGTTTATGAAAAATTCTTATGATAACAAAAATAAACACCGGTTTTTGGTGCGAACTAGTATACCGCTCAGCACTACCCACACCCATACCCACTCCCATACCCACTCCCACACCAACACCCACTCCCATACCCACTCCCACACCCACACCCACTCCCATACCCACACCCACTCCCATACCCACTCCCACTCCCACACCAACACCCACTCCCATACCCACTCCCACACCCACTCCCATACCCACTCCCATACCCACTCTTTGGGGTATCATCTTTTACTTTAATGTTTGGGAGAATTTGTGGTTCAGAACGTCCCTCGTTTTCAGCAAGCTAGATTTGCGCTTGGTTGCATCTGTGCTTAGCAGCGCAGCAATAAAAGGCGTCCCTTGAGAAACAATTAACTACCATACTGCGTTCCGGACACGTGAAGGTTATTTAAACCGTGTATGCCGTAAATGTTTATGAAAAATTCTTATGATAACAAAAATAAACACCGGTTTTTGGTGCGAACTAGTATACCGCTCAGCACTACCCACACCCATACCCACTCCCATACCCACACCCACTCCCATACCCACTCTCACACCAACACCCACTCCCATACCCACTCCCACACCCACTCCCATACCCACACCCACTCCCATACCCACTCCCACACCAACACCCACTCCCATACCCACTCTTTGGGGTATCATCTTTTACTTTAATGTTTGGGAGAATTTGTGGTTCAGAACGTCCCTCGTTTTCAGCAAGCTAGATTTGCGCTTGGTTGCATCTGTGCTTAGCAGCGCAGCAATAAAAGGCGTCCCTTGAGAAACAATTAACTACCGTACTGCGTTCCGGACACGTGAAGGTTATTTAAACCGTGTATGCCGTAAATATTTATGAAAAATTCTTATGATAACAAAAATAAACACCAGTTTTTGGTGCAAACTAGTATACCGCTCAGCACTACCCACACCCATACCCACTCCCATACCCACTCCCACACCAACACCCACTCCCATACCCACACCCACACCCACTCCCATACCCACACCCACTCCCATACCCACACCCACTCCCACACCAACACCCACTCCCATACCCACTCCCACTCCCATACCCACTCCCATACCCACTCTTTGGGGTATCATCTTTTACTTTAATGTTTGGGAGAATTTGTGGTTCAGAACGTCCCTCGTTTTCAGCAAGCTAGATTTGCGCTTGGTTGCATCTGTGCTTAGCAGCGCAACAATAAAAGGCGTCCCTTGAGAAACAATTAACTACTGTACTGCGTTCCGGACACGTGAAGGTTATTTAAACCGTGTATGCCGTAAATGTTTATGAAAAATTCTTATGATAACAAAAATAAACACCAGTTTTTGGTGCGAACTAGTATACCGCTCAGCACTACCCACACCCATACCCACACCCACTCCCATACCCACTCCCACACCAACACCCACTCCCATACCCACTCCCACACCCACTCCCATACCCACTCCCACACCAACACCCACTCCCATATCCACTCCCATACCCACTCCCATACCCACACCCACTCCCATACCCACTCCCACTCCCACACCAACACCCACTCCCACACCCACTCCCATACCCACTCTTTGGGGTATCATCTTTTACTTTAATGTTTGGGAGAATTTGTGGTTCAGAACGTCCCTCGTTTTCAGCAAGCTAGATTTGCGCTTGGTTGCATCTGTGCTTAGCAGCGCAGCAATAAAAGGCGTCCCTTGAGAAACAATTAACTACCGTACTGCGTTCCGGACACGTGAAGGTTATTTAAACCGTGTATGCCGTAAATGTTTATGAAAAATTCTTATGATAACAAAAATAAACACTGGTTTTTGGTGCGAACTAGTATACCACTCAGCACTACCCACACCCATACCCACTCCCATACCCACACCCACTCCCACACCAACACCCACTCCCACTCCCATACCCACACCCATACCCACTCCCATACCCACACCCACTCCCATACCCACTCCCACACCAACACCCACTCCCATACCCACTCCCACTCCCACACCAACACCCACTCCCATACCCACTCCCACACCCACTCCCATACCCACTCCCACTCTCATACCCACACCCACTCCCACACCCACTCCCATACCCACTCCCATACCCACTCCCATACCCACTCTTTGGGGTATCATCTTTTACTTTAATGTTTGGGAGAATTTGTGGTTCAGAACGTCCCTCGTTTTCAGCAAGCTAGATTTGCGCTTGGTTGCATCTGTGCTTAGCAGCGCAGCAATAAAAGGCGTCCCTTGAGAAACAATTAACTACCGTACTGCGTTCCGGACACGTGAAGGTTATTTAAACCGTGTATGCCGTAAATGTTTATGAAAAATTCTTATGATAACAAAAATAAACACCGGTTTTTGGTGCGAACTAGTATACCACTCAGCACTACCCACACCCACTCCCATACCCACACCCACTCCCATACCCACTCCCATACCCACTCCCACACCCACTCCCATACCCACACCCACTCCCATACCCACTCCCACACCCACTCCCATACCCACACCCACACCCACTCCTACTCCCACACCCACTCCCACACCCACTCCCACTCCCACTCCCACTCCCACACCCACTCCCATACCCACTCCCACTCCCACACCAACACCCACTCCCATACCCACACCCACACCCACTCCTACTCCCACACCCACTCCCACACCCACTCCCACTCCCACTCCCACTCCCACTCCCACACCCACTCCCACTCCCAATCCCACACCCACTCTCATACCCACTCCCATCCCTCTTATCTGCTGGTACATTACCCAGCGCTACAGCAGTAAACAACATGTTGACTCCTCCACCTTTCCTG
The DNA here is from genome assembly GCF_052324685.1 of Brachyhypopomus gauderio. Classification (NCBI taxonomy): domain Eukaryota; kingdom Metazoa; phylum Chordata; class Actinopteri; order Gymnotiformes; family Hypopomidae; genus Brachyhypopomus; species Brachyhypopomus gauderio. Next base: position 36,767,441 of record NC_135212.1, read on the forward strand.
TGTGCATTCCTGTGTGCCCCTGTCTTCAATCTCTCTCTCTCTCTCTCACACACACACACACACACACACACACACACACACACACACACACACACACACACACACACACCGCAACAGCACAAAGAACAAGTGGGTCCTTATTACCTGCAGGTGGGCAGGGGCACAGTGCATGATGGAATGTTAGGGGTGATGACTGTGTGCTTGCGCATGTGTGTGTATATCTGTGAAGAGAAATTCTAGGCTTCACTAGTCTATACACATACACACACACTCATACACACACTCTCTGACGTGCACACACACACGCACAAACACACATACACTCTCACTCTCTCTGATGCGCACACACACACACACACACACACACTCACTGACGTGCAAACACACACAAACACACACACACACACACAGAGTGTGTATGACAGTCAGCACCTGCTCTTCTGGTTTCTTCTTTGTTCATCTCGCTGGCTGGAGTTTCTCCTCCAAGAACATCCGACGTTATCAGCCCAGTACACACACTCTCAGACACACACACACTCTCACACACATGTCAGTAACTAGGAAAGGAGAGTGGAACTACAGGAGAGTGTGTGTGTTCACCGAGACTTACATTGAGCTTTAGCATTTGTACTGTAGAGCAATGCAAAAAAGCATAGATCACGGCCCCTGAACCGCCAGCACAGAGCCACGGCGTGTTTGGGGGTGAGCAGCTCAGGCAGAGGGGCGGGGCTCTTCAAACATGAGGGCGGGCTTTTCAGGCCTGTGAAGGCACAGGGGCGGGGCTCTACAGGCATGAGGACGGGCTCTTCAGGCCTGTGAAGGCACAGGGGCGGGGCTCTACAGGCATGAGGACGGGCGCTTCAGGCCTGTGAAGGCAGAGGAAAGCCTGTCTCCGCCCAGGAGGGCCAGCTGAATAGGAGGAAGGGTGGCTCCAGCCCAGCTCTCTTCCTGTAAGGGGACAACCTTAGCAGACCGAGGAGCAGGGCAGGACTGAGGGGGTGTACACACACACACACACACACACACACACACACACAATCCCCATCTGAGACACACACACACGCTCCCTATCTACCTTGCACTCTCTCTCTCTCACTCTAATCCACCTCATTCTCTCTCTCTGACCCCGTAATACATCTTGCCCTACACCACCTACACACGTCCATATGCTGGTTTTGGAGGAGATGTAGGCAGGTGTGCACAGGGTGCATACAGGCAGAAGACACACGTGTACAAGAGCCAGGTGTGTGTGTGTGTGTGTGTGTGTGTGTGTGTGTGTGTACTCACCACATGAACAGCAGGTGAAGCAGTTGGTGTGGTACAGATTCCCCATTGCCTGACAAGCTTGGCTTGCTCCATACACTCCTTTCCCACACTTTATACAGATCCCTGGAAAAAACACCCCAACACATTACACCGCACCCCCAGCACATTATACCGCACCACCAACACATCACACCGCAATGCCCCAACACATTACAACACACCCCAACACATTACACCACACCCAACACATTACACCACACCCCAACACATTACACCCCTGGAATACAAGGTGGAACCACCATCCCACCCTGGTTGAAGGGCACAAACAGGAGCCATGACAACAGCATTCTGGGGCATCACTCATCCACCGAACTGGACTGATCAGTGTGGAGTGCTGTTACCAACCCTAACATAATCGTTCAAGATACAAGAACTGGTCTCCATACAGGTTAAGGAAAGAAACCCAGGATTAGCCAGATTATGTCCACATTAAAACTAAACCTTTATTTATCTATCTATTTATTTGTTCATTCATCCCACAGGCGAAATACTACAGACAATGCAACTTTAACCTTAGGCTCCACCTATAAAATCAGCAACACGATTCTGTTTAAATGACACAGTGTACAAAATCCCTGAATGTGGTAAGCCAGAGCTTTTTATCTAATGTGGTGCGCAAAGGAGCTATAGTCAGCATTCACATTAGTTAAAGAACAATCGCTTAGCATTCTGGGAAAATAAGTCAGCAGTGAGGGACCCTGAGCTCTCAAGCATGACACAGCCTCTGCTGGGGGTCGCATTCCACACCGAGGGCAGGGTCAATACCCGGGTTCACACAGAGGTCGTTGTGCCTCAGAGACACACCGACGTTCACAGGAGTGTCTGATGTGAACGGCGCACGGTGCTACTCCTCCAGCTGTGACGCACCCTGCGAGAGCCGTGACTTCACTGCTTCTGTGTGTAAAGTTGCTAAATAAACACATTTTATATACAGCATTTTTTCCATTTCCTACATTGCAGTGTTGCACACAGGCTTTCTGGAGAAAGAGGCGTTTTAGACAGAGGCAAGCAAAGAACTTTTATATTATACATAAATGTGTATCAGCCCATGAACAGAGTCCTACAGTACGAGTGCTGGACTGATTCTGTCTCTCACCTTCAAACATGCATGACTGAGCATTTATGTCTCAGGAAACAAGGAAACTAAACAATCCCAGTCAACCCAGTCAATGTTGCTGTCTCACTGGTCTGTGACACTGGGAGAGTGTACTGCCCCCTTCTGCTGGCCATGCTACCATCACGTCTGCAGGTCAAACCTCACACATCCTTTGTTCAAGACAGGTAGCTGAATGAAACTTTACAGCTTAAAGCAGGGGCTTATTCTTTTAAAGGGAACCTTCCCACACCATGAGTCAAGATGCCCAAGTGATTTATAAACTGCTGGTGGGGTGATGGAACTAGGGTTGCAGCGGTAACCAGTTTCACGGTATACCACGGTATTAAAATGCACGGTTATCATATCGTGTGCGTTTGCTTATAACCGGTAAAAAGCAAGCCAGCGGAGAAACTCATCCGCGCATGCGCAACTCCGCTCCGGTTCAGCTCCGCACACATCGGTGAGAATGGCAGAAAGTGCATCAGACTTAACAAATTTTTTAACAAAAAAAAAAAGCTAAACTAATGTCAGCGGCGAAAATGACGTAATCGCGGTGGCTCCGCCCGTGCGCAAGGGTCTCGCGCGCTGTCGATTCGCGAGGTCGTGCACCTCTCGAATTTTGTAACTTTGCGCGCGCTGCGCCTCAGCGCAATGAACAAAGTCATGTTTGGAGGGTTCATACACCTTTATAAGGTGGAATTAAAGTACTTGTACGTAACTTTAAAGGTCCGTTTCAATATTTCCCAGCACCCTAAACTTAATTAAGTTAAATATTTATATATATACTCGAAGTAATTCGCTTTTTTAATCACATTATTTAATGGTTGTTTATTTCCAAAATTCCCAATCTTAACGTCTTCACGTTCTCTCATGTTTCGTCCTGGAATTACAAGAGGCTCGTATTTGTTAACGTAATACAAAAGAACTGTGCGGAGTCGCGCGCTACGGTCACTAGTGAAAGTATAAACCTAGCTTTTTAAGGTCCTTGCTTTCACTGGATGTGAAAGACGCCATTAATTTACATGCGTTCATTTTCAAATTCTAACGTGCCTGTTTTTGATATGTTAAAACCAGACTCGGTGTGAAAGCCTTAAAATAGAAATTTCTATTGTGAGGATCATGTCAGAAATAAATCCTCTCTTTCTGCAGTATCTGGTTATATTCTAACTTGGAAGTACAACGGACGTTTACAACAGTTGTTGATCAGACAGTGACCCCGGCTGAGTTTATCAGATATTAAATAATTTAAACTTAAATAATTGTACTGAAATCCATGATTTAGGTTTCTCTAATTTTGCAGTATTTATATAAACATGTGTACAGCTTATTTTTTTAAAGGACACATTTTGTATACAATAGTTCCAGGTTTCTACAATAAATAGTTAATTGAACAAAAATAACTTGTAATTTCTTTAAGGGTCAGTGTATCTTTTAATAATATACAAACTAACTGTGATACCGTGATAACCGTGATACCGCGATATTTTCTGAGACGGTTATCATACCGTGAAAATCTCATACCGTTGCAACCCTAGATGGAACCCATGGGTATGGTCAGTGTTTCCATGGTGACCGGTGTGGGGGAGGGGGGCATTGTGTCCCCTTGATTTCTGCCCACTCAAAATCCTCAAGACAACCCACAAAAATGAGCTGCCCACCGTCACTGTCCCAGTATGCACTGCACCTTCATATGACCCTGCTGCCACACCGCACAGCAGAGCTACTCTACCCTGCAGATGAGAGAACACCACCTGACCTTCATCACCCCAGAACACTACCTGACCTTCATCACCCCAGAACACCACCTGACCTTCATCAGCCCAGAACACCACCTGACCTTCATCAGCCCAGAACACCACCTGACCTTCATCACCCCAGAACACTACCTGACCTTCATCACCCCAGAACACCACCTGACCTTCATCACCCAAAGACACCAGCTGACCTTCCTCACCCAAAGACACCACCTGACCTTCCTCACCCAAAGACACCACCTGACAACAATGCTGCTACCAGAGACATTTGTGTGAGAGAACGACTCTCTAACGTGAATGTCAAATGAGTGTGTCTATCTGTTAAGAGGGGGGGGGGGGGGGGTGTAATGGGGGGTTGAAGAGAAAGAGAGAGAGGAAGAGGGGGCAGAGTGAGTGAGAGAGTGAGGATGAGAGAGAGAGATGTCAGGGGAGCAGCACTATCTGCTCAGAAACATGGAGTCTCTCAGGAAGTACTTGCTCTGGTACAAAGGAAAGTGTTGGGCTGCCGCTGGGCACTCTGGGAAGCTGGAGGATATGCAGCAGAGCCCATCATGTACTGCTGTACACACATGACTGAAGAGGAACATCAACGTGCTGCCTTCAGGAGTGTGTGTGTGTGTGTGTGTGTGTGTGTGTGTGTGTGTGTGTGTGTGTGTGTGTGTGTGTGTGTGTGTGTGTGTGTGTGTGTGTGTGCGTGTGTGTTGGGGTCATTGCCCGCTGAGGATGATGGCCCTTTTGAGAAGTGACCAGTGGGATACCACCCATCTAAGCTGTGATTGGTCATGGCCCCACCGCTGTGGCCTGGTGTGATTGTGTCCAATCAGAAATCAGCTAGTTATGCACACACAACAGGTCAGAGCATTCAGATAATGCTCCACTTAGTCTCTGCTAGGCGCTGCAACCAAGACACACACACACACACACACACACACACACACACACAAACACACACACAGACGCACAGACAGACGCACAGACAGAGCACACAACCATTTGAAAGAATCAACACATTTTTTACCAATCAGGGGAACAGAGCCAGTAACTCTACCCATCTGTTACTGGTACCCACCTGTTACTAGTTGCAGTGAACATAACAGGACCACCCCCCCCCCACACACACACACACACACCATGCTCACACCAACATATACAGCAAGTCTGAGAGAAACTGAGAAACTTCTGTTACATTTTAAACTATGAAGAAAGTAAAGCTCACCTGAAACTTCACCTGTTCTGAACCACCATTTAAACTCCCACTCAGTGTCCCGGGAATCTATATCAAATGAATCAGCAACAAGTCAGCGGACTGCTGGGACCTGCCGCTCGGACCTGCCGCTCGGACCCGTCTCTGGCACACCGCCTCACGTGGGACAAAGCGGAAGACCCAGTGATGAACGCAGCTCGGCTATCCCATCGCCCATTTCCTCCTCTTCACGGCCAAAACTTTTAAATAACAGAAAGCGTTGCGTTGTACCTTTAGCTGGCTTGGTTTCCCATGGAAACCTTACGAATAATCATTCAGAGAGCCTCCAACAAAGCGCTTCCTTCACACACCAGCCTTAATGTGGGGAGCGACCTGCCCGTCTAGAGCCGCTCCAGCTCAGGCACAAAACAGCGCCGTGTTCCGTTCAACGGACCGTTCACGTAAACGCTGTTGCAAACCACACACACACACACACACACATACGAGGCACGAACTTAATAATTACGAGCAGTCTACCAAAACAGCGCGCCTACACGTTTGGTCCAACACAGGGGCGATTTTAGGATCTGGTCTTTAGGGGTGCCCAGCCCCCAGTGCTCACAGAGGCACAATACCAAAGTATTGCGCAGGTGCAGAGCAAGTTTTTTGCATAATATAATATTTAAAAAATGTGTTGAGCCAGGGGGTGCTAAGCAACTTCACGGTGGTGCTCTAGCACCACTAAAAATACCCTAGCCTCGCCCCTGGTCCAACAGAAAGACCCGTGAATTCCCAAATGATCTCCATTTTAGTGCGAGACCATGTCGAAGCAGGGGTCCCCGAGGACACCCCAACTTTCCTTTTGTCGTTTGTTGGGACACTGTACATGGAACATCCTGGAACCAAATATAATACCATGTTTCAGCATGTAATAGCTCCAAGCTGCAATGTAAACTGGCTATAAAACACAACTGCGTGTATTCCAGTACTTGCGTGGTGGGGGTTTGTGAGATGAACGCTTACCGAAATATTCCTTCTTCATGTGCATCTCCAGCTCTCTCTCCAGCTCCAGGGTCAAGGCCTCCAGCCGCCTCTCGGCCTGACTCGGACCGCCGTCCCGGGCAGGGGTCACCTGGCACGGCAGCTTGAACTTCTGGCCCTGGGCGACCGTTTTGGCGGAGACGCAGTAACTATCGGCGGCGGGGACGTGAACTTGGGTGTCGGCTCCGTGCTGGGCGGACTGGTGCGGCTGTGACTCCTCCAACACGGGGTACGTCTGCAGATGAAGGCGGTGGGCAGCGACCGCCTCACCGAAGTCTTGATGTAGACCGTCTTCTAATAAGCCGGGTCCCAGCACCGACGACCGGGGCGAGGGGAGCTGGATCTCCGGGTAAGCGCTCATAGACCCCCGCGAACTCCGCGAGCTTCTGGAGCTGTGGCTGGAGATGCTGGAGCGGGGACTGACCGCACAGGTGGCCACCGCGCCGGACCTGCCGGTCCCGTCCTGGCCGCTCACGCCGGCCACGGTGGTGCCGTGCACCGCGACGCCCTCCGGATCGGGGTTACCGCCGAGCACGTAGCGGGACTCGGAGAAACTAGAGCGGGGACTCGTGGTGCTGGAGTACTGGCTGGCGGTACTGGAGCGGGGGCTGACGTGCCGTTGGTCGTAGCCCATACTGATGCCACTCGTGCGGTTGCTGCTGGGCTTGCTCCCGCAGTCGTAGCCGGTCAGACTGGCCCTGGGGCTGGAGTGTTTGCTGGTGTCGCTCGCCGTGCTCGCGTAGCTGGAGCGCGGGCTGAAGGTGGTGCCGCCGTCGCACTGCACGACACTGGACCGGGGGCTGGTGTATTTCTCCTGAACCGGGACGGCGATGCTGGCGCGGGGGCTGCTCACGCTCGACCGGGGACTCGCGTGTTTGCTCTGCTCCTGAGACGAGTGAGACGACGCCAGGCTGCACCGCGGGCTGCCCGCCGCGTACCTGCCGTCGGGGTTGTTCCCCAGACACACGCTGTTGCTCCGGATCCCGGACGCGGCGGTCTGCTTCCCCCACACCAGCCCGTCGTAAGCGCAGCCGGTGCTGTACCGGTGCCCCTGCGCGTCCGGCGAGTACCGGCGGTGCCGGTCCGGCGCGCCGCTGTAGCACGGCAGAGCAACTTCAGATCTGGTGCAGTAACCGTCGTCGGTATAAACCGCGTCTCGCTGCGGAGAGCAGAAGTCCAAAGGCACCGCGCGGGTCCCGTTCACGGAGCGCACCGACGCCGCGCTGTAGACTTTGTTCCCCGGCGTGTAGTTCTCCACGGTGTGGGGCTGCTGCAGGGGCGCCGAGCTGCCATTCATTCCTTTACTTTTCTGTTCAGGTAGCACGGCGGACGAAAAAGCCACATCGGGATCGAGGTCTCCTCTTCCGCTGTATATACTGTCTTGATAAACATCATAAATCGAGAGATTGTCCATCAACTTGCTCGCTCTGTGTCCCAGATTTTCTTCGTAACGATCCATGTTGAACAAGTTGGGAGACCCAGTGAGCGAGGCGAGCGGAACAGGACACGCACAAACTGTATTTCACATGGAAATCACAACAAAACGCTGGCTCCGCCGAGCCATCGCTTCCTATTGGTGATCAGTTAGTCTTCTGTCGTAATTTCTTCACAATACATGATCCCCGCCTTCCAAAATTGTTGCGATACACTCGTTTGACAAAGTTTCCACACAAGAGACGTTTGTCAATTTCAGTTTTTGTTAAGTTGAAAGGTCTTTACAGTCAATGGCGCGCTGCGCGGAGGAATTTTCTCTCTTGAGTTTTCTCACAATCCTTTAAAAAAACGTTGTTTTTGAAAATCTGAGCCACGTAATTTCTTTTGTTAAGAGTCTCACGACGGCATGGGAGCTATTCGAGCGAAACAAGACAAAAAAAGGTCTGAATAAAAGGAAGCGCACGGGACTCGTTTCTGTAAAAGGAATGCGAGGAGGTAGACGGGGTGCGCTGCGGCGCTGTGGAATGTGGTTAATGCTGGAGCGGAACAATGATCGAGACCAGCTCAGCAAGGGGGTTCCGATCCTGAAAAAAGCCCTTTGGAGAGGGGATGTGTGTCCACTTTCATGCGCCGGGCAAGATTGAGGATTGAACTGAGCAGACGAGGCCCAAGGCATTCAAACTGCTCTATATCAGGAACATTTAAGCAAATAACAACTCCAATGAGTGGCCATCTACCCGAATTTAAGAAAATAAAAACAGGATCATTAACTAGGCACACATTCCCTGAATGGTTATGGGTTCATTGAAATCGGCTTTTTATATGAGATTACTAATTACAGTATTTTCCTCTTGTGAACTGGTCATAAGGCAGCCTATAGACCCTGTTTACAATTATACATAAGACGGTTTAGTAACTACAAGTGGCCCGTGAGTGGTTGACTGGAAGGTCGGGGGAGGGGCGAGTCAGACACCTTTGCGTGAGACTTTTGCTGTTTGAAGTAAACGTGTTAAATTTATTCAATTGGTCCCTTTGAAAATAAATGTACTCAGGATATGTTCATGAATATTCAACAGTTATAAAGAAATAATTTACATTACCCCTTCAATTGTGCACTTTCCCCTGTATATAGTCACTTAATTAATACATTCCTATATATAATTAATACATTCCTATATATATATATATATATATATATATATATATATATATATATATATATATATATATATATATATATACATTTCCCACGTTATTTCCCACAACTCAGTACTTTACTCACATGAAGGGCTCTTATTGGGCGTATCGTTTTTAACACTTAAGCTCTTAACACGTGTCACGTTACACTTGTGCTGAATTACTACTTCTCCTTTATCGTCCAGCCTCCTATTGTAACTGTCCCTGTATCGGTGTCGTATGTAGTCCCTGCTGAGAGGGCAGCTGAATGCTTAGTGGGTCACCGGGAGGAAGAGGAGGAGGTGGATGAAGGGGTGGAGGAGGTGGAGTAGGAGGAAGAGGTGAAGGTGGAGGAAAGATGATGTGAAATAAGCAGACAAGTGTGTAAGATTCAGGATTCAAAAAACTGCTAAACTTTTAACAGCTTTGGTTTTTAACAGTGTATTTAAAAGCACTAGGAACCTAATTTCTGTTCTGTTCAAAGCCACATTCAGAAGTTGCTGAAAGCAGTGCAAAGTCTATTTGTAACATATATGTTATATGGGAATATATCTGTAATATATATGTTATGCAGAAGTCTATTTGTAACATATATGTTATGTGGGAGTATATCTAACATATATGTTATGCAGAAGTCTATCTGTAACATATGTTATGTGGGAGTATATCTAACATATATGTTATGTGGTAATATGTTATAAAGTCAAGCGGTCACATTATGTGGAAGGTCTTGGTTTTTGTGGTATTGAAGACTGATTTAACGACCACTGATCATGAAATGGCATCTCTGAGATGTCACAACTCTTTACTCATTAACAATACTTCTGTCTTACTGGTTAGTGATCTGTGATTTATACAGTCCAGAGACCAAGCGTTTGCTGTACTACACTCCTGGTATACTCCTGGTGTTTTTCAGCTTGATGTACTGGCACAACTGATCGTGGAATTTGAGTGTATCCTACTGTCAACTGAGATTAGGTTGAAAAACACAGACATCTTCATTAGCAGACCCACGTCACACACTTGTTTATTCTATTACTTTGCCTGTGTTTATCAGCAGTGCTTAGAAAGACAATTCAGTGAAGTCGATCTTCTGAATGAACAGGTCCATGGCATCTAATCCCAGTGTAAACAGAACCCAATGCAGAGTATAACGATTTGTGAAAAGGTAAACATGTACGTTGGTGCATGTAGGTTTATGCAGGTGTATGTATGTTTATGTAGGCGTATGCAGGTGAATGTAGGTGTAAGCAGGTGTATGTAGGTATAGGCAGGTGTACTTAGGTGAATGTAGGTGTAGACAGGTGTACTGTACTTAGGTGAATGTAGGTGTAAGTAGGAGTATGTAAGTGAATGTAAGTTTATGTAGGTGTATGCAGGTGTTTGCAGGTGTATGTAGGTGTATGCAGATGTATTTATGTTTATGTAGGTGAATGTAGGTGTAGGCAGGTGTACGTAGGTGAATGTAGGTGTAAGTAGGTGTATGTAAGTGAATGTAAGTTTATGTAGGTGTATGCAGGTGTATGTAGGTGTATACAGGTGTATTTATGTTTATGTAGGTGTATGTAGGTGAATGTAGGTGTAGACAGGTGTATGTAGGTGTAGGCAGGTGAATATAGGTGTAAGTAGGTGTATGTAAGTGAATGTAAGTTTATGTAGGTGTATGCAGGTGTTTGCAGGTGTATGTAGGTGTATACAGGTGTATTTATGTTTATGTAGGTGTATGTAGGTGAATGTAGGTGTAGGCAGGTGTATGTAGGTGTAGGCAGGTGAATATAGGTGTAAGTAGGTGTATGTAAGTAAATGTAAGTTTATGTAGGTGTATGCAGGTGTATGTAAGTGGATTCAGGTGTATGGAGGCTTATGTAGGTTTATGCAGGTGTATACATGTATACTGGAGAGAAGAAACACACCACAAGTGACAGCATGTTATAGCAGCCCCTCATACTGGAACAGTGGACATCAGTGGACTGTCTCACAAGTGGTGCAGCTCATCACTGAGGCAGTTCTGAATGTCAGCCTCCATCTGCTGCTTCATTAACAGACCAGAGGCAGGAAGGAAAGTGCCAAAGCCCCACAGGCGGCGAGCAGCAGGACGCTCATGGCCAGCCTCTTCGCCGGCGAGGCAGTGTGCTGTCTCCCATGACCCCTAACCCGGAACCACTCCACCACCTCGTCCAGGTTGTACTCTCTGGGCTCGTAGCCCAACTCCACCCTGGCCTTGGTCGTGCTGAAGTAGTGGGTGACCCCGGTCTTGTACACCTCGGCACGCGTCAGCAGGGGCTGGAAGTCGTAGACTCGGCCCACGACGCGGTGGACCATCTCGGTGAGGAAGGCAAAGAAGTAAACGAGAGAGAGTGGGAGTCGCAGCCTGGGGAAGGAGTGACCCAGACCCTCCACCAGCGGCCAGAAGAACTCGAGGCTGTTAACCGGCCGCCCGTCCGAGATGAAGTAGGCCTGTCCGGCCGCGCGGTGGCCGCCTGCCTCTGTGAGCGCGGTGGCAGCCAGCACGTGTGCCTGTGCCAGGTTGTTGACGTGGACAAACTCCACCAGGCAGTCCTGCTCCCCATACACAAACCAGAAGAGCCCTCTCTCTATGTACCCCACTAACCTGGGGAAGTGCCTCTGCTCCCCCGACCCATAAATCCCAGCAGGGCGCAGGGCGCAGGTACGCAGGACACCTCTCCCACCCGCTAACGGCACACCGTTCGCCTCCAGAACCCGCCTCTCCGCGATTGACTTGGTCCTGGAGTAGTGGTCTGGATGGAGGTGCAGGGGTAGGTAGGGGAGCGTCTCATCGCCACCCCGTATGACCTGCCCCCCGAAGACCACGTTGAACGTGCTGGTGTACACCAAGCGGGGAACCCCAAGAGAAACGCACGCCTTGATGACGTTCTCTGTCCCCTGAACGTTCACCTCCTCCGTCAGCTTCTGGTTGAGCTGCTCCCTACCAGACATTCCGTAGGACGCAACATGGAAAACACAGTCTGCGCCCTGCAGGGCGTTTGCCACCTGCGTGTAGACGCGGACGTCGCCCTGTAAAAACTCCACGCCGGCTGGCAGGGGCTGACTAGGAGGTCTCACGTCAAACAGGAGGATTTTCAATGTCTTCTTGCGGATTGTGCAAGCTAGACTGCAGAGAAAAAAGTGATCAAATGAACAAAACATAATTACGTATTTAGTCTGGGATACAATGGCAAAACACTGCAACATCACAAAAATGTATTAATATTACAGGAAGGATATTCATAGGGTGTAATCAGCTGTACTTGTGATTTTAACATGTTATATTTCACATGATAACGCACATGATCAGGTAATTACTGGTATGTTAGCGTGAATAAAATTAGGAGTAATAAACGTTACAAACAACACTAAGACGAAATCCATCATAATTTAGAAAGTTACTGAACAGAGTTATCGGATTGCACTTCTCAAGAAAATCTCTTTAGTACATTTAACGGGTTGGTGTCGACATCTAGCGCTATTCTGTAGGTATTGCCGAGGGAAGTATGTACACATCCTGTGACCAATGTTGTTTAGAAAACGAAGCGATCATAAGATATGTACGATTGTTAAATCATATGATGAGTAACGTACCGGAAGCCAAAATAACCTCCGCCGCCGGTAATAACATAAGTGTCTACTTGTTGATGGTCATTCATTGTAAAAGGATGCGGTCCGGTACACCTCTCGATACCTTCAGGAGGGAAAACAACCCATTTCGCTCAGGTTACAATTGTGCAGTTGGCGCGCGAACCACACTGGATATTTCACCTTTATGTTAAAGCATTTTGCTGGTTAATTGTGTCCTATATCTGCTACCAATAACAACACGTTTCGAAACTTGTATTACTTACTATATAGTATACTTGTATTACTTACTATATAGTATACTTGTATTACTTACTATATAGTATACTATTATTACTTACTACATATATTTATTTTTTTGTTACTGGCTACAAATAAACGTTCACCTCTGCATAAACGTTGATCCGAAAAAGAGTATTGTTAAGTTACTCGGATAAAATACATCGTGGCTTTCCACTTTCGTTGGAAACTTGGCAAATGGTAACAAAACACATAATGTGATAAACAGACTATCCAGAGTGTAAACACAACCAGCACGCGACCTTACCTGCGTGTCAATGAAAACACTTCCTGGGAATTGCGCGCATGGGCGGGGAAATTGTGCTTCGTTGTTATTGGTCAAGACTCAGCTTTGGCCGCCTGCCATTGGCCAAGGTTAATGAATCATGGTTAATGAATCATGGTTAATGAATCAAGAACCTAAACGTTGAACAAGTCGAGCAAGTCGAGATAAAATGCCACAAATACGAAATACATACCAAGTGGGTTGGCAGGCCTCAACATATACGTTCTTTCCCCGTTGTGACCCCTAGTTGTGTTTTCGATATATTTGGGCCAAGGAATGTTTGCTCAAGTATATTATATTAGAGCGTCATATCCAGACTTGGGTTGGCTTGAACGGTCAGGTAGACAATGAGTCTGCAGGGAGATTGGGGTGCTTTGAGCAGAGCTTGTGTTTGCATTGCTCCTGTAGGGGAGCTTTACAGATTTTGCCTGTTTTTCAACATTCAATGATTAAGATGTAAACAAAATCATTGGTGTGATCATCGGTGTAATTGGTGTGAATTGCACCTTTCTAGAAATGTACTAGAGAAAGTATGATGAATCAGACCCCCAAAGCCTAAAGTGTGTAAACCACGTTCTGTTAAGCAGTTACATGAAATGGTTATCAATTCATTGCTTGATGCCTGAGACATTGTTCTGTGATAGTTTTATTATGGATTGTTTTGTAGTATAAACTTAGGCAACTAATGGCCTACAAAAACAATGCAAAATGCATGCAGGGTGTTGTAATGCAAAAATAATCCTTCAAATTTAGCAATTTATCGCAATTTTACCTTCATCAGCGTGACATATGAAACGCAGAAGATACACTTACATTCACTGGTCATTTTTGGATATCAGATAAATGGCTATATTTGTAGTTTAGACATCACACATTTCACACTAAAACACTCTTTAGTTACATGTTTATATCTAAACCACTGAATGATGAAGACATTTGGTGAACTTGTTTGAGTTCCTTATTAAGACGGTTAACTTTGCTCATTAAAAAAGGATTCTGCTTGGGAAAAAGTGGTAGGCTTATTTTTTTTATCTGCAGTTGGCAGCTTTATTGATATGGCGTCCAAAGACACAATGCATTGGACATTTTTACAATAGAAAATCATTAAACAGTGAATTACTCTATAATTGTACTGTAAAATTGCCGCAGTTTGTTAGCTACAGTGTGTGTTGGTTGTGTCAGTGCTGGATGGTTGGCGGAAATTTGTGAGAAATGGTGAGAAATTTTGAGGACCCTGGACAAGTAGTAGGTAAGTGCTACTGGAACAAGCCATAAATGTGAATTCAGCAATAAGCACAACTCCAACTATAAGTTTAACAACAACTCCAACAACAACTCAACAACCAGTTGAGTACAGTCACCAGAGCTCAGAAACCAGAAGCCCAGTCATTCTTCTATGGCTGACCAGGTCATAAACCAGGCCAGCAAACACTGATCCAACCTACACAGGGTACATGTGTAGACTTTATGACCAAGCCTTCGAGAGGGAGTTGGGCAAATCTCACAGAACACCTGCCTCTCTCCTGCTAAAATTCTACCTACAGGAATAATGGTGTTGTGGCCAAGAGAGGGTGTACAAAGATACCACCTCCAGTAGATTGCACCGTTATGGCCTACGGGATTGACCAAAGCTGAATCAAAGAGCAACACAGTGAACACAAACAATGATCTTGGCTTACAATAGTAGTCATTAAAGAGCAACCACACCAGTACAAACAATGACAATGGTTACAAAAAACCCCGAAGATGTTTACAGAATAAACATTTACAGTAAAACAGTCAAATCCAGCTCTTCCTTTAGGCCTGGATATGTAGTAGGCTGTGGTTTGTGCGTTCATAAAGGTTAATGTCAGGTTGTTCTTGTTAAAACATTGTCGTCTGGACAACACCTTGTGGTCCATTTCAGGCCTGTCGTGTGGGTGGGTGTCTGCCATGTAGGGTGGGTGTCTGTTGTGTGAGCGGGTGTCTGTCATTGATGTCCATACAGTGTAAAGCCTTAGGGTGGTTTTACCTTCCCTGTGCAATGGCTACCCTTTCCTGCAAACATCATTGTGTGCATCCAGTGTCAAAAAACTTTACAACTGGGATCTTCCAACATATAGATAACAAACAAGGTTTTACAGTTGATGAAAGTATCAGTGGTGCTCTATACAATGGCTTCCTTGGACCTCGGACCCAGCCAGGTTTGTTGTGTGGTTAAAGGTGATGTTACACATGGATCACCTCCTTTCGGTAGTCCTGTCCATGTCTTCCGTGTAGCTACGTCTGGATCCGTTTCTTAGTCAGTCCTGTCCATGCCGTCCATTGTTCCTCACCTTCTTGTCTTGTCTGTCCCTTTTCCCTTGCTTTATTCTCAGGTGTTTCATGTTTATGTCTTGATTTGTTTAATACTTTGTTTTGATACTCCCTGTGTTTCAATCCCTCTTTGTAAGTCAATGTGTTAGTGAGCCATGTGTTAGTACCATACTTCCTGATGTGTGATAGAATCACTGGTTTATAGTATTCCTGAACTGTAAGTGGTTCCTGTGTTTCTATGCCTGTACTCTGTGTAATTCTGTCTGGTATTTGGTTTTCTACTTTCTTGTTCTGCCTCGCCATCCTTGTACCCTCGTACTGTGTGGCTTGGCTCGAGGAGGCTACTGCTATTAGTCGTATCAACACCTCAGCTACACCTCTACTCTCCTCGGCTCTTGTGTCCGCCTCTTACAGGTGACTGTGCACCAGTTCAGTTTGTAAATCAGAGCAACTAATCATAATCATCATAACTAATCAACATCACTCAACAATCTCTGAATTCCTGTTACTGTTTTCAGCCTCTGTGCAGTATGTTGTGACAACGAATGTGTTTGTTTGGGTGCATTTCTCTGTAGTAAAGCTAATCTGTTTGACATGTGAAGAACTTCTATAAGTTAGTGTTTCTGTACCTCTGCTCCTGAAAGTATAGCACAATTTCCTTTCAGATGGTATCACACTCCTCTTCCTGTCAACAGTCATTTGTTCCTGTCAACAAATTCTCTGCACATATATTCTCCCTGAGACACTTGGTGAAACTCCTTGGATGGTGTTATGGGTCCTGGTATGTAGGATGGTGTTTCTGGCTGATGGCTTTCTAAATATAGA
The DNA here is from genome assembly GCF_052324685.1 of Brachyhypopomus gauderio. Classification (NCBI taxonomy): domain Eukaryota; kingdom Metazoa; phylum Chordata; class Actinopteri; order Gymnotiformes; family Hypopomidae; genus Brachyhypopomus; species Brachyhypopomus gauderio. Next base: position 36,783,730 of record NC_135212.1, read on the forward strand.
TGTAAACATTGTTTTGAGGTCAGTGCATTAGTTCTCTCAACAGCAAAAATAAATAAAACCCAAAACAAACACAGGCATCACCTATGTTTCTATATTGAGGTGTAGTGTATTGTAATAAAAATGTAGCTTAGAAGGGAAGAACATCTTATTTATGAAGCATATTTAAATTAATAGTTGTTAACCAAAGTGCTGTGCAAATGCTTCAAGCAAAGGCATCTCTAAACATTTCTACTGCCAACTGATATATAATAAAAACGTCCACTCACATACACAGTGTAACTCATTCACATTACATTCAATTATTCAAAAAAGGCTACAGAGTAGAAATATATTTTCAGGCTGGCTTTGATCATGATTATTGGTGAGACACTGTAATTCGTGGGTCGACAGGTCCAAAAGCTTGGAGCTGCATTAGAGAAATTGAGATTTGTATAGTCAAAGCACTGCAACCATTACACATACCTATACAACAATTACACAGAAAAACATATGCATGAATGAATGAGGTTATGTTTATATAGCACTATTCAAGGAACCCAAGGACACTTTACAAATAACACACTTTTTCATCCAATCCATACGCCAGTGCATGTATGACATGCATAATAATAAAGAAGAGAATGTTAATTATCTAATGTATTTATGCCCAAATGACAATAATGCAATCATAAACATATAGCATATAATAAAAATAAAGGAACGAAAATGTTTCTTATTAATTATATCAATGTAATAACTAAAGAATACCTATTTAATACCTTGGACCTCATCAAAAGAACAGCGTATTAAGCACCTTTCAGACTTTTAGTTTTAGAAGTATTTATTTACTGAGTTATTTATTTATTTATTTATTGTTGTACTTTGGTGTGTAGGCTAAATAACTTTTACTTATAGTTTTTACTGTCCAAAAAGACAATATTCACGTCTACATTACATCTATATGTAGATATACAATTTGTACACAGATATATAAGATGTAGTTATAGAATACCTACATAGATACAGAGAATGTAGATAGAATATATATATGAGTGTGTTCTTGTCTCTGACTTGTTTATCTTTCTAACATTTCTCAACCACAGTCAGTTTCATGGCATTATGGCTGTGTCTGAAATCATGTAGTCAAAGCTATGAGCACAGGACCTGCTCGGCCGTTGGCTGTACCAACCACTACACCTGCTGCCAGCCGCGGAGACAGGAGAGCTGAGTCATGGTTTAGTTTTGATGGCAATGTCCCAGCAGTTAGCACAACTCTGACCGCACACAGCCTGTAAAGCCCCTCAGCATTCACAGGCTGTTCCTCTTTATTGCTTTTATAAATGGAATCATGCTCAGTATAATCACACTCACTATACTCACTTATCATACTCAATATAATTATACTCATTATAATCATACTCACTATGATGAGAATTTACACAAAACAATAATTTATGTCGAATAAACTTCAATACATCTGTTTAATGTCTCACTTAATCATTACAGAAGCAAACAAATTAACCTGCTGGTGAGGGAGATAACGCTAAGGAGCAAAGTTTGAGAATTATTATTATAATTTTAGCCTGTACCTACTACAACTGTTTGTAAAACTAGGTTAACCCTGGTAGTAGTGGTAGTAGTAGCAGTAGTAGTAGAAGGCATCTAATAAAGGAAAGATGGATGATCAGAGTTGTCACCACAGCCCCAGTATTGTTCCAGCACTCTGTATTGCTTGTCTACTGAGAACTGATTCCGATCTGGTTCATCCTTCCATCGATCGCACCTGTTCCTAATTATGAACCCTTCTACCATCATACACCTCTCCAGACTTTCATTCTTTGCAGTCTCCCTGAATTAGTTATCTCTTTTTTTAGAGAGCCAAACCTTTTAAACACATATGTATAGTGCTTGATAAGCACAATAATGTTATTCCTCATAGTTCTGCCTCTTCTTCTACAACCGTTTTCTATCATTAATACAGCTCCTACAGCCTCCAGTCAAACTGGGTTTCGCACGTCTCCACAGTGAGAAGTGTGTTATGTATTTTTGGAGTCCATTGAGTTTGTAAATTGTAATAAACTTGAGTTAAAATTGTAAAAAGCTCCCATAGCGACAAATAGTGGAATGTTCAGAACTTCTCCCTGATGATGTCACAATAGGCCTGTCAATCTCACACACACATGCACACGCAGGGCCCCTCTTCTCTCCCTCGCACTCCTTCTGCCACACACGCACACACACATACACACACATACTCACACACACTTGTGCGACTAAACACATACACACACCTGGGACTCCTTAGCAACCACCTAGTAGGACCATAGCAACCACTTAGCAAGACTATAGCAAGCACTTGGTAACACCCTAGCAACTATCTAGGATACCATAGCAACCACCTAGCAGGACCATTGCAACCAACTGGTATACCATAGTAATTATAGCATCTAGTTAGAAAGACACCTAGTAACAGCATAGCAACCACCTATCAATCGTCATTCTCTCTCTCTCTCTCTCTCTCTCTCTCTCTCAAACACACACATTTGCAGCTCTTTTCAAACACACTTCAGAAAATGCAAATCTAGTTTTTAATTGCCACCGTATTCTTTAATAACTCAATCCCATGCGCAGATAACACATGTAGAGCTTACGGGCAGTAGTCTAGTTTGCTCCAGTCTGTGTTTTTACAATATAATCACTAATAAAGAAGAAATACTAAAACTTTAGAAAGACCAGCAGGTGTAGTGACGTCCGACCCTTGTCCTACTTAACATGGATGATTAAATAAGGTGAATAAATGTAAGACACGCATGTTGTGTAGCATAGTCTGTAGATAGATTATCCTGGAACTCTGATAGATCTGATGAAATAAATAATAATAATTACAAATATAAGTTTTTTCACGTCATTGCTAAGGAATTCACAAGAACGAAACTTGTGCCCTGCAGGCGCACTCCGGCACTCCGGCTAATGTTCCTCACATTACGACTCTAACTGCGTAATTGGCGAGGGGGCGGGGGGGGAGAGGGGAGGGGGAGGGGGGAGGGGGGATGGGGGCGGGAGAGAGGGGAGGGGGCGTGGCAAACGGAAGGAAATAGACTGGAAGATGGCCAGCGTCGTTCCAGCGATGCATTTGACAATTTAGTCAAGCCCGCTCAAGCCCCGCCGCGAGTCCTGTGTTCGCGAGTCTTCGTTGTCTGTTGTTTTTGTCTCACGTATCAGTGTGGACGGTACCGAAATTCTGGCTCAAAATATGAATCCTATGGCTGCAGTTTTGCCCGAGGTCCGGGGGCTTCATGCTGATGAGGTAAAGAGTCCAGCGGCGTTGATGTGGTTAGCTCGCAGGGTTATTAGATGGCTGTCACAAACAGTTGAGTGTCCCATATTATGTTAGTTAATTGGTTAGTTTCCATTTAAACCACAACTGTTTTCAGATCCGGTTAGCAAATGTACGGCGGTAATAAGTAGCTAGTAACTTTACATGATCATGCTTGTCATACCTTGTTAGGAAGCTGTCCAAAGCAAGCAGGATATCTGAGATGATCTGATCAGAGGACTAGACACTAATGTTTTTTTCGCATTGCTGGATTCCTTGAAATCCGAAGTCAAGACATTTTCACTCTGATGACATTTCGGAGTATAATACGTGAGGTTGTTATCACGCGAGCCATCGTTTCCTAACGAAGCCGCTCTACTTTGTTGACCAACTACGTTACATATATGTTACCAAATGGACGTAGTACATATTTACACAAGTTGCATTGGTGTTTGTATTGAATTTAAACAAGTCATCATTTGTTTTTAGTAGTTGTATTCCTCTGAAACAAGACACTTTCTCTTTTGTCGTTCCGCGAGTCTCGTGATTACGTGAGTCAGCTCGCGCTTTGCGTAACCGGTAATCGCCGCTGTCCGAGTTTACGGTGATCGCTGCACGTCGATCAGCCAGCTGCGGACAGCACACATTACATACCTTAATATTGTTGCTGATATACACAAGCCATGTTTTCTGTATCTTACTTAATTGATGTTGTTATTGTATTCCCAAAATGTGCTACGTGGCGCTACAGTGAGAATGAATACTTTTATATCCGCCCAGGATGAATCCAGGATCCTTAGAGTGAAGGTCATTGCTGGAATTGGACTGGCCAAGAAGGATATTCTGGGTGCCAGGTCAGTGTTTCCAGTAAGGTGTATCTGGACAATCCAGGCTACAGTTTATTTGTTTAACAAAGAATACCCAAATAACCTTGTATGCACCGGCCTGTGGCCTTATCAGATCTCATTGTTATAAAAAATGTCTACTGCTTTTGTGTGGAAATGAATCCCATTTTTTACTTTTAATCTGTTTAGTGTTTTAGTTTTCGGGTTTTCAGTGACACTACCCGCGCTGCGGTTATGTTTTGAGTTTGGTTTGACAGCAAGGAGTTGGCCTGAAACTATAAACACGTCTCGCATGAACACGTGTTGAGAAGCTGTGCACACAACCCGACACTTTCTCTGATCCCCACTGGTGTCTTCTGGACAATTAAACGATTGCTGTTGTTCCTCTGTGGAATTGTTAGTAGTGTTTGTTGGCTTTGATCCAGCCGGCTTTGTTTGGCAATGAATCGGGCCCAGGATACTAGTTTCACTTCCTTTGGTACAATTTCCCAAGTGAAATTGGTTGTAACCTGTGCGGCCACTGGGTGGCAGTATTGTCAATAGTCTTTGCTGCTGTCCTTGAGAGAGCTCGGTTCTCATGTACATGACCTAAATAAACTTCCCCTAGGTACTCTGTGATTTCCATGTCGAATCAGAAAATTCCTCCAGGATATGATGTAACGGGTTCAACCATAAACCGGGTTTTCAGAAAGGGATGATGTGAAGTATTTCCCACTGATGTTTTGATATGTTTCCATGGACACCCTCCTTAGCAACCTAAGCAGTCTGCATATGTGTCTTGGCATTAAAGCAAAGGATGCATATAGCAAATTAAGGCAGCTAAGCTATCTGCCTGTTTTTAAACCCGTTACAGTTTTATTACACTTGATTAGCTGTTACGTTTATATGCAGGGTTTATTGGTTTTAGTGTCTTTCTAAGCTTGCCTTTTGCAGTTAAGCATGTGAACACATATCAAACTGTGTACGTCATCCAGAACAGGCCCAGATGTGTCCTGAAATAAGACATGGAGCTGCTTACTTGGGTTTGATCAAGCTGGGAAATGACTTGCGTAGGCTGTAGCTGTGTGTGGAGGTCCTACGTGATGTGTCCTTGTGTGTGGAGGTCCTACGTGACGTGTCCTTGTGTGTAGAGGTCCTACGTGACGTGTCCTTGTGTGTAGAGGTCCTACGTGACGTGTCCTTGTGTGTGGAGGTCCTACGTGACGTGTGCTTGTGTGTGGAGGTCCTACGTGACGTGTGCTTGTGTGTGGAGGTCCTACGTGACGTGTCCTTGTGTGTGGAGGTCCTACGTGTGGAGGTCCTACGTGGCGTGTGCTTGTGTGTGGAGGTCCTACGTGACGTGTCCTTGTGTGTGGAAGTCCTACGTGACGTGTGCTTGTGTGTGGAAGTCCTACGTGACGTGTGCTTGTGTGTGGAGGTCCTACGTGACGTGTGCTTGTGTGTGGAGGTCCTACGTGACGTGTGCTTGTGTGTGGAGGTCCTACGTGACGTGTGTTTGTGTGTGGAGGTCCTACGTGTGGAGGTCCTACCTGACATGTGTTTGTGTGTGGAGGTCCTACGTGACGTGTGTTTGTGTGTGGAGGTCCTACGTGACGTGTGTTTGTGTGTGGAGGTCCTACATGACGTGTGTTTGTGTGTGGAGGTCCTACGTGACGTGTGTTTGTGTGTGGAGGTCCTACGTGACGTGTCCTTGTGTGTGGAGGTCCTACGTGTGGAGGTCCTACATGACGTGTGTTTGTGTGTGGAGGTCCTACATGACGTGTGTTTGTGTGTGGAGGTCCTACATGACTTGCTGCTTTTATCTTTGTTTGTAGTGACCCATATACAAGAATTTCACTGTATGATCCTGTCAATGGAGAACTGACCAGTCTCCAAACAAAAACCATCAAAAAGGTGAGCAGTGTGTAAGACCTTCATATTCTGAGGATTATGGTTATTTACAATTTAAAATGTATTGAAGTTTATTAACTGTTTTTGTTTGCTTGCCTGTTCTTGTTTTTCTTTAGACTTTGGATCCAAAGTGGAATGAAGAGTTCTTCTTCAGAGTACGTTACTGTATTCTCCACACGAATTAACCTGTTTGTCTGGAAACTTTGTGTACTTTACTATAATTTTTATATCTACATATCTTACCTAAATACACTGTTACTTCCCTCGAATCTTCTTCATATATATATATATGTGTGTGTGTGTGTGTGTGTGTGTGTGTAATATATTTTAAACACATACACACACACAGATTATTCAGTGCATGGATACGTGGATTATTCAATAAAGATCCAGTTAGTTCTGTTCCGAATACATAGACTCCATTACTAAACACAGTCTGTAACTACAATTGTTCACTATAGTTGCCATGGCACCCAGGAGCAGAGTGTGTTAACCCTTCAGTAGGTAGAACATGCAGATTAGCAGATTATGGCAGTCATGGCCTGGTGGTAGGGAACTGGTCTTGTGACTGGAGGGTCGTGAGTTCACCTAACCCCAACTGCTCCCCAGGCGCCGGGCTAGGGCTGCCCACCGCTCTGGGCACGTGTGATCCACAGCCCCCTAGTAATCACTAGTGTGTGTGTGTGTGTGTGTGTGTGTGTGTGTGTGTGTGTGTGTGTGTGTGTGTGTGTGTGTGTGTGTGTGTGTGTGTGTTTTCTAACTGCACAGATGGGTAAAAAGCGGAGGACAAATTTCAATTGCGGTAAAAAATCACAATTGACAAAATTTGGCACATTACATTAGAGTCACACTCTCCTATCTCAGTATCTCATTCTCCATCCTGGGAATAATCTTTTCATATAATATATGAAGAGATATAGATATATTAGATATAATGTATGTAATCTTTCCTTGACCAACTGAGCTAAAACTATTATGCAGAGCTTCCACTGCATATCAGCAACAGACTCATTGCTGTCCCACAGCCCACCACCAGAGGGCACATGTGCCCCTCTCTCCCTCTCTGCATGAAAACACCACTCTGTTGGGGCAGGTGAAAGGGTGAGGGTATAAGCCATAACCTTGCAGGCCAGAGGAAAGCCAAACACTTCCTACTGTCATGCAAACACTGGTGTGCACAAACGCAGGTCACATCGGGTGTCCTGGGTCAGATCATTTGAGAGCTCTTGAATCTCAGCTGTTTCAGTGCACATGTCTGCAGATTACTGGGGCAGATTACTGGAGAAGATTAACGGAGCAGATTACTGGTGCTGTTCCCTCTCGTCCTGTGTGCACACACGCGAGCAGGACTGGGTTAAACATGTTCCTCGGCACTGTAGCTGTTTCTTTGCTCCTCCTCTGTTTCCTCACACTCTGCTGTAGTGGTTTTAGTGGTTGTTTTAGTTTCCTCAGAACACATTGCAGTGATTGTACGTTTCCACGTCTGCAGGGAGAGATGTGTGTGGTGTGTGTTGATGAGAGACACAGTTGTCCTGTAGATGGTCAAACCGTTTACCCATGATGCTTAAAACTCATAAAGACAATGGAAACATTTGACTCAAGCTCGCACTAATGTAGCTTAATGTAGCTAATTACTGGTCCACTGACTAGCTTTGTCGGTCATATGGCTGCTATGACAGACTAATCAACTGTGCGGGTCCTCGGTGCGGGTCCTCGGTGCGGGTCCTCGGTGCGGGTCCTCGGTGCGGGTCGGCGGGCCGGGCCACCCCAGTCTCAGCAGCCCTTGCAGCCTCCCGCCCCTCTGATGCCCCCAGGACTCGGTCTGACCCATCAGAGAGATGAACATGTGTGTCTGGAGCGAGGGGATGGATCCTGTTTCTGCATGCATCCCTCTGTCCTGTCCTCCCAGAGAAGCGTGTTCTGCGTAGCGGAGCTATAATTAGAGCAGCGCGTTGGGGGAAGTTTCCAGTTCTTGTAAGGTGAAGTTGAGGGTACCGTGTGCCTGCCCCGGCGTACTTACGCCCCCCGCAGGTGCGAAGGATGGCGCGGAATGGGATAGCGTTCCCAGCACGGAGCACGCTTGGTCACAGCAGGACCGTAAACCGACACGCACATCTTTACGAGTGTGGGTCAGTCCACCTCAGGAGTCAGAGGTCACGTGCTGGATGCAGTTCTCGAAGGCTCCTGTTCCAGGCAGAGGTGGAGATGATGCGTGTGGCTTAACCCTCCACTGCACTGAGAACTGCCATGGTGCGTGATGTGCTCGGTGGCGCCCCTGATGCTTCTCTTCAGTACTGCAGCCTTCAGTCACTGATCAACTAGTCGACCAAATTACTAATAACCTGATTAATAACAAATAAATCTGCATAGCATCTCGGCGTGTGTTGGACCTTATTTTCATACATATACAAACTGAATACAGAAACCTGAAAAACAGGTATACAGGTAAAAATGTTTACATCAGTCTTTGACTTTGTGGGGGGATTGCTGGAAGAATCCCAGGCAGTTTTGGCACAGGTGGACACAGATGGACACAGGTGGACACAGATGGACACATGAGGGTATTTTGTCCTTTTTGTTTGATCTGCTGAGGAAATCACCTAAGCTAACATTGTTTTGCTACATGGAGATCAATTTTTATATCACAGCCCAGTAAAACCAGTATAGCACAGTCCAATATAGTGAGTATAGCACAGTCCAATATAGTCAGTATAGCTAGTATGGCCAGTACACTGAGAAGCTGCTGTGGCCTGAGTAATTTTCATTGACGCAGGTGTGTATGTGTTTGTTGTTCAGCTGTAGTATGTGTCTGGTGTGTGTGAGTGTTAGTTTGGTGTGTCGCTGACCTAAAGCACGCTTACCCTGGCTGCCAGCGTCTCTGAACTGGAGAGCACTGTAGTGAGTCACTGTCCGTTTACAGTACACACACATCAGCTGACACCACAGACCCTCTGTACTGAAACCACAGACCTTCATCTGTCCCAGCTCACGTTTTAGTATCACTAAGTCCAACCTTCTCTCTCTCTCTCTCTCTCTCTCTCTCTCTTTCTCTCTCTCTCTTTCTCTCTCTCTCTTTCTCTCTCTCTCTCTCCCTCTCTCTCTCTCTCTCTCTCTCTCTCTCTCCTTCTCTCCCATAGTTTTGACCTTTATGGTCTACCATGCTCGTGTCCATGATCCACACTTCATTTGAGCATTACTGTGGGTTCATGAGCATTGTCTGCTGTCTGGTATTTTTTGATCGTGCGCGTCATGCTCCCCAGTGTTGAATTCCTTCCTCACTTTTCGTCTCTTACGGCACTGTCAGATTTGTTGTGATGTCAATGTTGCCATTATTAGGCTCATATGGGCGGGTCTGATGTGGTCTGTGGGCCGGTCTGGGTGAGTGGTTGAGTGTGTACCAGTTCACCTGGCTCCACCTCTGCAATGATGTTTTAGTAGCTACGCCAAAACTGCTTGTTAATTAAAAAGCAGTAATAATTTTGAATTTTCTAAGTCAAATGTTTTATCTTGCTGTACTGTAAAATTACAAAATCGGGCATAGACAGTTTTAATGCTACACTGCAGTGACGTGACAGACCGGAGAGGAAATGAGAATAATAATGAATTCATTAATAAGGAATGAATGATAATGATGGAATGAGTAAATACTGGGATGAGTAAATACTGGGATGAGTAAATAACAATAATGACGTGATAAATGAAGTGGTGTGTTTGTGTGTGCGCCGTAGGTCCACCCGAGGAAGCACCGGCTACTTCTTGAAGTGTTTGACGAGAACCGCTTGGTAAGTTCTCTTTGTTTATGTTCTTTTAAATTATACGTTTTTATGCTTTGGGCGAGAAGCTAAATTATTTGCTTGGTGTTTGGATGATTAAATAAGAATCACCAGGATGAATCACAGAAGAGGGCTCATCTGGCATCAGCTACCACGCCTGCCCAAGTTGGATTGAATATTGTGGTTACACTGCTGTGCCTTGTAAAATTATATGACAGCACACTGTTGAACCACTGTGTAAAGGTTCTTCATTATTTTGACCAAAAATAAAATCAATGCAAGGCCCTATCGGCTGTCACAGGGTGATAGAAAGCCACATGCATTCATTTCCTTTAAAGTGCAAAGCACCAGCTAATCCCAGATCAGCACTCTGAAACAACGGCCTGGTGAACGTGATCCTGCTAACCGCTCACAGTGCTGGCTTTGGCTCCGTGCCTCGATGGTAGGCGTCCACCTGAGTGCTAATGTGCAGTGCGTGGACAACCATGTCATAAAACGCACGTGTTGGAAGTGCTAGCACGCCCCAGGGTGGCGTTACGGGGCGAGGGAATCGGACCGGGTCACAGTAAAAGCTGACGATTAGGGGCTCGCTCGCAGTTTTCCACTCGAAACCATGGCAAAGGTTAAACAAACTCGCGCACAGTAGGACTAGTGTTTCATTTCATGGTCCACAGCGCTCTTTAGTTTGTGGTGTGTGTGTGTGTGTGTGTGTGTGTGTGTGTGTGTGTGTGTGTGTGTGTGTGTGTGTGTGTGTGTGTGTGTGTGTGTGTGTGTGTGTGCGCGCGTGTGCGCGTGAGCGAGAGAACTAAGGCGACAGGTCACACCTGGAAAGGGGAGTGTGTGTGTGTGTGTGTGTGTGTGTGTGTGTGTGTAACTATGGTAAAGGTCAGTCCAGTTGAGTGTGTTACAGCTGCTGGGTCTGAACCCCTGAAGAATGTGGGGGTTCACTCACATCACTAGCCATCCAGATTGAGTGCTGTCTCACACACGACCAGTCAGATGTTTGGACACCTAACTGAATGTGTCTGTGCTTTAATATGTGTATGTGTTCATTTTAATCTAATCAACTATGCTTGGTCTTATTTTGGAAAGGAGTTGGCCTGTATACAAATACATTTTCAAAAAACACACTCTCTCTCTCTCTCTCTCTCTCTCTCTCTCTCTCTCTCACACGCTCCTACCCTGAGATGCTCTACGTGTGTAAACCTCTGCGGTTAATCAATTGCCTCTTAGTCATTTTTAGCTCAAATGGGTTTGACGTGCACGGCCCATATTGCCTGTCGTATACAATGCAAGACAGGGCCGTGTAGTCTGACCAGGACTGTGGAGTCTGAGTAAGGCTGACCAGGACCGTGGAGTCTGAGTAAGGCTGACCAGGACCGTGGAGTCTGAGTAAGGCTGACCAGGACCGTGGAGTCTGAGTAAGGCTGACCAGGACCGTGGAGTCTGAGTTAGGCTGACCAGGACCGTGGAGTCTGAGTAAGGCTGACCAGGACCGTGGAGTCTGAGTTAGGCTGACCAGGACTGTGGAGTCTGAGTAAGGCTGACCAGGACTGTGGAGTCTGAGTAAGGCTGACCAGGACCGTGGAGTCTGAGTTAGGCTGACCAGGACTGTGGAGTCTGAGTAAGGCTGACCAGGACTGTGGAGTCTGAGTAAGGCTGACCAGGACTGTGGAGTCTGAGTAAGGCTGACCAGGACCGTGGAGTCTGAGTAAGGCTGACCAGGACCGTGGAGTCTGAGTAAGGCTGACCAGGACCGCACTGCAGATTACTGCAAGAGCATTTTGTGCAAGTTTGCAGAGAGAGATTTGAGCTTCGAACTTCTCGGAGAGTTCTGTGGTTTTTTCCCATTCTTTCTTCTGTTGGTTTGCTTGGCAGAGATCTATCCCCCCCCCCCTCGGTGTGATGTGGAATTATGCCTGAATCCCATTCCCCCATTCCTCCTGGTTTCCTGTAATTCTACCCTAGTAGTTAAACGGAGGAGAAGAAAACTATTAGCAGGGCAGCAGCTGCGCGGGAGCGATCAGAACCGTGGTGCTGCAGAGGGGAGCGCTGGAGCGGGCCGGCAGAGAGGAGCCGTGGCAGACCCGGCGCTCAGCACACTTGTTCTTGTGTTGGGGCGACCGGGGGCTGGGCTCTCAGGAAGGGTGTGGGGGAGTGGGCGGGGCTCCACTCTCAGTGCTCCGCCTCTGCTGTCAAAAATGGCCCCAGGTCCGCCCTGCCGAGCTGCAGGAGGGAGGGCTTTCACCGCAGAAGTCCTGCCCACCCGCCGAGGTCGCCTGTGGGAAACTCAACGCCGGAGTTAAGTCCAGCTCCTTAAAGAGGAAGACCAGCGGGCGGTGTGTGTCAGACGGCGCTGCGCAGTAGACCAGTCTTCACGCCACATTTGACTTGTGGTGGCCATTAGTGTCAGAGGAGCCATGATGGGAATGCAGTGTGTCCCGGGAGCTATTTCAGCCATGTGCAGGCGCTAACGAGTGTGATCGCGGCCCGGGACCCGGACCAGACGCTTCGCTGGGCCTCCACCGACCGCTGCCTTTCTCTTCTGCTTCTGATTTGTTCTTCCCGTCATGTCTGGTTTTCCCCTCAACTCGTTGTGGGATTAGAGAGCTGGGATTAGAGAGCTGGGATGGCTCGCCGTCTGCGCCTGCATTTTGCGGCGAGGAGGAGCAACACTGACCCGTGCAGCTACAGCGCGGAGGACGGACCGGGCCCGGCTGACGGCCCCCTCCACGCCTTCACCATGAAGGTGACCCCGGGGCAGCCGGCCCTGTCGCCCCTGTCGCCCGACTACGGCAGCCTGCAGCGCCACACCGGCGGGGGCGGAGGGAGCCGCAAGAGCACGCTGCACATCGCCCTGCGGCCCTGCGGCCGGCCGGGCGAGGAGCCCGAGGAGCCCGAAGAGTCGGGTGCGTGCGAGGCCGTTGTGGGCGGGGCCTCGGACGGAGGCTCCTGCTGTAGCAGCGCCGCCAGCGACGTGGGTTACTGCAGTGGCGGCAGCGGAGTGCTGGAGCAGGACGTGACGGGCCGGAGCGGGTCGGGGCAGGGCGGGGCCGGACGGGGCGGGGCCAGAGCTCCGCTACGCCGTTGCACCTCACTGGTGGTGTTTCCGCACAGCCCCTGCAGCACACCACCCGCTTCGCCCGTCAGCCCCACGGCCCCGCCCCTCCTTCCCAACCCCGCCCCCTCCGCCAGAGGGCCCTTCCAAACCTCGCACCAGCTGCAGCTGTCCGCGTGGGAGGCGGCTCAGGACCACGCCCATCCCAAGGCGCCCGTTGCCTCGGCGGTCAACGGCCTGCGTCTCTCCAAGACCGGCGGTCCGGCCGCAGATCACCGCGATGCCAGACCGGTCCTGCACTTCACCGTCTCCACAGAGACCGCCGGCGGGTCGGGCCGAACGGAGAGGCGCTCCGGTGTGACGGCGCACCAGCCGCCACTTCCTCCCGGGAAAGGAAGTGCGGCCAGGTCGACGGCCGACGGTCACGCCCCCGAGGAGCCCCGCCAGCCCCGGCTGCCCCGCCCACCCGCCTCCCACGCTCCGCCTCCATCACGGCCAGCGGACACGCGCCACCACACCTACCCGACTCTGGGCTCGCGGGACCCGGTGCGGGACGTGGGAGGACGGCGTCTGCAGAGGAGCGTTTCCCTGGAGGTGCCTCGCTCCAGCGGGGCCACGTGTCACATGGCCAACACCACAGTCCTCAGTTCCGTGAATGGAACGGCACACGTGCACATACACGTGTGTCGGGGCAACTCCACAAAGGTGAAGCAGGACTCTCTGAAAGACACCTGCTCCAGCGAGAAGAGTCTCACCTGCTCTGCACAAACCGCCACAGTAAGCATCCTTGGTGGGGTGAGGGAAACGTGTGAAGTTCTCAGTTTAACTTCAAAGAAATGAAAGTGAAGGGGATTTAGTTTAGAGTGAAGGTGAGGAGACGTGACGACTAGAGAAACAGATCAGGTTAGAGAACATGTTAACAACCAGTTTCTAATTCACTGTGGACAAGCCCAGAGTTTTTGTCCTTTCCCAGTTTGTCACCGTTCTTTTCCAGTTGCCCACTGTTCTAGTTCTTTGTGGTGTGGTTTGTGTGCCTATGAGTGTGTGTTCCTGGACGGATGAGTGTGCACTAGAACACACCACTCCTGCAAACTGATCGCTTCGTCTGTTTACACAGAGAGAGACTCAGTTACTTAGTTTGAAGTTCTCTGAGAACAAAATCAGTTTGTATAGAGGTACTAGACTTAGTACGTTAGTATTTGTATAGTGGTACTAGAGTGAGTACGTTAGTATTTGTACAGAGCTACTAGAGACTAGAAAGTGAAAGGAAGACGCTTTCTAGTCTATAGTACCTCTATATAAATACTAACGTACTAACTCTAGTACCTCTTTACAAATACTAATGTACTAACTCTAGACACTTTAAATGAACTTAAATGGAGAATGAGCTTGTTTTCAAGGCAGTAACCCATGAGATCTGACAGGCACTGCTGCTACAGAACCTCTGCTACGGCAGCCAATGCTAAGTTCAGTATTTACCGTCTGGCACAGACACGGGCCAGTGCCACGCAGCTTAACAAGCCCATGTGAACAAACATTTAGACGAGTCGGGTTTCCCTGCTGCCGGCCAGAACAGCCTCCGCTCTCGGGAGCTCTGACTCTCACACTCTAAAAAACATATCAAGCAAAACTTCTCCTCAGCCCTCATTAGTGTGTGTGTGTGTGTGTGTGTGTGTGTGTGTGTGTGTGTGTGTGTGTGTGTGTGTGTGTGTGTGTGTGTGTGTGTGTGTGTGTGTGTGTGTGTGTTTGTGTGTGCCGGAGAGGGCTGGACACTCACTTGTCTTTATTCTGCTAGCACTTAGCTGTTTAACTATTTACCTTGGAGCTAATTATAGCAGGCAGGCGCGCACGGCCGTGCACTGGCCTGTACGTGTGAAGGGTCAGAAATAGTCCGCCTGTCTCCAGATTGTCTGCCCCCCCTGCACCCGCAACACCCAGGACCCTGCACAGTTTAACCCTCCCAGGACCCTGCACAGTTTATAGAGACGCCAGTGCTTGGGGGGGGTGTTTCACAGGAATCCTGTTCCCTTCAGGCTTTCTCTTATCTGTCTTTTTTCAATCTCTCTCTCCCTCTAGATCTCTCTCTCTCTCTCCCTCTAGATCTCTCTTTCTTTCTCTCTCTTTCTCTCTCTCTCTCTCTTGCTGGTTTTACCCTGCTGTTGAGATCCGGTTGGCACCGTGGACGTGTTGAGTTCCTGCTGCCGCCTCTGTGCTCAGAGTCTTTCATTTAGACATTCGTCTCCTCTTACCGTGTGTGTGTGTGTGTGTGTGTGTGTGTGTGTGTGTCAGGCCTCTCCGTGTGTTCTGCAAGCTAAAAGCAGTGGCTCGGGGTGCCAGCGTACTCGGGACAACCATGTGAGACTGCCTTTCGGAGCTTATGTCTGTAGACAGGGCTAGGGGTTGTATGCAAAGAACAAAACTCATTTTGGAGGAGAGGGGTAGTATATTATAAAATAAAAAAAGACCATACAATTGTGACATGTTGGCATTTGAACTGAACCCTGGCTGTGAACATGTCTGTGTAAGGAAGTGTAGAGTCCAAGTATGGGGTTAAATTGGATTAAATGGGATTAAAATTCAGCTACCGAAGTATCAACCAAATCAAAATCATTCTCAGTTTTGTATATTGTAGTGTCAATTGTGTGTGTGTGTGTGTGTGTGTGTGTGTGTGTGTGTTCAACTGTCGTGGACCTGTGTGAAGTCAGGACGGCAGCTGTGTTACTGTAGGAGGAAGGATGTGTGTGTTCAGTGAGGAGAGCTGTGTGCTGTAGAAGTGTGTGTGTGTGTGGGGGGGGGGGACGACTCAGAACTGTGCATCCTGTGGTTGTTTTCATTTGAGTTTGGGTTTTCTCTTTGGATGTCTCTCAGGAAGTCTGTTTGTAACTCGCATGTCATCAATACACTCCTGCTGATGTGCACTGTTGAGTTAAAACATTAAAAAAGTCTCAGAATCTCAGAAGGTTTACCCAAAGAGAACTCCGGCACCTTTTTAACAGTCTGTTATATCGTACAACAAGAGAAAACGTAAATCTGTGTGTAAGGGCTCTTTGCTGAGGTGCAGAAGGTTGACGATCTATAAACGGCCCCCATCCCCCACCTGACCCAGACACTCTGTGCTCCAGGTAAGAGTCTGTGCTAAGACATTGTGCTGGACTGGAGGGATGGAGCTGGGGGGATGGGGCTGGGGGGATGGGGCTGGGGGGATGGGGCTGGGGGGATGGAGCTGGGGGGGCTGGAGCTGGGGGGATGGGGCTGGAGCTGGGGGGATGGGGGATGGGGCTGGGGGGATGGGGCTGGAGCTGGGGGGATGGAGCTGGGGGGATGGGGCTGGACCTGGGGGGATGGGGGATGGGGGTGGGGGGATGGGGCTGGAGCTGGGGGGATGGAGCTGGGGGGATGGGGCTGGAGCTGGGGGGATGGAGCTGGGGGGATGGGGCTGGAGCTGGGGGGATGGGGCTGGGGGGATGGAGCTGGGGGGATGGACCTGGGGGGATGGGGCTGGAGCTGGGGGGATGGGGCTGGGGGGATGGGGCTGGAGCTGGGGGGATGGGGCTGGGGGGATGGGGCTGGAGCTGGGGGGATGGAGCTGGGGGGATGGGGCTGGAGCTGGGGGGATGGGGCTGGGGGGATGGGGGGATGGGGCTGGAGCTGGGGGGATGGAGCTGGGGGGATGGGGGGATGGGGCTGGAGCTGGGGGGATGGGGCTGGGGGGATGGGGGGATGGGGCTGGAGCTGGGGGGATGGGGCTGGGGGGATGGGGGGATGGGGCTGGAGCTGGGGGGATGGAGCTGGGGGGATGGTTTTCAACCATCAGCCACCATCACCAGCGAGATCAGAGGATCGTCTGATCCTGGACAGTGGCAGTTCCCCTCTGTGCCGAACCGTGCAGAGCGTTTGAGCTTCAAAGCTTTGGCATGCCTCTAAGTTTTCCTCTCTCGCTAACTGCCGTAAGCCGGGCTGAAACGCTCTGGATAATTACACCATGCTTTTCCACTGCTGTTGTCCAGCTGCCCTGAAAGGTTCCGAGATAACGATATAAAGATATAACGATATAGCTGTTGTGAGCGACAAGGACGTGCATTTTGTTTGTAGTTCACTTTTGATTTTCTTTGCTATGCTAAGGGATCTGTCTGAGTGGCAAACCATGACAAAGGCATCAGAAATAAGCAGTTTCATGGTCGTAGCAACGAGATGATTTGTGTGTTGATCCTACCTGTGTCCGAATATCTGATGTTTGGTCACGTCATTAAAAAATAAATATTTATAGCCTCAAGTCTCAGTCATTCAGTGATTCTGATTCTAGACGTCCGCAGTGTGCACGGAGGAGTTGAGAGTCAGTACTGCCATAGCTGGGAGGCATCTTGAGTACTAAAATGTGAATTTAGTGTTACTCAGCAGGCTTTCTCCTGTGGGTTTGGATCAGCGTACCTGGGCCTTGTACAGTTCCCAGTTTGCACTTCCATATACAAGGCGCCCTTGACTTACATCGATCCGTTCCTACATTGCATCATAAATCGATTTTCGGTGGAAGTTGTAACATACGTACATACTGTACATTTACATTTACGGCATTTAGCAGACGCTCTTATCCAGAGCGACTTACAAAGTGCTTTACTGTACGTGAATAACATACTGTAAACACTTATCCTATCCTACCACCTATCCTAACACAGTAATTATCAAAAAACACATATAAAATACATTTAATAATGAAACCGGAATAATAAACAGTAATAAAAAGTTCGCATTACGATGTTTACGACGCAAAACCACTTAAGTTGCAACAAGGCTTTATACAGTAAATGGGAGATGTGTCGTAACCACGAAACATCGTAACTCTGGACTGACGTAACCCAAGGACCTCCTGTATATACACAAAACAGTTCTAGAACTATGTTCTAATAATCCTGTTCACATTCTAATTCACACTCGAAACAAAGTATTTTGTAGCCTTTGGAAAAGGTCATTATTGTGCCTTCAAGATACAAGCCCATTAAATCAATACTGTGTATTGTATTTTCAGTGTGCCTTCTCTGGGTTTGTTTAGTGAGGTTTGTTTGGATGGTGCGCTCACAGGTGCGCTCACAGGTGCGCTCACAGGTGCGCTCACAGGTGCGCTCACAGGTGCGTCCATGCCCTCATCCCCCTAACGGCAGCAGCTCCGTTTGTTCTGAGAACAAGCCCCGCCCCTTCGGCCGTATCACTCCAGCATCACCTCCATGGCCACAGCTTGTGTTGACACAAACACAGGTGACGGCGGCCCGTCTGCCCCCCCCCCCCCCCCCCCCCCCTCTCTCCAGTGGCGTGTGCTCTGAGCGCCAGGCACGTGTTGGCATATGAAACAACAGTATGTGAACCCTGGCTGCCAAAGCAGGTGAATTGTTTAGTGTTTCTACCATGGTAGCTTCAGTGGTTCGCGGAACAGAGGGTAAATCAGGGTGGACACCTGCATGGACAGCTCAAGCGAGAACCACACGAGAACCACCATGATTAGCATAGCCGTTCCAGGAAGGGGGAGCGCCTTTTTGGCAAGAAGGTAATTTATTTGCTTTTTTAAATCTTCTCAATCACACAATCTCTCTCTTCAGACGCGGGATGACTTCCTGGGGCAGGTGGATGTTCCTCTGCACCAAATACCAGTGAGTTAGTGCTACTTCAGCAATTCTCTCTCGTATGTGTGCAAATGTGTGTGTATGAGTGCACATGTGTGTGTGCGCGTGTTTGGGTGCGTGTGTGTGCATGTATGCATACGTGTGTGTGTGTGTGTGTGTGTGTGTGTGTGTGTGTGTGTGTGTGTGTGTGTGTGTATGCACACTGAATTTTCCATATTCATGTTTTCGAGATTTTCTTGTTGTTGAACTTCCCATCATTACTGCTGGGGATTTATACTTGAGACACCTGCCCCAGACCTCATTCCGCTGCCCCAGACCTCATTCCACTACCCCAGACCTCCTTCCGCTACCCCAGACCTCCTTCCGCTACCCCAGACCTCATTCCGCTGCCCCAGACCTCATTCCGCTGCCCCAGACCTCATTCCGCTGCCCCAGACCTCATTCCGCTGCCCCAGACCTCATTCCGCTGCCCCAGCCTTTCAGCAGATGTTGTGTAGTGTTGAAGAGTTTCTGCAGGTGAATGCTGAAGCCCTTATTTTGGCCAGTTTTACGATGCCAGGTGCTGTTGTGTAAATCACACCTTCCATCACACCTGTGGTGATCATTATCAACATGGTCAGAAATGCACACACAGCACCCAGTCTTCACGACGCTCACGAGTTTGTAAAGAGTTGGAGGTGTGTGTGTGTGTGTGTGTGTGTGTGTGTGTGTGTGTGTGTGTGTGTGTGTGTGTGTGTGTGTATATGGAAGCATGCTGATGTAACGGGTGGTGCTGGTGGTGGTGGTGGTGTTCTGCTGTTTCAGACAGAGGCTCTGGGCACCGAGAGGCCATACACCTTCAAAGACTTCCTATTGCACCCCAGAAGGTCTGAAAGCTTTCACAAAGAAACAGTTCCACTTAGAAACAGCTGCTGTTGGAGATGTTTTTATTGTCCATATCTTCATTTCCTTTTATGACTATTCAGAAGAGCACACAATAGAAACATGCTCTGCTTTTGAGGTAATAATCTTTAACTGAAAAATAAATGTTCATTTGTTTATTCATCTGTCTGTTTTATGTAGTCACAAGTCGAGGGTCAAAGGTCACCTGCGACTGAAGATGACGTACCTGCCGAAGGCTGGTGACTCAGGAGAGGAGCAGACTGAAGAACTGGACGTAAGAGTTATGAGGGTGTGGGTGTAGAGGCTGATGGTGTAGAGGGTGAAGGAGACTGGAAGTCCGTTTAGAGAGACTGCAGTAGGGCTCAGTGGGTTTGCCATCAAGTGGTGTTTTTTGTTTCTCAGCCTGGCTGGGAGTTCCTGGAGACTCAGGAGATATGTGGGCCGCTGCTCCAGCCGCACCAGCTGCCTGTGCTGCCCCCTGGCTGGGAGGAGAGGCAGGACAACCTTGGGCGGACGTACTACGTCAACCACGAGAACCGCACCACCCAGTGGTCCAGACCCACTATCCAGTAATGTCAGCCAAGCCTCACAGACATGCGCCAGTATTCATTTAGCCATTGTAACACACGTGTGTTATTAAGTGTGTTGTGTAGTGCCTCAGAGTGCATGCGCACCTGCTGGATGTGTCAGTGTTGTGCTCCTGCTCTCACAACCTCATTCTGAGAAGCTCCCTATATTCAGTGTTTGTGGTGTAAGCCTGCCCCCTAGTGGTGAAATGTCTTTACATGGAATAAGCCTGTCTTTAAGTGTTACATGTTACTGTACAATGCCCATTAGGGTGACGTATGTCAAGCCTGTTCTTAAACACAGAAATGAATGTGTGTCAGGGATGTGGAGAGAGAGCCAGAGCAGGGCCAGGGCGCCCTGACACGGCACGCCTTCCTCACACGCAGACAGATCTCCGAACACGCAGAAACCAATGACCAAAGGGAGTCTCCTGAGGTACACACACACACACACACACACACACACACACACACACACACACACACACACACACACACACACAGTCTCCTTTCAAAGCATTGGAACACGACCAGTTCTTTTATGTTTGCTGCAAGTTCTTATCTAGAATGCTGTTACACACTACCACTCATAATACCACACAGCATACCACATACCACACAATAACACACACAATAACACACAGCATACCACCCACAACACCACACAATACCATACAATGCCACGCACATAATACCACACACAAGCACAAAGTACCACATGCGCTTCATAATAATAATAACACACGTTTAATTTTTGGTGACATCAAGCCTGGTGATCCACTGCCCTTAACAGCCCGTTGCCATGACTACCCTATTTCTGCTCCTGTTCCCCTTCATTGTGCTTGTCGTGGTGTTTATTGTAGTTTCTCTGTGTCTTCATCTCCTCAGACAGGCTTCTGTCTGTGGGCTGGTCTCTCTTTACAGAGAGGTCTCCCTTTACAGACAGATCTCTCTTCACAAACAGGTCTCTCTGGTTGATATGATGGTTTTGTCTTAGCACACAAAGCCAAGGGATCAAACCAAGTGAACATATTCAGGTCCTTTACTAAATATTCAGGTCTTTATTTCTTTTTAAAGCAGTCTAAGTGGACACACTGAAGCTGCAGTGTTGTAGGCAGTTTAACATCTTGATGTCACAAACACTCTTTACACTCATCTCCTCTACTGAAGATTATGCGGGCGTGTGCGTGCGTGTGTCTTGTAGAGCTGGGAGATCATCACTGAGGATGACAGCACTGTGTTCAGCAGTCACAACCAGACCCCGCCCCCGCCACACTCTCCTCTGGAGCACACCTCCTTCTGTGAGGACTTCAGTAGACTCCAGACCAGCACTGACAGACGATCCTCTCTCACGGTGACGCCTTACACTCACGCACATACACACCACAGTCGCATACACACTCGCGCACATACACACCACAGTCGCATACACACTCACGCACATACACACCACAGTCGCATACACACTCACGCACATACACACCACAGTCGCAAACACACCACAGTTGCATACACACCACATTCCTTCCAGTCTGCTGCAACTCCCTTCCTAAATGATGTGTCTGTGTGTGTGTGGGTGGGGGTCTGTGTGTGTGTGTGGGTGGGGGGGGGGGGGTCTGTGTGTGTGTGTGTGTGTGTGTGGGTGGGGGGGGGTCTGTGTGTGTGTGTGGGGTGGGGGGGGGTCTGTGTGTGTGTGTGTGTGTGTGTGTGTGTGTGGGTGGGGGGGGGTCTGTGTGTGTGGGTGGGGGTGTTTTAGCCACAGGGTCACGGTAGTCGGAGAGGAAGTGTCCAGATGATGACGGTGGAGGAGCATCCCGTCCATCCTGTGGTGAGTCCTGCCCCTCCCCCTCCTTCAGATCACCTCCCAGTCCAGTGGTTATGTTCCGCGTGTTCAACACTGCAGCACACACACTGCAGACACACTGGATCTACGAGCCCCCCCCCCCCCCCCTTTGCCCTCAGATGATACCCACTACCCCGGGGCTGCCCCCAGGCTGGGAGGAGAAACAGGACAGTAAGGGGCGGATTTATTACATCAACCACAACAGCAGGACCACCACCTGGACGCGGCCTCTAGTTCAGGTACTCCACACACACACACACACACACACACACACACACACACACACACACACACACACACACACACCTGCCTGTGTGTACGCAGTGTTAGGAGGGATGTCTGGAGATGATGCTGTGGCTGGTTCTGTCATTGCTATGGTCACACTGTAGATTCTTTAACTGTTGCTTTGGTAATGTTGTAGTTGTTGCTGTGGTAACAGTGAGTGCTGTTCAAACTCTCTATTCTTCAGCTCATCCAGGCAACAGAGTCGGGTGCTACGGCAACGGGGAGCAGCGCAGTGTGCCTGCCGCCTCTCCTTACTCCGAACTCCTCCCCCCTACACTCCCCCGGGCCCCTCCCCTCCCCTGGACGCCTCCCCTCCCCTGGGTCCCTCCCCTCCCCAAGACGCCTCGCCTCCCCCGGGCCCCTCCCCTCCCCCGGGCCCCTCCCCTCACCCGGGTCCCTCCCCTCACCCGGGCCCCTCCCCTCACCTGGGCCCCTCCCCTCCCCCGGGTCCCTCCCCTCACCTGGTCCACACCACTCACACACGTTTGAGTATGCTGGGTGTATGCCATCTGGCTGGGAGGTTCGGAGTGCGCCTAACGGTCGCCCATTTTTCATCGACCACAACACCAAGACCACAACCTGGGTGAGTGTGTGTGTGTGTGTGTGTGTGTGTGTGTGTGTGTGTGTGTGTGTGTGTGTGTGTGTGTGTGTGTGTGTGTGTGTTTGTGTGTGTGTGTGTGTGTGTGTGTGTGTGTGTGTGTGTGTGTGTGTGTGTGTGTGTGTGTGTGTGTGTGTGTGTCGACGAAGGAATAATTCTTCAGGAAGAATTGACAGGAACAATACAGAGGTGTCAATTCCAGGTTCAGAAAGTAAAAGTCCACCAGGATTTTACTCAAGCTTGCTAGATTTTCAAATTAGTGCAATCCAGGTAAAATTAGTGGAATCAACACAATCCAGGAAGCCTCAGCAAAATCCTGGTGAGGACTTTTACTTTCTGAACCTGGAATTGACACCTCTGGAACAATCACAAAAATGTTTTCATCTCTTCTTTGGAGCATCACTTCCTGTTTGTGCCTCCCTGTTTCCTTTGTCTGTGCAGGGTGATCCCAGGCTGAAGATTCCCACCCACATGAGGAGACGACCTTCACTTGACCCTAATGACCTAGGACCGCTGCCGGTAAGGGCAAAGAGATCGTTTTGGGCTATTTAGCTATTTACGAGATTAAGGAGGATATTACATTTACCTGTGTGTGTGTGTGTGTGTGTGTGTGTGTGTGTGTGTGTGTGTGTGTGTGTGTGTGTGTGTGTGTGTGTGTGTGTGTGTGTCCTTTAGCCTGGCTGGGAAGAGAGAGTTCACAGTGATGGGAGAATTTTTTACATTGATCACAGTAAGCGCGCACGAACACACACACACTGATCAGTGGACAGTTTGACAGTATGATGAGCTGGTTCTGCTCTTCTACAGACACCAAGACTACACAGTGGGAGGATCCCAGACTACAGAACTCTGCCATTACTGGACCAGTGAGTACAACTCTTATGGGATTTGTAGTTTTCCAAAAAAGCAAATTGGCTCAGGGGCTATGAGGAACTTTGGGCTAGAAGGATCTGCGCTCACTACATGCCCTACATTTCCTGACCTTGATCTTCCAACACCTGCACAGCTCACTGTAGTCTAATGCAACTGAAGACTGGAGGCAGCTGGTGGTGCACTCGGGTGTGGCAGGTGTGGGGGAGCTGTGGGTGTGGCAGGTGTGGTGGAGCTGTGGGTGTGGCAGGTGTGGGGGAGCTGTGGGTGTGGGTGTGGCAGGTGTGGGGGAGCTGTGGGTGTGGCAGGTGTGGGGGAGCTGTGGGTGTGGCAGGTGTGGGGGAGCTGTGAGTGTGGGTGTGGCAGGTGTGGGGGAGCTGTGAGTGTGGCAGGTGTGGGGGAGCTGTGGGTGTGGCAGGTGTGGGGGAGCTGTGAGTGTGGCAGGTGTGGGGGAGCTGTGGGTGTGGCAGGTGTGGGGGAGCTGTGGGTGTGGCAGGTGTGGTGGAGCTGTGGGTGTGGCAGGTGTGGGGGAGCTGTGGGTGTGGGTGTGGCAGGTGTGGGGGGGCTGTGAGTGTGGGTGTGGCAGGTGTGGGGGAGCTGTGAGTGTGGGTGTGGCAGGTGTGGGGGAGCTGTGAGTGTGGGTGTGGCAGGTGTGGGGGAGCTGTGAGTGTGGGTGTGGCAGGTGTGGGGGAGCTGTGAGTGTGGGTGTGGCAGGTGTGGGGGAGCTGTGGGTGTGGGTGTGGCAGGTGTGGGGGAGCTGTGAGTGTGGGTGTGGCAGGTGTGGGGGAGCTGTGGGTGTGGCAGGTGTGGGGGAGCTGTGAGTGTGGGTGTGGCAGGTGTGGGGGAGCTGTGGGTGTGGGTGTGGCAGGTGTGGGGGAGCTGTGAGTGTGGGTGTGGCAGGTGTGGGGGAGCTGTGGGTGTGAGTGTGGCAGGTGTGGGGGAGCTGTGGGTGTGGGTGTGGCAGGTGTGGGGGAGCTGTGGGTGTGGCAGGTGTGGGGGAGCTGTGGGTGTGGCAGGTGTGGGGGAGCTGTGAGTGTGGCAGGTGTGGGGGAGCTGTGAGTGTGGCAGGTGGGTGTGGGGGAGCTGTGAGTGTGGCAGGTGTGGGGGAGCTGTGGGTGTGGCAGGTGTGGGGGAGCTGTGAGTGTGGCAGGTGTGGGGGAGCTGTGAGTGTGGCAAGTGTGGGGGAGCTGTGGGTGTGGCAGGTGTGGTGGAGCTGTGGGTGTGGCAGGTGTGGTGGAGCTGTGAGTGTGGGTGTGACTTGGGTGTGTGACTCTGCTGGTCTCTTCCAGGCGGTGCCTTACTCCAGAGACTACAAGCAGAAATACGAGTACTTTCGCAAGAAGCTCAAAAAACCAGTAAGGCCCCTTCCGCTGGATTGTGTGTGTGTGTGTGTGTGTGTGTGTGTGTGTGTGTGTGTGTGTGTGTGTGTGTGTGTGTGTGTGTGTGTGTGTGTGTGTGTGTGTTGTTTGGTTTTATTGTTCAGAGATGTTAAACGTTACTTGGTTTTGTTATTTAACGTCTCTTAAGTCATGTTCCTTTTTTGTGTTATGATATCTCTCCTCTTTAGGCTGATATCCCGAATCGTTTTGAGATGTCAGTGAGAAGAAATGCTGTACTAGAGGATTCCTACCGCCGTGTCACATCTGTCAAACGGCCAGACCTCCTCAAGGCCCGCCTCTGGGTGGAGTTTGCAGGAGAAAAAGGGCTGGACTATGGGGGTGTGGCCCGAGAGTGGTTCTTCCTCATTTCCAAGGAGATGTTCAACCCTTATTATGGGCTGTTTGAGTACTCTGCTACGTAAGTCATGAATTTCCTTTTATATGTAGTGTAGTTTTACAGACACAGGGTCGCTTTACAGAAATTGGGGCAGTTTTACAGATATAGTTTTACAGTTTCTGGTTTCTAAAACCTAGCTGTGGACTACTAGTGGAAAATCTCTGTGGAGAAGCCCATTTAAGCCAAGTGTTATTTAAACTGTGAGACAACCATCCAGCAGAGGTAACATTGTGGTTTAAACAGTCCCATTGATTTCTATTTGAGTGCGTTTCGTTGAAATTCAGCTTAACTTTAGCTTAGCTTTTATTATTTACTAAGGTTATTTTTTTACATGTCTCAAATAACTGGCCTGGCCTTGTGATTGGCCAGTTGTGGGGACATGGGGTAACAGCTGGGCAGGGGCCGTCTTCCATTCACCCCCCAGTTCCTGATTGGCCTTGGAGGGGTGGTACCGGAGGGGTGGACACCCCGCCCTAGAGAAACTGTCTGATCTTGGGGTGATGGGGGTTTTGACGGGGTGTGTTGTTCTGGTAGGGATAACTACACACTTCAGATCAACCCCAACTCAGGCCTCTGCAACGAAGACCATCTCACCTACTTCAAGTTCATCGGGCGTGTCGCGGGGATGGCCGTGTACCATGGGAAGCTTCTGGATGGTACGTGTGGGCAACTGTGGGCAGGTGTCTGCGTTCTTGGCTGGGTGTGGGTGCCTATGGGCGGGTGTTCACCTGTTTATGGTTTTCTTATGTACCTATTTTGTTGGCTTTTCCCATAGCTTTCTTCATTCGTCCATTCTACAAAATGATGCTGCAGAAGCCAATCACGTTACATGATATGGAATCTGTGGTAAGTGACAAGTGGCTGTCTAACCAATCAGCATCAGCCAAATTTAACGTAATTATATTACTTATGGAACGTTTGGTCTGTTGCATGTTTCAGGTCACACTACACCTAACACACACTGATACGTGACTGTTATACAACACTTTAGTAAAGTTTCTGAAGTGTGTGTGTGTGTGTGTGTGTGTGTGTGTGTGTGTGTGTGTGTGTGTGTGTGTGTGTGTGTGTGTGTGTGCGCGTGCGCGTGCGCGCCTGTGATTCCAGGACAGTGAGTATTTTAATTCTCTGAAGTGGATCCTGGAGAATGACCCTGCTGACCTGGACTTGCGGTTCACTATTGACGAGGAGCTTTTCGGACAGGTGCTGACCTCTGAACTGTACTGAGACCTGTGTTGGCATTTTCTTTCTGATGGTCAAGGTCAAGATAGATTCAGGAACAGTTGATCCAATTGTGAAAAGTTGATCCAATGTGTGAAAAGGGCAGCCCAGAATCATGGAGCTCCCCTCTTAACAGATCTGAAATCAGTTTGATTGCTATAAATTTAAACCACTTTGCTGATCAGACTGATCTGTGCTAATGCTCCTTTTAACTCTGGTTGCTCTTAGACACACCAGCACGAGCTGAAACCAGGGGGCACCGACATTGTTGTGAATGACAGCAACAAGAAAGAGTACATCCAGTAAGCTCTGCCCCCTGTGGCCCCAGCAGGAATTGCATGCATTCTGATCATATACCTGTTCCTTAATATACCATAATATACCAGAATGTTCCTTAATATACCTTCTTTTTTGGTGGTTTTCAAATGGTAGCACAGCAACCACTCGCTACCATTTACACCACAGTCTTCACCATGAAATATGTTTGTAGTATATTGTGCCATGTTTTGGGCATCTTTCACGTTGCATGGCTACGATGACTCTAATGTGAGACCTGGACTGTTTTCTAGCCTGGTTATGCAGTGGAGATTCGTAAACCGGATTCAAAGGCAGATGAGTGCCTTCAAGGAGGTAAAATGTCCGTGGTTTTGTGTGTTCTCTCTCTCTCTGTGAGTGTGAGTGTTGTTTTGACTTTGGTTGTTTGATTCTATTCAGATTCTGATATCCTAAAACAGCACTGGTCTACACACCATCCACTGTACTGTGAATCTGTTACACATTTCCTGTGGGTCGTTTTTTCTCACATTTCAGACTGTTAAGGAAAGTCTTGTAAAATAGCAAAATAGTAAATGTTTCATATAATCTGTAATGTAATAGGTTGTAATCCTAATTGTTGGATTAAAAGAAACAACTCCCTCTAATTTGTGTGGAACTGTGTGTCTCTGTCTCATATGAACTTCACAACTGTGTCTCTCTGTCTCGTATGAGACTCAGAACTGTCTCATGTCTCTGTTTCCCTGCAGGGCTTCTATGAGCTCATCCCGCAGGATCTCATTAAGATCTTTGACGAGAACGAGCTGGAGGTGAGAACTGTGTGTTGGATGAGTAAGCATGGGTGAAGAGTCCAGTGACAACTGTACACAGAACCTGTATGCTCACCCTCTTTCCTCTCTCTTTCTCTCTCTCTCTCTCCCTCTCTCATCCCCCTTTCTGTCTCTCCCCGTTCTCTTCCAGTTGCTCATGTGTGGTTTGGGGGATGTGGACGTGAACGACTGGAGAGAGAACACCAAGTACAAGAATGGCTACAGCTCCAACCAGCCCGTTATCCAGTGGTTCTGGAAGGTGAGCAGGGCCTGTCCTGTCCTGTGATCCTGTGATTGTTAATTAGCTCAGATATTCATTTTCAAAACACATTCATGCGTTTGTTGGTTAACTGTGATTGTTTTTAACTCGGTCCATCTTATAATCTTGTCCTCCTCTCTTTCTCCCAGACTGTTCTGCTAATGGATGCAGAGAAGCGAATCCGTTTGCTGCAGTTTGTGACGGGCACGTCCCGTGTGCCAATGAACGGCTTCGCTGAGCTCTATGGTCAGTTGTGCCCTCCCTCTACTTTTGGTCATTTGGTCCAGATATAAATCAGAGGTGTGATGGGCTAAACAGCTGGGGGAGTGGAGCCCTGAGCTGCGTGTTCTACCCCTTTAAACTCACGTGGCCTGCACTCACGTGGCATCTAAACAAATGGCTTGGAAAACAGATAACGTGTGTGTAAATGTTTGCGTGTAACCTGTTCATGTTGTGTGATTTCCGCATCTGTTCAGGGTCCAATGGGCTGCAGTTATTCACCATTGAACAGTGGGGAACCCCAGACAAGCTGCCCAGAGCCCACACGTGGTGAGTGAGTCCCCCCCCCCCCCCCCCCCCCCCCAGCTGAACACACCCACCCACCTGAACACACCTCTGCATACCTGCCCACCTGAGCATGCCTGGCAGAGTGGTGAGCTCTGTCTGGATGTGTTTGTCTGTTATATTGGCTCAAAGATCAAATGGTCTTTTTTCCTCTTTGTCTTGTTTGCCTTTCCCTTTCTCTCTCTCCCTCTGTCTGCCTCTCTCTCTCTCTCTCTCTCTCTCCCTCCCTCCCTCTTTCCATACCCCTCTCAGCTTCAACCGTTTGGATCTGCCTCCGTATGAGTCATTTGAGGAGCTCCGTGAGAAGCTACACATTGCGATTGAGAACGCGCAGGGCTTTGACGGTGTGGACTAAGTGTGGCTCTGCCTGGCCATGGCCCCACTGTGATCCCAGCCAGGGTGAACCAGGCTGTCGTAGCCCGAGAAGCGAGCGGTACCGCCAGGCGATCCGGGCGAGGGGCGCTGTAGAGCCGCCGCTCGGAGCTGAAGCGGACCTTGAAGGCTTCAACTCGCTCGAGAAAGTGTGGCCCCGAGTCTGATTTCTCTCGCCTTGAGGAAGAACCAACATTGATATCATCACTTACAGCTTCGTATCATGAGATTTTATGTTTATGAAGTTTACATAAATTAAGTTTGCTTTTGTATACATCAAGTATAGATAAATATGTATGTATGAATAAATATCTAGAGAAATACCTTACGTATTTTTGGCAAAAATCATTATATATTGCACATTTGTATACGTTTTGATGTACATTCTATATCCATATTGTGAAGAGGACACAGTGTCTGCTGAGATTGTACAGCCTGTAAACCACGGCCGTGGTTCAGATCTTCTCTAGTTGTAGGGTTTATACAGGTTCCTGAGTCCCAGTCTGGCTTTCGATGTGAGCAGGGTGTGTGTCAGTGTGGGAGAGGGGAGGGGTTCTCTTGGGGGTGCCCCCTGTATCAGGGGAGGGTGGTAGGGGTCACTTAAGACACCCAAACCTCATATTTTATGGTAATTTATTCTTTATACATACTTTAAAATTGTTTACGTTGATTTTATTTACTGATGGCCCACTTTAAAAACCTCCAGGTCTGAATTCTGAGCTTTTCTTTCTATCTAATTTTGTACTTTTGTCTTTATTTTGAAGGTCTTTTTTTAAGTAACAAAGTCTTAAATGTGTCTTGGTATTTGCCAGTTGGTTCAGTTAGTTTTCGTGTTTTGATTTTGAGAGGAATCATGAGCATTGCTGTTTATCAGATATGGGTAAATGTTTACACAAGTCATAGTGATCATATGCACATTCTTTCTTTAGTGCTTTTTCTGACTGTTAAATTTTAAATGCCTTCACCTTTCTTGAATCACTAATCACTGCATTATGAGGTGAAATCCTTAAAGTTTAGAGGTGGTGTTGATAGAGAACCGTTTAATGTTTACCCTTCAGGCAGAGGAGCAAACTGCTTTGGCACTTGTAAAAAAGTAGAAAATCTTTAATCAACTATGTGAGAAATTATATACCTTTAATCTGGAATATAAATCATAATGGTTTAATCAGGTCAAATGCCAGTGTTAATGGCAACATATTTTAAAGGGAAATGCGAAATAAAAATCAGTGGACATTACCTTTTATTGTCTGTGGATTATTTAGTTCACGTCATTGTGTCACGGGACTGCACAACTTCACAGCCGATTTGAATCTTGCTACTGAAGTAAATACATGTTTCATCCAGACGAGGGCGCTTCACTCCAAACTGAATACCACACAACTGAAAACTTAAGTTTTTTCTTGAAACAAATTGGTTAGCCACGGTGGGGGCAGGTTGGGTTACTTGCTCATTTTTGCAAATACTATGTTTTTGTGGTTTATGTGTAAAGTGACCACGCTGCATGTGTTAATGTGTCATGTGTGATGGTACCGATTGAAGATCTGAACACATCTGCATCCCAGTGTACAATTTTAAATGGGGAAAAATGAACATGTGAGATCGTATTACACTACATGTATCATCACTTTCATAAAATATTGTTTTCTCCTGATTACAGATTGTTGATTGTGTGGAAAGCAATTTCAATCGACATAACGGTGATCCGCCGAAGCTACACAAAATAGTTTTCATTATCATCCCTGGCAACAAAGATGTACTGGTAGAAAATCAATCGCATGTACACGAGGAATCATGTCCTTTTAACAATTAAAAACTTTCAACGTTTGAATAAATATATAATTCCCATATGTGTACGGACTAGAAGTTACTATTTTGTCTCTATATCACCCTGGTGTTTAAGTAAATTTAAGGTAATCTAACGCATGTTTCAAAGATGGGCACCTATTTATGAACGTAGTGAGTGAAGGGGGTTTTCTCCTCTTCTCTCCCATCCCCCTTTCTCTCTCTTCTCCCCCACACCAAAGGTCAGGTGACAGGTCACACACTCAAATACTGCCTCCGGACTCTGGGTCAAAGAGGGTGGGTTCTAACAGTAGGTGGGTTGGAGTTGATTGACACCATCTCTAGCCAATCACATCGATGTTAAGTCTTAGGCTGCCGGATCTTCTTTTTAAAAGCAAACTGAAAATTCATTCAATGGTTATGACTTTCGCTTGTATTGATCCGCACTCGGTATGAGCCCTGTGCCCGGGACTTCCCCCACCTTGAGTAGCATAAGGGGCAAACACGTGCACACCCACAAAATAAAAGAAACAATAGCCAGTAGGATACATGGGGAGTTTAATTATATAGATATAATTACACATTATTTATAAGCAACGAATTTGTTTGTATTCCTCACTTTTTCCAACTGAAAAAAGTCGAAAGTTTTGAATATGTGTTTGTAAATTAACACGCCTTATTTGTTTAATATTTTTACTTAATGTAGGCCAATTAACTTTTTAATCTTTAGATCAGTTCAATCAGAAATAGTTTAGGGACAAAATCAGAATCTTTGGAGTATTCATGATTTCTATCGTACGTAGGTTATGTCTGTGTTTTGTTTTCTCCTGGTTTAACATATAGTTTAGTGGACTGATATGGAGCCGGTTATCTTGTGTGATTTCCGGAGATGACTGTGAGAACTCGCCTCACTGGTCTGTTTCGCTGTTTTTCGCTGAACAGAGCACAGCTGGTCTTTTGTTCGGCCTGTCCGAAGGTCCCGCGATGGCGAAAGGGAGGTCACTCTCCTCCTCCACCGGAGGGGACCGCGAGAGAGTGGATCGATATTTCTGAGCACCGTGCGCTCGTGCAGCTGCCGTTATCAATCGCTCTCTTTCTGTGCGCGCGTGTAGGCGCGCGTGTGCGTGTGTAGGGTTGAGAAGGTCACTTTAAAATTGTATTCCGTTACAGATTACTGATTACCTATTTAAAATATATCTGTAACCCTATCCAACTGATTACTATATTCAAGTAACCTAATCGGATTAGACTGTAACCCATTAACAACATAGTTGTGGAACACAGCTCCTGTGCAGGGCCAGGACGGCACCAACCCTAACCCACGAGCTCCTGACTGTGTGTGTGTGTGTGTGCGTGTGTGTGTGTGTGTGTGTGTGTGTGTGCGTGTGTGTGTGTGTGTGTGTGTGTGTGTGCAAACACCCTGCTCTCCAACAACTGGAGGTAAAACTTCTCCAGCAGCCCAGCGCTCCTGTCAAAGCCAGTTCACAATGAAATAATCTGAATAAGAACACAACGCACATAATATATTCAGACTTTTAAACAAACCACGGACACATTCGGTACCCGTGATGTTGCAGTGATGGGAGTCGTTGACATGATTAGAACCGTTAAAAGGGAGAAGAAACATCACCTAAGCCATCCTTGTATTTACCAAGTGAAATAGATACATTTTGTAGTTGCCTAATCACTCAACAATCGCTCAATAATAATAATGCTGTGTGTTCAATCTTATTTTTGAAAAGTATAATCCATTAAGCCTACAGAAAAACTGCAGAAATCATCTCGTGTGTGACGTTTTCGTATGGCCCAGAAGTTTAATCTCATGAGACGTTATTCATAAGTTATATGGACTTGGACAGGTCTCTGCAATACAAGCACGTTACACGGAAAGTTGCTATGGGGAAACAACACTGGGGACGCTTCAACCGCACAACGCACTACTGAGAAGGAAGTGTCCATCCACGCCAGCCACGCCAAAAAAGTAATCCCCCCTCAGTGGTCAGTGCAGTCAGTCACTCTGTTCCAGTCCAGAACGCTGTAGGGGTTGTGGAAGCAGCCTGCAGACTTAGAATGCACGATCAACTCAAATAAATGGCGTGTTTCAAAAGGGAATTATACCAGCACTGGCTGTTTTTTGCCGTATTTTTGCCAATCTCAGGTATGGTGCTGTTCTCCTCTACGGGTTACGTGTCAGTTAGGTAGCAGAGTTTAGGTCGCGCATCGTTTTATTTCCTCTATGTGATAGAAGTGAGAGAAGCGTAGTCTGGCGTGGTGGCTACTTTTGACTTTATCAGGTGTAATTGTAGCCAGACTGGGTGATATAACGGTTCGCTCTTTTATATCGTTTCATGAACCTGGTTTGAGATGTTTAATTGATCTCTTTCTAGACGTGTACTAAATTGTGTCTGCGCCGCCCCGAGTGCGGACCGCTGCGTGTGTGCACTGACCGCTCACCCCGGGCGCACTGCTTCAGCATGAAGACAGCCAGTAATGTCCCGCCTGGACGAATGTCCTGTAATGTACTGCGTAACGCCAGAATGTCCCGCGTTTGTCCCCCGTAACGTGAGGTTTGTCCCCCGTAACGCGAGGTTTCTTCCCGTAACGTGAGGTTTGTCCCCCGTAACGCGAGGTTTGTCCCCGTAACGTGAGGTTTGTCCCCCGTAACGTGAGGTTTGTCCCCCGTAACGCGAGGTTTGTCCCCCGTAACGTGAGGTTTGTCCCCCGTAACGCGAGGTTTGTCCCGTGCCACATATGCCGCGCGTGAAGCGGCAGAGTGGCTTTGATTCCGGTGACCTCTCGCGCTGCGCACGTGCAGGAAAAAGCCGGGGACCGTGTAGACGCTGAGCGGCCAGTCAGTCGTACACAACTTAAACGTGAAGTTTATTATGCTTGTCTTTTGTTCTAACTAAACTTTGGAAACGTAACTTTCCGATAACCGGATTATTCTTTCATGTGTAATTAATCACGAAAGCTATTCGCTTCCATTCAAAAGAAGAATTAACATCAATGAAATTTACTGAACTACAGCAATTTTCGCCATTTCTGGAGTTTCTTGATATAGAATAAATGATCTTTTTAATCGTTTGTTTTCGAAAGGCAGTTTTGTCTTTACATCCATGTAGGTAGAAGAGCGGGAGAACGTTTTGGGTTAACACAACAGCGAAATTAGACAACAGTCGCTTGAGCGCGTTCAGCCGTTAATGCTTCTAAAAGTTAAATATGTTTTCTTAGAGAGGCGATTTCTTCAAGATGACCCAAAACGGAGCCTTTCAGAGCGTGTGAAAGAGCTGTAGATAGTGTGGTTAATACTCTCTTCCATTGTGAGTGTCCTTACCCCTCCGTGGTTCTTGTCTTTGGGGTTTGTGTGAGGTAGCTCATCACGGCAGGATCAGTGCCTTTGCAGATTTAATGCAGGGAGTCCAGTAATGCATTCTGGAGTCAGCCTTCTCTTAGATTCCTGACTTTATTAGGCATGAAACAAAGCCTGTGTGAAACTTAATCAGAACAAGACAAATGCAATCACAAACACATCCGTCGTGAGTGGCGTTGGCCAGCGCTATATAAACAACACCAACCAGGAAAGGTTGTGTATGAACAGCCATCTCTTTCAGACCAATCCGTCACTCATCTCTCATTCTCTCTCGCCCTCTACAGGTGTGTTATGCTTCAGTGAGTTATTTTTTGTTAAGGAGCCTCGTGATGTGACGGTATTGCGTAAGGACACCGTGGTTCTGGACTGTCGGGCCCAGGGAGAGGCCCCGGTGCACGTCCGCTGGCTGAAAAATGGCTCTCCGCTCGTGGAGTCAGAGCGTGTCCGTCTCCTTGCCAACGGATCACTATTCATCTCAGAGGTGGAGAATCGTAGAGGAGAGCAGTGGGATGAAGGGTGGTACCAGTGCCTCGCTCAGAACACATACGGAACAATCCTGAGCCAGAAAGCTCGTCTGATTATTGCAAGTAAGTTCAAATGCCCCTTTGCTGCCCCCAATGCCCCGTCAGCACCACGGTGCCCTGTCAGCATCACTGTGCCCTGTCAGTGCCAGGTTTGCCCACAGGAAGCTAAACACCCAGATCAGTAGTGAGCCCTCTCCTCATGAGTGCTGTGGCAGAATAGAGGGCCATGGAGCTGGACTTGTGTACATTAAAGCAGCAGCGAAGTTGCCTGTAGTCAGCCATGCCTGCAGAAGGTCAGCTCTGATTTTCCTGAATCTCTGAAGAAGCTGGTGAAGAGAAGCCAACCCAGACAGTTGGGTTACGCTCTGTTAAAGTCCCCTCTTCCCTCCCTCAGTTGAGTTACACTCTGTTAAAGTCCCCTCTTCCCTCCCTCAGTTGAGTACCCTCTTCCCTCCCTCAGTTGAGTTACGCTCTGTTAAAGTCCCCTCTTCCCTCCCTCAGTTGAGTTACACTCTGTTAAAGTCCCCTCTTCCCTCCCTCAGTTGGGTTACGCCCTGTTAAAGTCCCCTCTTCCCTCCCTCAGTTGAGTTACGCTCTGTTAAAGTCCCCTCTTCCCTCCCTCAGTTGAGTACCCTCTTCCCTCCCTCAGTTGAGTTACGCTCTGTTAAAGTCCCCTCTTCCCTCCCTCAGTTGAGTTACACTCTGTTAAAGTCCCCTCTTCCCTCCCTCAGTTGGGTTACGCCCTGTTAAAGTCCCCTCTTCCCTCCCTCAGTTGAGTTACGCTCTGTTAAAGACCCGTCTTCCCTCCCTCAGTTGAGTTACACTCTGTTAAAGTCCCCTCTTCCCTCCCTCAGTTGGGTTACGCTCTGTTAAAGTCCCCTCTTCTCTCTCTCAGTTGAGTTACACTCTGTTAAAGTCCCCTCTTCCCTCCCTCAGTTGAGTTACACTCTGTTAAAGTCCCCTCTTCCCTCTCTCAGTTACGCCCTGTTAAAGTCCCCTCTTCCCTCCCTCAGTTGAGTTACACTCTGATAAAGTCCCCTCTTCCCTCCCTCAGTTGAGTTACACTCTGTTAAAGTCCCCTCTTCCCTCTCTCAGTTACGCCCTGTTAAAGTCCCCTCTTCCCTCCCTCAGTTGGGTTACGCTCTGTTAAAGTCCCCTCTTCTCTCTCTCAGTTGAGTTACACTCTGTTAAAGTCCCCTCTTCCCTCCCTCAGTTGAGTTACACTCTGTTAAAGTCCCCTCTTCCCTCCCTCAGTTGAGTTACACTCTGTTAAAGTCCCCTCTTCCCTCTCTCAGTTACGCCCTGTTAAAGTCCCCTCTTCCCTCCCTCAGTTGAGTTACACTCTGATAAAGTCCCCTCTTCCCTCCCTCAGTTGAGTTACACTCTGTTAAAGTCCCCTCTTCCCTCTCTCAGTTACGCCCTGTTAAAGTCCCCTCTTCCCTCCCTCAGTTGAGTTACACTCTGATAAAGTCCCCTCTTCCCTCCCTCAGTTGAGTTACGCTCTGTTAAAGTCTCCTCTTCCCTCCCTCAATTGGGTTACGCTCTGTTAAAGTCCCCTCTTCTCTCCCTCAGTTGGGTTATGCCCTGTTAAAGTCACCTCTTCCCTCCCTCAGTTGAGTTACGCCCTGTTAAAGTCCCCTCTTCCCTCCCTCAGTTGAGTTACGCCCTGTTAAAGTCCCCTCTTCCCTCCCTCAGTTGGGTTACGCTCTGTTAAAGTCCCCTCTTCTCTCCCTCAGTTGGGTTATGCCCTGTTAAAGTCACCTCTTCCCTCCCTCAGTTGAGTTACGCCCTGTTAAAGTCCCCTCTTCCCTCCCTCAGTTGAGTTACGCCCTGTTAAAGTCCCCTCTTCCCTCCCTCAGTTGGGTTATGCCCTGTTAAAGTCGCCTCTTCCCTCCCTCTGCCGTCAAGGGGGTCAGATTACATCCTGCTGTAAGGCATCTGAGTCACGTAGGAGCTGAGAACAAGGTGAGAGAGGAAATAGTGTGTGTGTGTGTGTGTGTGTGTGTGTGTGTGTGTGTGTGTGTGTGTGTGTGTGTGTGTGTGGGTGAGAGAGTGTGTGTGTGGGGTGTGTGAGTGTGTTGTGATTTGGTTTTCGTGAGTGGATGTCTATACTTTATACATTAAACCAAATGTTCCTCAGTGTTTGCTACATACAGCACTCTGGACTAAAGATGCACCTGAGGCCAATGCAGTATGACATTGCCTGAGGCTTTTGGGATGTCATTTAGTGAACTGCATGGCATCACAATATGGAGTCTGCTACACAGTGTGTGAGAGACAGAGACAGGGTTTGTCCTCATTGCTCCACTGGATGAAGCTTTTCACAGTGTGTCCACCTGTGTGACACTCTTGTGGGGCTTCCCCCAAAGCCGCAGGGTGAAACACAGTCAAGGTTTGTTGACGTGATCATCTTAAGCCATGTTGATTGTGCTGGAGTTGTTTTGTTGTGATTGTGTTGGAGTTGTTTTGTTTTAATTGTGCTGGAGTTGTTTAGTTTTGATTGTGCTGGAGTTGTTTTGTTGTAATTGTGTTGGAGTTGTTTTGGTGTGATTGTGCTGGAGTTGTTTTGTTGTGATTGTGTTGGAGTTGTTTTGTTTTAATTGTGCTGGAGTTGTTTAGTTTTGATTGTGATTGAGTTGTTTTGTTGTAATTGTGCTGGAGTTGTTTTGTTGTGATTGTGTTGGAGTTGTTTTGGTGTGATTGTGCTGGAGTTGTTTAGTTTTGATTGTGCTGGAGTTGTTTAGTTTTGATTGTGCTGGAGTTGTTTTGTTGTGATTGTGTTGGAGTTGTTTTGTTGTGATTGTGCTGGAGTTGTTTTGTTGTGATTGTGCTGGAGTTGTTTTGTTGTGATTGTGATGGAGTTGTTTTGTTGTGATTGTGTTGGAGTTGTTTAGTTTTGATTGTGATGGAGTTGTTTTGTTGTGATTGTGCTGGAGTTGTTTTGTTGTGATTGTGTTGGAGTTGTTTAGTTTTGATTGTGATGGAGTTGTTTTGTTGTGATTGTGTTGGAGTTGCCCCTCATGCCCACAGCTCCACCTCACCTGCAATCCCCTCTCACAGCTCATATGATTCATGTGTGTTCTGTTGTTGAAGGGTAAGAAACATGCAGTGATTCCCCCATAAGGCCTTTAGTGCATGCTCAGAGGGGCCATTTCATCTCAGTGCAGCAAACATCAGAATGATGTTAGAATTGATCTAGGCTAAACCCTTCACTTTAAAGCACACACACTGCGGTGACTTCCTTCCCCGTGTTGTAGCCTTCTTAAATGAAGTGTAGATGCTTGTCCTTTCCTCGTGGGTGTTTGGGCCCTGGTGGGGAGGGGAAGTGTGAAGCAGGGGCCAGATCCTGGGCTCCTGAATGCGTGTATTGGAGTGTAAATGAGGGTGGGTGGAGCTGAGAGGTTACGTGCAGGACGCAGTCAGAGCTCAGCAGCACAGGGAGGGTGACCCCTATTCACAGGCCCTGTGCTTTGATGTTTCCACCTCTCCAAGGCTGGGAAAGGGGGTGCTTTGCTTTTGCCATGGACAGGTCTGAGTGCATATGTTTTCATGTATGTCATGGTGCAGACATGAGTGTGTGTGTGTGTGTGTGTGTGTGTGTGTGTGTGTGTGTGTGTGTGTGTGTGTGTGTGTGTGTGTGTGTGTGTGTGTGTGTGTGTGTGTGTGCGCGCTCTTCTGCGGTGAGAGGAGCAGGTCAGTAGTGTGTCTCCCTGTCTGTACAGACTGTCTCCCTGTCTACGCGGACCGTCTCCCTATATGTACAGACCGTCTCCTCTCCACTTACACACAGCCTCAGGAGAAGTGTTTAGTGTAAGGCTGTCACTCGGACTCCTGCTGTAAAACAGGGCTGACACAAGCCCCTTGGATTGCATAACAGCTCGGTGATGAACAGGGCTGGAGGTGGGAGTGGGGTGTGCTCAACAAATGTTTTAAAGCAACAAAAACACAAACTGCCCATCCCCCTCTAAAACAGGAACTGTATGCCCCCTGGGCTTCTTTACTTGTGGCTACTGTGTGGCTGGTGCATTGGGCTTGTGGGTAAACCCACTGTATTAACCCTGTGAACCAGGCCGTGTGACCGACACCACGCTGCAGGCTGCCTGGGCCGTTGGCTGACGTATTCTAAGAGGACACTTCTAACAGGGCTGCTAACTGGCAGCGAGCTGGCCAAAGTGGCAGCTACCCGAGAATCAGTCGGCGCGAGGCAGCAGACTGTGAGGCATCAGCACTAACTCAGCAAGCAGTGCACACTATCAGTGCACACTATCTGTACACACTATCAGTGCACACTATCTGTACACACTATCAGTGCACACTATCTGTACACACTATCAGTGCACATTATCAGTGCACACTATCTGTACACACTATCAATGCACACTATCTGTACACACTATCAGTGCAAACTATCTGTACACAATATCAGTGCACACTATCCTCATGCACACACAAGAAGTGTGTACACATATACTCTCCCCCATACACACAAACCAAAATACACATACACACTTTCACTCTCTACCACTCATCCCCCTCTCTCTTTCCCTCCCCCTCTCCCTCCTCTCTCTATCTCTCCTCCCTCTCCTCTGTCTCCCTCCCCTCTCTCTAGCTCTCCTCCCTCTCCTCTCTCTCTCTCTCTCTCTCCCCTCCTCACGTCATTACTCCTGAATAGTTAACTTTATTGTGGGTTAGTAGTCCCGGAGTGAAAGGGGCTACTGGTCTCTATGCGATTGCTTTCCGCCCTGCTGCTCCCCAGAGCGAATGAAAAGCCTTCCTCTTCTGCTCCTGCCTGCCCCCGGCCACCGTCGCTGGACAAAAGCCCTTCTTTAAGGGCCATTTGTTTGTCCAGAGATGACTGACCAAACCAGGACATCTGCCCTGTATTGGGCTACGTAAGGGCAGTTTTGCAGATGCTCCAGAACCAGAGCTTATGGTAAAGGGTGGCTTGGTTCGGAAAGTTCTAGAAAATGTTTGTTGTAAGAGCTGAATAAGAACATGTCTTGGCACGTGTCTGTCTTCGTTAGGGTTGCAACGGTATGAGATTTTCACGGTATGATAACCGTCTCAGAAAATACCGCGGTATCACGGTTATCACGGTATCACAGTTAGTTTGTATATTATTAAAAGATACACTGACCCTTAAAGAAATTACAACAAGTTTTTTTTTGTTCAATTAACTATTTATTGTAGAAACCTGCAACTATTGTATACAAAATGTCTCCTTAAAAAAAAAAAAAAAAGCTGTAAACATGTTTATATAAATACTGCAAAATTAGAGAAACCTAAATCATGGATTTCAGTACAAATATTTAAGTTTAAATTATTTAATATCTGATCAACTCAGCCTGGGTCAGTGTCTGATCAACAACTGTTGTAAACGTCCGTTGTACTGCCACCAGATACTGTAGAAAGAGAGGATTTATTTCTGACATCATCACAATAGAGATTTCTATTTTAAGGCTTTCACACCGAGTCTGGTTTTAACATGTGAAAAACAGGCACGTTAGAATTTGAAAATGAACGCATGTAAATTAATGGCGTCTTTCACATCCAGTGAAGGCAAGGACCATAAAAAGCTAGGTTTATACTTTTCACTAGTGACCATAGCGCGACTCCGCACAGTTCTCTCGTATTACGTTAACAAATACGAGCCTCTTGTAATTCCAGGACGAAACATGAGAGAACGTGAAGACGTTAAGATTGGGCGTTTTGAAAATAAACAACCATTAAATAATGTGATGAAAAAGCGAATTATTTCGAGTATATGTATAAATATTTAACTTTATTAAGTTTATGGTGCTGGGAAATATTGAACTGGACCTTGAAAGTGAAGTACAAGTGTTTTAATTCCACCTTATAAAGGTGCATGAACCCTGCAAATAAGACTTTGTTCATCGCGCTGAGGCGCGGCGCGCGCAAAGTTACAAAATTCGAGAGGTGCACGACCTCGCTAATCGACAGCGCGATTACGTCATTTTCGCCGCTGACATTAGTTTAGCTTTTTTTGTTAAAAAATGTGTTAAGTCTGATACACTTTCTGCCATTCTCACCGCTGTGCTGAGTAGCTGAACCGGAGCGGAGTTGCGCATGCGCGGGTCAGTTTCTCCGCTGGCTTGCTTTTTACCGGTAATAAGCAAACGCACACGGTATGATAACCGTGCATTTTAATACCGTGGTATACCGTGAAACCGGATACCGCTGCAACCCTAGTCTTCGTGTTATCTGTCACCTGTGTTTGTGGGTTTAAGAGTGTATATTGTCAGAATGCTATGAACAGGTTTTAGAGTGTTTTGGGGATGGAATGTATTTTTGTGTGTGTTCATGTATGCATGTGTGTGTGTGTTCATGCATGTGCGTATGCGTGTGTGTGTGTGTGTGTGTCCATGCATGTGCGTATGTGTGTGTGTGTGTGTGTGTGTGTGTGTGTGTGTGCGTGTGTGTGTGTGTGTGTGTGTGTGTGTGTGTGTGTGTGTGTGTGTGAGTGTGTGTGGAGGGTGATGGGGGAGAGGAAGATTGATGGTTACACATGTGTAGACCTTTTGGACCTTTTGCCCTGGGTCTTCTCACCTCCAGCCTGAAGAAATATCACACACACAGAGACATAAGCAAACACACACTCACACGCACACACACACACACACACACACACACACACACACACACACACACACACACACACACACACACACACTCTCACACACACGCACACATACACACACACACACACACACATGCATTCACACACACACATGCACACACAAACAGAAACACACTCTCTGTGCTCCAGTGTTATCACATAACTGTTGGTTCTCTGCTGATTTTAGTAACATGGTTTTAAATAGTTTGGTTAATTCAGCGTGGCCTAGTTCCTAGTTAATGGTGGTTATCTTTTGAAAACACTTCCCATTCTAAAACACCACATTAATTTGATGAAGACTTCATGACCCCCGAGGGTGGGTCACATAGCTGCCTCATGTTAGCAGGGTCATGCTAGTTACGGAACAGGCTGGTGTCATGAGTGGGACACTATCAGCACGCGCGCCTGCCTGAGGTCCATGGGCTCGGTTGCTCTTGTCATGTTGGTGGCCCGGTTCGGAAGTTACGCCTCTGCTCCCAGAGATCTCTGTGGTTCTGTGAAACAGCAAAGTGGCCTGGGCAAAGGGGATCTTCTCTCAGCAACATCTCCTGTCTTCATTTGAACCATTCCGCTCAATAACATTTAATATAATAACACAATTGCCAGATAAAATGGTAAAAATAGTGACTGTTTCCACCCTTTGACTCCAGGCATCTGGTTCTATAACCATTTCATCACTAATATTGACCCACATGTGCAGAGCTAAAGAAGCTGCCTAGTGACTATTGACTGTCTTTTCACTCTGGTGTTGTCTGGCCTGTGCAGAATATTAGTCTATATATTAAAGCATGGGCAAGCACCTTGTCAAATCCTTATCTTTATCACTGTTCAGCCTGCACCCACACGGCAGCTGTGTGTGTGTGTGTGTGTGTGTGTGTGTGTGTGTGTGTGTGTGCACAAGCATGTTTGCCTTGGTTGCTAAGTAACACTTTGGTCTCCACCAGTACTCTGATGTGTAATAAGAGAAATGAAGCAGACCAGTTTGAGCGGGACACGGGATGTTTGACGGGATGTTTGACGGGATGTTTGACGACGTCGGAATGGGCAGAACCTCAGGGCAGAATGCTTGCTTTATCTCCTTGTGTGGTGGACATGAAAGGTTTCCATGGTTTCCTTAGGCAGCGGTCGGAGAGGTCAGAGGGCAGAGCTGAAGGGGTTTTCGGCTGGAAGAGGACCCTAAACCCTAACCCCTAAACCCTAGAGCACTGAAGGGAATTTAGTTAGACACGTAGTGCCGGTCACTTCATTTTGTAGCCCAAATCTCCCCCCAGCATGCCATAGTAACTAACTAGTGTAGCTACACCCTGGTCCCTGCACTGGGACCTGTGTGTGCAGCTAAACATGATTTGAGCATGTTTGTGAAATTGCAGAGTGCCCTCAGTAGAAATGCTGTTTTGATGATGTTTTGAGAACATGAGGGCGATTCAGAGCACCAGTTGTGTCAGCAGTGTGATCTTGGATAAGTTTTTCATTCTGAAGGTAAAAGGTAGTCCATATTGGGATCTTTGTGTGTATCCTTGTCTCTACACAGATGGTAGTCTGTCCTGTTCCTGCTGTGGTAGGAGCAGCCCGAACCTCTGGAATGTCTAACTGAGAGTTCTATTTGTGACATAACAATGCCAGCTTGTCAGTTCTAACAATAGTTACCAGTGACCTTCTGGAACTGCACTTAAAATTCTAGAACCTCACACACCAGAGATCTCAGAGACCTGGAAGACAGGTCCTTGTGTACCTAGTGGTGGCTAAGAGTTGAGAGTGAGGAGATTTAAGTAGATAAGGGTTTAAGGGTCTTCTTTTACCCCCCCCCCCCCCCTGCCTTCTCTCCTACCCCTTCCCCCATGCAGGCCATAAGGTTAGGGCTAAAAGGGCATGGGGTGTTGGGAGCAGGGCTGTGTGATTGGCCGGCTTTTTTGCCAGTCCTGGGCTGGAGTGGCCACTGGCCAGTTAGGTGCCTGCACCCTGATTGATTTGTTGAGCTTTGCACTGCATTCTTTTCCTCCGTCAGAGATTGCTTTTTTTCCCACAAGGCTGCTGCTATTTCTCTGGAGGAGGGATTGGGAGGGGTTGAGGAGGAAAGGTGAGCTTCATGGGATCCCAGGACCCACCAGTGCCACCTTATGGTGGAGTCTCTCTGTAAAACCATGTTTATCTAGTTTTCCTAGACATTTCTCCTATGTGGTTAGTTTTTGTCATTCAGATCCCTCTGTTTAGTTTTGATACTTGGCCTGCCTTTGTAGGTTGGCCTGTGGTTCCACTGACTGTAGGATTATGGAGCCCTTTTGCTGTATCACAATGCCTTGCACATTACTGTTAATAAACTGTTAATAAAAAAATAAATTATGTGGAGAGACAGAGAAGTGAGAGCAAAATGTAAAATCTCTTAATCTTTTAGATTATAATTAGGAAAAATTAAAGATGTGTGAAATGGTGAACAAATCATGCTGAACAAATCAAGACCAAAATTGAAATGCCAGAAGATAAGTGCAGATTTAACCTAGTCTTGTTCTTTAAAGGCGAATCACTACTGACTTAATCTGTGCCCAGAAAACTGATCCGGCATGGTGCTACCCACAGGAGTAGGCTAAACAGACACCTGATCTGTGCTGAATATCGTCTGATCTGGGCTCAGTGTTAAAGCTGTGCTCATAATGTTTCAGATGAGGCAGATTAGGAAAGCTGATCTTGGAGCTGTAAACAGATCACCTACACAGAGCATTAGACCAGAGTTTTTCCGCTCAATCTCCCATCTGATCGCCAAACCCTCTCTCCCTCTCTCTCTCCCTCTCTCTCTCCCTCTCTCTCTCTCTTTCAGTCTGTAGCTCAGAGCTGTAGCCAGGACAACACAGAAAACTGAGCAGCATTTTCACACTCTAACGCAGAGGAGTGTTAATAATGAAAATATATACAGTTTTTTGCAGACGCTAAGACCCAATTTCTCTTTTTGTCAAAACTTTACACACAGCAGCCAATGCCACACACACAACAGGCAAAACATCTCACACTTTTGGAAAAAGCAAACACTTCAACCAAAACTTTTGCAACTCTTGCCAAAACCATATTATTGCATCCAAACTACACACATATATCATATGATTAGCCTTTCCCATGTGACAACTACACACTGATGTGACAAATGGAAAACACCATAAAGTATTTACAAGGAAATGTTTTTTGTTTTTGTTTTGCGAGAACACTAAGGCAACACATGCTGTATATACTGTAAACACATGGACAACAAAAATGACACAAAAAGACAAAATAGCCTCAAGCTTCCTCCATCACCTGCTGAATGTATTTGCATAGGTGGGGTTGGCGACCACCTCCATGCCAAAAAGAACTCAACAGCAGTGGAGAGTTTGGTGGAGGTGAAGCACAGCAAATCTTGACCCGGTGCAAACTTATGTTGTCCTAGACGACGACAAACCTGGACTGTTCTGGTTCATCCCCCTAGTGATGGAGAGTGAGTATGTTGTTCTCTGTGTTGAGGAAGGTGATGATGTGCACAGTGTTGTAGGGACCAAAAGTAGCATGATGATGAACACCACCATTCTGGCAAATGGCTGCACACGTTGTGTGATGCTGCCAGGGACTTTGATAATGGTACGGTGTCCTATCATGTTCA
Source organism: Brachyhypopomus gauderio (assembly GCF_052324685.1). Classification (NCBI taxonomy): domain Eukaryota; kingdom Metazoa; phylum Chordata; class Actinopteri; order Gymnotiformes; family Hypopomidae; genus Brachyhypopomus; species Brachyhypopomus gauderio. The sequence goes on from NC_135212.1 coordinate 36,828,453, forward strand.
TTACAGTATTGTACAACAGAATTAAATAGGCATCATGTTGCCAAAGATGTGTTGCACAGGACACTGGACTATCAGTGAGTGGATTGCAGAGTATACTTGCGTGAATTCATACTGCAGTTGTTTCACACTGTCACTGGCCCAGTCTGAATAGATGTTGTTGATGGTGATGTTGTCAGTAATGTTGTGCTGTTGTTTTTGTTGGAAATGTATGCTGTTGTTTGCTCTGACCTTATTGATGATGGTCTCTTTCTGTTCTGAGGTGGATAGCTGTTTTCGTCCTCCAGCAAGGGGTAGTCTAGTTGTGCAGAAACATGATGTAGTATTTATTGAGGATAGGTCTACTTCTCATTTTGAAAAGTCTGGATGATGCTACAGTGTAGCAGCACAGATTAGGCTGGACCCTTTGCCTCCAGAAAACCCAACACATGGTTGACCACATGGTCAACTAGAGTGGCTCTGATCTCATCCATTATGGTTGCTCATCCTCTTCCTCATTCAGTATTGGATGTGCAAACCAAGATTTGCAACTTGTGGCCTGTTTTTAGGGATTAGGCTTTGATGTCTAAAGATTTGTTAAAAAAAATAGCTAGAAGTGTTGTAACCTGTGAGGACTGGGTATGGATTTTCGTAGGTTAGTGTTGCAGTTGTGTGGCAGTGTTTTCCAAAAGAAACACAAGGTTTTCAGTTTTTAATATTGTGTCATCTGTAAAGAACTGTGTTTAATGTTTTGCAAAACATGTGTTTAAGAATATCTAGATGAGTGTAAGGCAGAGAATATGGTTAAGGTTTAGCGCACCAGGTCAATAGATAGGCTACATGGGTTATATGGTGCTACATGGTGCTATGAGGACCACTTTTTAGTCTTAACAGCTGCAAAAAACTGTAATACCACCATCCATTGCCTGGGGGTCTCTTCCATTTGAGAGTTGATTAACAGAGATGATTAACAGATCTGATCTCTGTTTTTTTATTTAGTGAGAGAGATTAGTAGGACCGGGAGATTGAGGAGGTCTCTCTTCTTTGGTCCAAAGCCCGGGAGATGGAGGAACTCTCTTGCTGCTATGGTCATACAGAGCCAGTTCAGCCTGCAGTGCCCTAATGCCCAGTCTGTGTCTCCCAGTTCTGCTCCTCAAATTCCAGCACCCTGCATCTTTTAGCATTTCTCTGCTCTAACACCCTTATTTTAAATTCATGAACAGCTTGTTAACCAACTGGTGACTTGAGTCTGGTTATGTTGTAGTAGAGGAACACAGGTACTTATGAAACTGTAAAACAGTGCTGCTCAAGGTTATTTTGTTGTTGCAGTGAGACTTTGCTGGGTTTAACTTTGATGTTAAATACTCTCCTGCTGTCCTGCAGGAGTCTAATATGCTGGAAGTGCTGGTTGACTGATGTGCACCTTGTTGGTGGTACTATAATGGTCAGTGCTGATTGGTCAGTGGTCTTACTGTCTCAACATGGACTGACTAAGCAATGAGAGAGTGTTGGCTTGGGTTTTGCTGAGATCATAGGTCAAAGGTCAGGTCAGAGGAAGGGGCAGATGGCCAGATTGCCTTTATGAGCAGCTGAGAGACCACACTAGCTTGGTGAAAACATTTAACTTTTCTTTATTTGTCACATTATTCAAAAGAGTGAGAAGTAGACAGTACCCGGGGCCTTCCAGTCCAGCACACACTAATCTTGGCCCCACATAGCCCAACACACACTAACCTCAGCTCCACCCACCCAGTCCAACACACACTAACCTCAGCTCCACCCACCCAGTCCAACACACACTAACCTCAGCTCCACCCACCCAGTCCAACACACACTAACCTCAGCTCCACCCACCCAGTCCAACACACACTAACCTCAGCTCCACCCACCTAGTCCAGCACACACTAACCTTGGCCCCACATAGCCCAACACACACTAACCTCAGCTCCACCCACCCAGTCCAACACACACTAACCTCAGCTCCACCCACCCAGTCCAGCACACACTAACCTCAGCTCCACCCACCCAGTCCAACACACACTAACCTCAGCTCCACCCACCCAGTCCAACACACACTAACCTCAGCTCCACCCACCCAGTCCAACACACACTAACCTCAGCTCCACCCACCTAGTCCAGCACACACTAACCTCAGCTCCACCCAGTCCAACACACACTAACCTCAGCTCCACCCAGTCCAACACACACTAACCTCAGCTCCACCCACCCAGTCCAACACACACTAACCTCAGCTCCACCCACCCAGTCCAACACACACTAACCTCAGCTCCACCCACCCAGTCCAACACACACTAACCTCAGCTCCACCCACCCAGTCCAACACACACTAACCTCAGCTCCACCCAGTCCAACACACACTAACCTCAGCTCCACCCAGTCCAGCACACACTAACCTCAGCTCCACCCAGTCCAACACACACTAACCTCAGCTCCACCCAGTCCAACACACACTAACCTCAGCTCCACCCACCCAGTCCAACACACACTAACCTCAGCTCCACCCACCCAGTCCAACACACACTAACCTCAGCTCCACCCAGTCCAACACACACTAACCTCAGCTCCACCCACCCAGTCCAACACACACTAACCTCAGCTCCACCCAGTCCAGCACACACTAACCTCAGCTCCACCCACCCAGTCCAACACACACTAACCTCAGCTCCACCCAGTCCAGCACACACTAACCTCAGCTCCACCCACCCAGTCCAACACACACTAACCTCAGCTCCACCCAGTCCAACACACACTAACCTCAGCTCCACCCAGTCCAGCACACACTAACCTCAGCTCCACCCAGTCCAACACACACTAACCTCAGCTCCACCCAGTCCAACACACACTAACCTCAGCTCCACCCAGTCCAACACACACTAACCTCAGCTCCACCCAGTCCAACACACACTAACCTCAGCCCTGCCTGGGACCTCACTCCTCAAACACACCCTGTGCCTAACCTGAACTCCACCCGAGAAAGCTGTATAATCTACCTATTTCCTAGGTTTCAGGAGCCAAATCCATGCATCTCAAAAACACACACACACACACACACACACACACACACACACACACACACACACACACACACACACACTCTCTCTCTCTCTCTCTCTCTCACACACACACACGCACACACACACACACACGCACACACACACACACACACACACACAAGCTCTAAATCTCAGCAGCACCAATTCAGCTCTCACTTCATTCTGTTCCAAATAATCAATAAACTGCATCTACCCACAGTTACTGAGAGAGAGAGAGAGAGAGAGAGAGAGAGAGAGAGAGAGAGTAGGAAGGAAATAGTATGTAATGTCCCTATATTTTATACCAGTACCACTAGTTTATGCACACGCACCGTTGGCATGCTACTCGTATGTGTGCAGGAAGATTTTTCAGCAGTTTAATTTTTAGTGCAAAGTGTATTTGTGTGAATGTAGAGCAGGCAGACACCCCCCTTTCTGCGGTGTGGATGTGTATCACGCCTGCACCGCGCCTTAACTCACACAACCTCCCCGTGACTGGAGGGATGTCGCTCGGCCAGCTGAACTCAACCACAGAAACACAGCGGAGAGGCTGTCAGGTTGCTCTATGCTGCTCATGGTTCATAGTGCAAATGTGTGTGTGAAAAGGGGATTCCCTGCTGTTAAAGACACTAACACCTGGCAACTCAGGTTTAGTGTTCCATTCATCATTATGTACAATGCAGTCATGGTGACAGAAGGTTTTTTATGAGATCAGTGGGCTACGTGATTGGTTCTGAAAGAGGCGTTTTATGACACTTGCTTCTTGTGCTCTTCCAGTGATGGAAGCCTGATGTCCAAGTGTGTTTCTGGAAACTGCCTTGTAGAGAATTCCACTCTAGTGGTCTTTGACATCCAATATATTGTTTGTTTGTAAAAGGAACTCTTGAAATAGAATTCTGAATCTGTCTTATGAGATGTTGATTTAGATGTTGAGATGATTTGAGATCTAAGTGAGAAATTCCATTTTGATGAGGCTAACATTTCGTATTTAAGACAGTACAGCGTGTTTAAGGACAAATAACGCATAACTTTTTAATAATAATAACTTTTCTTCAGGAAGGTTCTGGAGGAATCACACCTCCACAAAGCCTGTTTCTGAGGGTCTCATACCTCCTCATGGGGTTAAAGATCAGCGGGGTGTTTTCTTCTTGTTTATGTCCGTGTCCAGCGGAGAATGTGGTCCTGGGTCCGGGAAGTGCTGTCCCGGTCAGAGCTCTTCATCTTTCACTGTTCATCACACACATACAGGAGTCCCACACACACACACACACACATACACACACACACACACACACACACACACACACACACACGCATATCCCATAAAGAAAAAATAAATGTTCTCAACTTACCAGATGGTTAGCCAATTGGTTAATTGGATTACTTCAGTGCAGTTCCGGTGTGTGTGTGTGTGTGTGTGTGTGTGCGTGCGTGTGAGTGTTGTGTGAGTGTGAGTCCTGATTGTGTGTGTGAGTGTGTGTGTGTGTGTGTGTGTGTGTGAATGTGTATGTGTGTGTGTATCAGTGTATGTGTGCTATAATGCTGTCCTGCAGCAGTGGGGGGGGTGTATTGTGTGTAGTATGCCGGGTAGGTTAATGTGTGTGTGCTGTCCTGTAGCATGTGGGGGGGTGTTTGTGTGTGTGCTTTCCTGCCCTGCTGCCCCAGGTGAGCCTTCCCATGCTCACAGCCCTGGAGACCCAGGCTGTCCCTGCCCTGGAGACACGGGCCATTCCTGGGACAATCACCACTGCAGCAAAACCATCCATCAGTGTTAACTAATCATTGACCATAGCTTCTGTGAGGCCTGGCGGAGTTGGGGTGGTGGGGATGGTGTGGGTGATGGGGGAGGGGTGACGGGGTGAGTGGAGGCCACTGATCGTAATGGCTCGTGGGGGTTTTACTGCCTTCAGCCTGAAAAGTACAGAGCACTAACACTAACAGAGCACTAACCGCTCAGATCTACCCGCAACTCCACAAAGACAATGGCGTCGTCCCTCACAGACGCCCGCACAAACACCACTCCACATATGGAGAGTAAACTAGGGAGGGCTGCTTGTAGGTGCAGTGTTTATTGGTGTGAGTATTGTATGAGTGTTTATTGGCGTGTTTATTGTATCAGTGTTTATTGCTGTGAGTGTGTCTTGTATGAGTGTTTATTTGTGTGTGTTTATTGTAGTGTTTTGTATTGTAGTGTTTAGTGTTTATTTGCCTCTGTTTGTAATGTGCTAATGTGTTAACAATGGAATAAATATCTTAAAGGACAATGAAGTGTTTAATGTAGATGGGTAAGTGGGTCAGAACCTCCTCAGGGTACTGGCTCACCCACCACAGTGACAGAAATATAGCACCAATGTCAGATTTTAATTACTACAACAGTTGGTGTGGGGTGGAGCGTGGGACCTGCCTCAACTGAGGGTTAACCCGGATGGATCCAGTAAACCACACATCTGTCCCACTCCGCACAGCTCACTTTTCCCACTTAGTTGATTTCTGCTTTGAGATTGATACCATGTTTAAATCAGGGGGGTTAAACCCCTAGTTTAATATGTAGTTCTGAAGAGTGTGTATTTATGCAATTCACCTCCACAATCAAGACCTTGTTGTTACATCACACACACACTCACACACTCACACACTCACGCACACACACACACACACACACACACACTCTCTCTCTCTCTCTCTCTCTCTCTCTCACACACACACACACACACACACACACACGCAGGTAAGCAGGGTGTCTCTCTCAGAAGGACAGGGTTGTGTTGCTGTGAGGTCGGACAGGCTGCTGTTTGTCCTGATCATTTATCTGATACTGTGACTCTTCCACTGTATCACCTTCCCCTGAGCCTCTCGCCCTTTCTGCTTTCACGCTTTCTCTCCACGCCTCTCCTTTCTCCTCCCTCCCTCACTGTGAACATGGTCATGGGTTTGGATGACCAAGACAACAACCCTCCCCATTGTAATGGCAGACCAGAGGCTGGATGTTCTGTGCAGACCTGTGGTTCTGTAGGTCTCACTGTCGTCCCCTGGACCCTTAGCTTTATGCCCTACGGACTCTCCTGGTTCTACAGCTGTGGGGTTCAGTGCCGTGTGTAAAGCCTGCTGTGAATAGGATATACTTTTGATCTTCAAAACTCTCTTGTCCTGCTCCCAATTGTAGCGCCGTGGGGGTTTAACCAGAGCAGGTTGTTCCTAGAATGTAAAGGAGGATATTGAACAAGGAAGGGGTTGTGTTTCCTGCCCTGCTGTGCCGTATCTGCTGGAACGAAAACAAATCACTTTTCTAATGCAGGCACTGGTTAAACTGTCCACTGACCCCAGGCCTGTTAAAGTGGATGTTATGGTTGTGAGAATGCAGTGAGCATTCTGTCACTACTGGACACTGTCTTCAGTACGAGCGATTGATTACAGTTATACCTCACAGTTGGTCTTTAAGTCAGAGGCTAAGGAAGATTAGTGTGACTGATAGGAATACGTTCAACCTTACCAATCTAGAAAGAGAGAGAGGGAGAGTGTGTGTGTGTGTGGGGGGGGGGGGGGGGGGCCACAGGAACTGAATGTGGTCATTGTGATTGTGTAGGGCATTGGTTACTACCTTTTATACTACGCATAACCCTTTGACATTGGAAACCTTCCTTACACTGTATCTGGGCTGTTTGGGGTTCTCTGGATTATCAGAGCACCATGGTGGACCCTGCTGGTGTGTGAGGGCTAGGATTAGGCCTGTGAGGGCTAGGGTTGGGCCTATAAGGACTAGGGTTAGGTTTATAAGGACTAGGGTTAGGCCTATGAGAACTAGGGTTAGGCCTATAAGGACTAGGGTTAGGCCTATAAGGACTAGGGTTAGGCTTATAAGGACTAGGGTTAGGCCTATAAGGACTAGGGTTAGGCTTATAAGGACTAGGGTTAGGCCTATGAGGACTAGGGTTAGGCCTATGAGGACTAGGGTTAGGGCTGTGAGGACTAGGGTTAGGCCTGTGAGGACTAGGATTAGGGCTGTAAGGACTAGGGTTAGGCTTATAAGGACTAGGGATAGGCCTATGAGGACTAGGGTTAGGCCTATGAGGACTAGGGTTAGGGCTGTGAGGACTAGGGTTAGGCCTATGAGGACTAGGGTTAGGGCTGTGAGGACTAGGGTTAAGGCTGTGAGGACTAGGGTTAGGCCTATGAGGACTAGGGTTAAGGCTGTGAGGACTAGGGTTAGGCCTATGAGGACTAGGGTTAAGGCTGTGAGGACTAGGGTTAGGGCTGTGAGGATTAGGGTTAAGGCTGTGAGGACTAGGGTTAGGCCTATGAGGACTAGGGTTAGGGCTGTGAGGACTAGGGTTAGGCCTATGAGGACTAGGGTTATGGCTGTGAGGACTAGGGTTAAGGCTGTGAGGACTAGGGTTAGGGCTGTGAGGACTAGGGTTAAGGCTGTGAGGACTAGGGTTAGGGGTGTGAGGACTAGGGTTAAGGCTGTGAGGACTAGGGTTAGGCCTATGAGGACTAGGGTTAGGGCTGTGAGGACTAGGGTTAGGGCTGTGAGGACTAGGGTTAAGGCTGTGAGGACTAGGGTTAGCCCTATGAGGACTAGGTTTAGGGCTGTGAGGGCTGTTGAACTGACGTGTCCCTGTGTCTCTGCCTAGGTATTTCCACATTCACACAGCAGCCTTTCCCCATCGTGGTAACCGAGGGCTCTGTTGCACGTTTCTCCTGCAAAATTGGCGCCACGCCCCCACCAATCATCACATGGGAGTTCAACCGCGTCGCATTGCCATTGGCCACCGACAGGTATGCCCCACAGGACCCATTGATCACTGGGAGATGGCCCAAACACCACAGCTGCCCCAGTATTTTTCCTATACTGGTACATATTTTTGTTTATACTTCAATCCGTTTGTCTTTACAAACTAACAGGATTCTTCCATTGTACCGGTACTGAAAAGCATCACTCGGTTCGTCCTTCATTCTGGTCCGTTTGTTCGTTCAGAATCACGGTGCTGCCCAACGGGGTGCTGCAGATCCAGGGAGTGGAGCGTACAGATGCCGGGCGGTACCGCTGCGTGGCGGCCAACATCGCCAACCGCCGGCGCAGCAGTGAGGCCTCGCTCACCGTTACGCCAGGTGAGTGCGAGACAGCGCCCCCTAGAGGCCAGTGCTGGACGTGCAGCAGGGTTCATGGTTCCTGCTCTTTCTTCCTCCTCTAGCTCCCTTTCCAAGAATTCCCCAGCGACCACGCATCATTGCCGGGCCGCAGAATGCTACCGTGGTGACGCATGGCAGTGTCCTCCTGGAGTGCGTTGCCGTGGGGAACCCTCGTCCGCTGATCTCCTGGAGCCGTGCCGATCACAGGTCCATCGACGTCTACAACACCAAGGTGCTCGGCAACGGCAACCTGCTCATCACTGACGTCAGGCGGGAGCACGCTGGCGTGTACGTGTGCAGGGCGACCACGCCCGGCACCAGGAACTACACCGTCGCCGTCGCCAACATCACTGTCCTCGGTGAGAACCCTGTGGAGAAAAGGCTGTGCACATGTTCTCCTGAGCCCTGACATCCCTCTGTCCTTCACTTCAACCTCTTATGTCATTTATTTGTTTTCCTTTCAGCACCACCGTCTCTGGTAGAGTGGCCCGAGAGTCTGACCCGCCCTCGTGCCGGCACCGGCCGCTTCGTCTGTGAGGCCGATGGGTCTCCCCCCCCACGCATCACCTGGCTGAAGAACGGAGAACCCGTCCACTCCAACGGCCGCATCAAAATGTACAACAGGTACGAACTCTGAGCACTGCACCGATCACAGCAGGTTTGAGCTTCTAGATTGTGTGGGTGTGTGATGGTCACTGTGGCTGTAGTTTCTAGCCTGTCTAGAACGCTGATCATAGAGTGAAGCTCTGAGGTGTAAGAAAGCATCACTGGAGTCTCTAACTGCTTCTTCTGTCTGATGGACACTCTTGTCTCCCTGAAACATTCATTAGCCCTCAGTGAAATGAGAGGGCCATTAATAATTCAGCCTTTTGCTAACGGCAATTTATTTGATTTGTCGTGCTGCTTTGTTAATCATGAGTGTGCGCTGTCCACATTTATTCCAGGAACCCTCTCTGAGAGATACTGAGAGTGCCGTCAGTCATCGTATTTAGCAGTTTACAGTACTATAAGGATTAATGTGACACTGCTGTTATAGTGAAGTGTGTACAGTTCTTGTTTGATCATTAACAGTAATAAACAGGGTTTTAAAAATACATATTTAAAAACTTCAAAAAATGGACAGGTGGTATTACTCAAATTCAAAACTTTCATGGTTCTTATGTGGATCTGTGTTTTATGTACAAAAGTGTAGAATCGTAAACATGCCAGGGAATGTCCTGGAGTGCTGGAGATGTTGTATCTGAACTGGGCTACTGAACTGGACGTCTGCACTGGTGTTTCAGGGTTTTTTGGTTTGTTTTTCAGTAAACTGGTGATCAATCAGATCATTCCTGAGGACGATGCAGTGTACCAGTGCCAGGTGGAGAATGCGCTGGGTTCGGTGTTGTCCACAGCACGTCTGATCGTGGTGATGTCAGAGGACCGTCCCAGCGCACCCCGCAACGTCCATGCCGACACCGTGTCCAGCTCGGCAATCCTGCTAGCGTGGGACAGGCCGCTGTATAATGCCGACAGGGTCATCGCGTACTCTGTCCACTACATGAAGGCTGAAGGTACGTGGAGACGGCACTCTCACGGCCAGGAGGCCAGGACTCCACAGGTTTCTCACCAGTTTAGTAGTTTGGGGCAGTCATGGTCCTGTGGTAGGGAACTGGTCTTGTGACCGGAGGGTCGTGGGTTCGATTCCCAGGCCTGAGGCCATGACTGAGGTGCCCTTGAGCAAGGCACCTAACCCCAACTGCTCCCCGGGTGCCGGGCTAGGGCTGCCAACCGCTCTGGGCATGTGTGATCCACAGCCCCCTAGTAATCACTAGTGTGTGTGTGTGTGTGTGTGTGTGTTCTAATTGCACAGATGGGTAAATGCGGAGGACAAATTTCGATTGCGGTGAAAAAATCACAATTGACAAATATGGCACTTTTTTTTTTTTTTTTTTTTTTAGTAGAGATTTTAGTTTTCCAGGTGAAAGGACAAACTAGTTTTTGTCTTTCCTGTCTAGCAGGAGATTTCACATCATCCCTGTGTTCATTTTGTCTTTGTTAAAGTCATTTGAGAAGTAGATGTGATTTGGGTAACCGATGCAGTGCTCAGTGAAGTGATGTTGCAGGGTTTGTTTGGGTGGTGTTGTGGGGCTCGTTGAGGTGGTATCATGAGGCTCAGTTGGGTGGGGTTGTGGGGCTCGTTTGGATGGTGTGTTGGGGCTCATTTGGGTGGGGTTGCTGGGCTTGTTGAAGCGGTGTTGTGGGGCTCAGTTGGGTGTTGTTGCGGTGCTTGGTTGGGTGGTGTCGTGAGGCTTGGTTGGGTGGTGTTGTGGGACTTGGTTGGATGGTGTTGCCGGGCTTGTTGAGGTGGTGTTGCTGGGCTTGGTTGAGGGGTGGTGCAGGGCTCGTTGAAGTGGTGTTGAGGGGCTCAGTTGGGAGGGTGTTGCGGTGCTTGGTTGGGTGACGTTGTGGGGCTCGGTTGGGTGGTGTTGCTGGGCTTGGTTGAGGGGTGGTGTGGGGTTCATTGAGGTGGTGTTGTGGGGATCGGTTGGGTGGTGTCGTGGGGCTTGGTTGGTTGACTATTGTTTACCCATTTCCCACAACCTCCGACTGGTGTGTCAAAAACAGAAAAGAAAAAAAAAGTTAGGGTTAGGCCTAGAATGACTTACAATAATAATTGTCCTCCTGGAGACCCCCAGGAACCCCCCATTTAATCAACAACATTCCTGACTTCTCCAGGCAAAACAGCCAGTTATGGGAACATACCACTTTACTGTAAGGCCGGGTGGCAGTCATTCCTGGGGGGGTCACACGTTAATAATGAAGTGGCTGTAAAAGTCACTTTTTAACAAGCCCATTTTGTTCCTGTCTGCTCTTTTCACCATAATAATGGTGACAGAATCCCATTAAGCGCCTTTAACATGAGAGAGTCACCTGCCAGCACATTTACACATACAGAGAGAGTGAGAGAGAGAGAGGGAGAGAGAGTGGGAGAAAGAGAGAGAGAGAGAGAGGGAGAGAAAGGAGACTGAGAGATACAGAGCAGCTCTTCTGATAGCAGAACCTTTCAAAACTCTCTGTGCTGTTGCAGTTTTAGAGACAGAAGGAACCTCCCAGAGTCTCACTAATTACCAAGATAATAATGAGCTCGCGGGGACAGATAAGAGGGTGAGAGGGAGGGAGGGAGAGAGAGAGAGAGAGAGAGAGAGAGAGAGAGAGAGAGAGAGAGAGAGAGAGAGAGAGAAAGAAAGAAAGAAGTGGTGGGGGGCACAAACTGAGTGAATGTTAGAGAGAGGAGGATGAGAAGTTGGCCAATTAGTCTGTGTTCAAGTGTTTTAGTCCAACAATGGAGTTTTGTGACAGTATAGAAGAACATGTGCGGTGCATTTACTCTGTGTGTGTGTGTGTGTGTGTGTGTGTGTGTGTGTGTGTGTGTGTGTGTGTGTGTGTGTTTGTGTGTTTTTCTTCAACTCACAGTCCAGCAGTCAGAGTCAGTGATGAGGTTATTCAGTTTGAGAACAAGGCATTTTCTGTTCCTCTTTAAGGATCTTGTTCTCTGGGTCAGAAAAGGCTTGGGTGGGGGGGGGTTCGTGTGTGTGTAGCAGCCTCGTTGGGACTCATTAAAGCCTTATCAGAGACGCTGGCTGCCTGAGAAAAGCACTGTGTGTGAATACTGTGCTTGGAGAGCCATGTGTGTGTGTGTGTGTGTGTGTGTGTGTGTGTGTGGGTGTGGGTGTGGGTGTGTGTGTGTGTGTGTGTGTGTGTGTGTGTGTGTGTGTGTGTGTGTGTGTGTGTGAGTTGTGTGGATGGGTGAGCATCTTGATTGAGTTGGCATGCCTCTTGTGTGCTGGGCCCCATTAAGGATAAATGATACAGGTTCTGTACAAAGGCGTGGAATGGCATTATCGTGAAGGAATCAATGTGCTTAACGGAGGTCTTATTGAGGAATTGTGTACTCATTAGCGTGTGTAATGCTAGGATATTACAGTGTGGAACAGGGAGCCGCTGAGTCGGGGTTCGTATCGCTGGTCACTTTGCTCATTTGAGTGAGAACACTTTTAATTGACAAGTTTAATTGACAATTGACTGTTGTAGATTTTCTATAATTGTTGTTGGACAAACTGTTGCAACATATGTTTTTTTCTGACACTGAGTAATCGAGATCTCTACTAAAGATTAGTAATTATTACTAATATTAAGCTAATTAATACGAATTAATATTCTCTGACCTGATCCTGTAAGCAGTTGTGTCGTTTTAACAACTGCAGGTCTGAACAATGAAGAGTACCAGGTTGTCATAGGCAATGACACCACCCGCTACATCATCGATGATCTGGAGCCGGCGCAGAACTACACCTTCTACATCGTAGCGTACATGCCCATGGGTGCCAGCCGCATGTCCGACTACATCATCCAGCACACACTCGAGGATGGTGAGTGACTGGAGCCAGCACACACTCACACACAGAAGGAAGTGCTGTCGGTACACACACACCTAGCTGTAGAGGGCTAGTAACACGGCAGGGTCATCTAGAATATGTACCCTTAGCTGCAGCTAATGATGTCTACATGACCTCTTCATTTTTAATGTGTGAGTGTGTGTGTCCAGGTTTGAACACCAGTGGTCACTGGGGGAATAGGGAATCTGGTAGGTCTGTGTGAGTAGGCTGAAGGTCTATGTTAATAGGCTGTAGGTCTATGTTAGTAGGCTGGAGGTATGTGTTAGTAGGCTGGAGGTCTATGTTACTAGGCTGAAGGTCTATGTTAGGTGGCAGGTCTGTGTTAGTAGGCTGTAGGTCTGTGTTAGTTGGCTATAGGTCTATGTTAGTAGGCGGCAGGTCTATGTTAGTAGGCTGTAGGTCTGTTATTAGGTTATTAGGCTTCTTGGGCAAAAGAACAAATGGATGTGGAACTGGTGGGGAGGGAGTGGTTGGTGGATGAAAGGACTTTCTGTCTGTCTCTGTCTCATCCTGTCTCTCTGTATGTCTCTCTGTCTGTCTCCGTCTCACCCTCTCTCTGTATGTCCCAGTTCCTTTCCGTGCCCCCGAGCTGTCTCTGACCAGCCGCAGTCCCACGGACATCGAGGTGTCATGGCAGCCTCTGCCCCCGAAGCTTAGTCGTGGGCTCATCTCCGCGTACCGCCTGTGGTATCGGTCCAGTTCAGACGGAGCCACCACGCAAGTGGAGTTGCCTGGCGACAAGGTGCAGCACCTGCTGGAGGGCCTGCAGCCTGACACGGTGTACCTTCTGCGTATCGCAGCCAGTACTGCGGTTGGATGGGGAGAAGCGTCCGCCTGGACCACCCACAGGACTCCCAGAGCCTCCAGCGGAGAAGGTGAGGACCGGGAACGTAGCATTAGCATTAGCATTAGTATGACTGGAGCTAACAGAAATGACCTCCACCTATTCCTTTCTCTGCATCTCTCCCCCGTGACTTTATTGTCTTCTGTCTTGGCAAAACACAGGTTAAAGTATCTGTTCCTGCTCTCTGTCTGTCTCTTCATCATCCTCTCCCTCTCACTCTCACATTTTCAAACCATTTCTATCCCTCTCTCCCTCACTTGTGTCCTCACTCTTTGTTTCCATGCATGTTACGTTTTTGCTATAACAGTCTTGTTATGGTATTGCATTGGTTTCTGCAGCAACCTTTGACCCTGCACATGGGAAAGACCTCAGTCACGGGTTATAAAGTGAGAGACTGCAGGAACCCTGAGCAGAACAAAAGTGTGCACTGAAGCTGGCGGCTACTACAGCCAGAAAATATGCTCTTTCTTCTGCCCCATTGCAGTGCCCCTGGCCCCCCAGCTGCACTTGGAGCCCCTGAACTGCACAACAGTCGTCGTGCGCTGGCGTCTGTCTGCGCGCAATTCCCTGGCCAACCTGCAGGGGTACAGGCTCTTCTATCACGAGGAGGGTCAGCCCGAGAGCGCCCCCATCCAGCTGCCCGCCCACGTCACACACCACTCAGTCGGAGGCCTGGGTGAGCTGGAGACACACCACACACATCAATCCTGCGCTGAACAAATAAGAACGCTGCTAACTTTCACCAGTGTTGTACGGCATTAAGAGGAATGATGTACTGGAGAATAAAGGATGGATGAAAAAAATAATGGATGGATGGATGGATGGATGGATTGATAGATGAATGGATGTATAACTGGATAACTATAGAGCTGTTTGTGTGACTAGAATTGTGTGATTGTATAGCTGTATGGCTGATTGTAGAGCTGTTTGTGTGATTGTAGAGCTATTTGGGTATCTGTAGAGCTGTTTGGGTGACTGTAGAGCTGTTTGGGTGACTGTAGAGCTGTTTGTGTGACTGTAGAGTTGTTTTTGTGATTGTAGAACTGTTTGTGTGATTGTAGAGCTATTTGGGTGTAGACTGAAGGGCTCTTTTCAGAGCTCAGCCTGGTTCCTTCTCTCCAAAAAAATCTCCAATGTCCACTTCCTTCCCCTCTCTTCTTTGACCTCTCTCAGTGACCCTGCATGACCTGTGATCCCTGCGCCTAAATAGTGGTTATCCCAGTGGGCTTCCCATGAGCCTTTGCAATAGCCAGAGAATGGAGCAGAGGGGTATTTAGGGGCCGGGGGGTGAGGAGTGTTTGCTGTGTGCTCACTGTCCGCCTCAGTTGCCCCAAGGTCACTCTTTATCTCTCTGTTTGTGAACAGTGGCAGTGTGGACCATCCCACAATGCTTTGCAGGAGCAGTGGCCATCTGTGGCCGGAGAGATCACCCAGCTGGGCAGCAGCTGACATGCAGATCAGGTCCAGTGATATGACATCAGTTTGGGTCTCTGTTTTTATTATTTGACAATAAGATGTTGGATAGAAGGGCCTGTCCTAGAACAGCTATTTTTCAGTCCAGTGTCAGTGTTGAGAAGTGTTCTGCTTCAGTGGCCCAAACCAAAACCCCACAGATGTGTCCAGCAGGTGGAGAGAGATCCGTTCCTCTCTTTAGATGTTAGATATTTAGATGACCCAGACCTGGTGCTGTCTTCCTTTGTCCCTCTGGCTGTTGTGGAGGCAGGTAAACAGGGTGGGGCGTTTCACTGTCCACCTCAGTCACAGCATGTCTTGTGAGGATGAGAGGTGCAGGACTAGCAGTGAGGTGTGGAGGCTGCACACATGATCCAGAGGCACACAGAGGCGTGAGCAGACCGTGAGCAGGCCGTGAGCAGGCCGTGAGACAGAGTGACAACTCAGAGATGAGACTGGTTGCCCTGTTGGACTCCCGACAGACTCTCACAGGAGGTGAGATATTTGGTTGTCTTTGTGGAAAAGAGAGAGAGAAAGACAAGAAAGGCACATAAAGAGGAGAGAAAGAGCAAGAGAGAGAGTTGTTGTGTGAGAGATTTACGGTGGGTTTTATGGTTGCTGGGCTCTTGCTGGTGTGGAATCTTCACTTCAAAGATGGTGGGTGTGTTCTGTCTGAAGACCCCACGAGACCTGAGACCTTTAACGACTAGAGCGAGAGAGAGAGAGGGGGATAGAGAGAAGGGGAGAGAGAGGATAAGAGAGAGGGGGAGAGGCAGAGAGAGAAAGACCTACACATGCACATATCTTATATTTATAGACACGATCATACACAGAAATAGAACAAGTGCACATAAACACTTTTGATCTTTTTGCAGTTTTATTTTTTCAGATTTTTAAGGAGACAATCCCAGCCATCTAGAAATCCAGATTAAATTATTTGCATACCACGATTAATTTTTATTTTAAGAAATACACCGAATGTACAAATAACTGGCCGAATTGCTTACACAGTGGTGAAATACATAAATAAAATATATAAACACATGATTTATTAAATATTATAATCGTTGACATCAGATAATTTTTTCACCACTTTCAGGTACACGTACACACACCTGTCACTGCACACACTCATGTATACACACCTGTCACTGCACACACACGTGTATGCCCTCGATCCTCCGAGCCGCGTGTCAGAGCGGGCAGCACCATGAGGCGTGAGTGCGGATGTGTCCAGGTTAAAGGTGACATATCTGCTGTCAGCGCAGATGGACAGCCGTGTGGGAGTGGCCTTGGCTGGCCCCGCCCCCGTGCAGATCGAGGCGTTTGCGGTGTTGTAGTATCAGATACTGGAGGTCATTTCCAGTCCGAGCACCTTGATTCAGAAGCTTCAGCCCTGGACTGGCAGCTCATCCTCACAGCTTACACACGTTAACTCACAGGGACGGGTGTAGACACATGTGGTTGTACCTGGTATATGCTGAAGCTGGACAATGTCTCAGTCTCTCTCTCTGTCTCTCTCTCTGTCTTTCTCTGGGTGTCTGTCAACATCCCATCTTTCACATGGCTAGCTGATTAGCCTGCAGTATCAGCCCTGCACATCTGTGTGACACTGAAGCCCCAGGGACTCGGCCCTGGGTCATTAAAGGTGGTCTTTCCCAGCAGGTTAGGTCAGCCATAATGTGGGGGTGAGCTGGAATCAGCTGGCCCCGGTTGACCTCTCCCGCCAGCCGTGGACAGGGCTTCTCTGTGAGTTTGTGGAGCCTCTCCTCTGCACTGTTGCCATAGCGCACACAATGGTGCACAGAGGCATGCTCTGTAAAAGAACACACACACACACATGGACAGAGAGCCAGAGACTGAGAATCAGGACCGTGGCAAATAGTATAAAAGATATTTATACCATCTAATATGTATTCTTTAATATCCCTCTCTCTTTCTCTATCTCTCTCCCTCTCCCTCCCATTTTCTCTTTCTGTGGCTCCTATGGTATGTCTTTCTGATGTTTGATTGACAACTGTGTTAAGAAAGGACATCTGAGACGTAGTAATAGTAACGAGTGGGTTTAGTGGTTGGAGTTACCCCTGAATCTTCCAGTGTGTGTGTATGTGTGTCTGTGTATGTGTGTGTGTGTGTTTGTGTGAGTGCATTTAGTGGTTGGAGTTACCCCTGAATCCTCCAGTGTGTGTGTGGCTGTAGAGGAATCTGGTGTGTGGTTTGTCTGAGGGCCGAGTGAGTGTGTAAGATTTGTCGTGTGGCCGTGTCCTGCCTGGTTTGTGGGAAGCTGCTGTGTTTAGCCTGTCAAAACCATTTCTACAGTTTGACTTCACACAGAGGGCATGATAGAATAAAAAGTTCTAACAACAACTCCATGGATCTAAGGAGTTGTGTGTGTGTGTGTGTGTGTGTGTGTGTGTGTGTGTGTGTGTGTGTGTGTGTGTGTGTGTGTGTGTGTGTGTGTGTGTGTGTGTTCCCTAGCTCCACCTTGGGACTCCTTTGGAGCACAGAAAGAGTCTGTGTTATTACTGTCTGAGTGACACACACAGAACAAGAGCATTCTGTGTTTCTGTGTTCGGCATTTTTGAGACAAATATTTTATCATATGATGTCATAAGTCAATATTTCAGTCAGTACCTTCACTCTGCATATTTTGCTATTACGGGTCCATCGCATTTTTTGTGCTAAATACAGTTGTCTGTTTAGTTTTATTATGACTCTGCTAGTAGGAAACACACACACGCACGCATACACACACACACACACACACACACACACACACAGGGGCACACACACACACGTACGCACACGCATGAACACACACACAAGTGCAGCAACGCGTGCACACATGCGCACACACACACAAACACATGCACACACACCCATGCACAAAGCCATTCAAGTCTATTATAGAGTAAGTAGTATCTTATCAGTGTGTTACTGTGCTGTTGTTAACTAGAGATCAGTACACATCTCTTTTTGAGTGGACTGTGTGTGTTTGTGTGTGGACAGTCTTCTTATCTGTCACCGTGGAGACTCGGGATTAGCCTAGGTATGCGTTAAAACAAGAGTTGTGTGTGTGTAGCTAAGAGACTCGCTGAGAACAGCAGGACTGTCCAAACCAGAGCATCATTCTAATGTACAAATATGTCATGGGATTTAGAAACTTCATTTGAATTTCTTATTTTATTTCTCTCTCTCTCTCTCTCCCTCTCCCTGTCTGTCTCAGCTAACACACACACACACACACACACACACACATTTTACCACAGGATTTGGCTTGCCCATTCCATGTCATAGGTCATGGCCCAGATGTCAGCTCTGCCTTCAAACCCCCTATCCCCCCCAACACGCACACACACACACACACACACACACACACACACACACACACACACACACACACACACACACACACACCTCTACCACCCTCCCCCATCACGGTGTGTGCTAGAGTGACCCCAGGCTAGTGTGTGCGAGAGGCAGTAATAGGCCCAGTGGCCCAGTGATAGGAGT
The DNA here is from genome assembly GCF_052324685.1 of Brachyhypopomus gauderio. Lineage (NCBI taxonomy): Eukaryota > Metazoa > Chordata > Actinopteri > Gymnotiformes > Hypopomidae > Brachyhypopomus > Brachyhypopomus gauderio. The sequence continues at coordinate 36,846,860 of NC_135212.1, forward strand.
TTTAAGGTTGAGTAGAGTTTGAGTGTTGAGAAGAGATAAAGGGTTAAGTAGAGTTAGAGGGTTGAGTAGATATAAAGGATTGAGTAGACATAGAGGCTTGAGTAGAGTTTGAAGGTTGAGTAGAGTTGAAAGGTTGTGTACACATCTCTGTCTCTGCTTACTGGCCCTGCATTGCTTCTTTAGCAGAAGAAGCTAAGCTGGTAGAAGAGCTAACTGGGACGCAGGGCTGTCTAGAGTGTGCTTAGTGGTAGCTGACTCGCGTAATAATTTAAGCCATGGATAAGGTGCAGGAAATGTTTAAACCCCCCTGACCCCCCAGCCAACAGCCCCCCACCCTGTGGGGGGCAGAAAGAGGCCCAGCTCGTGTTGCTGACCCCTGACCCCTGATTCTATAGGAGTTTTATCTGAGCTTGCACTATGACCTTTGCCTGGCTCCATAGAGCTTCCTCAGGCTTGGAATGCAGAGAACGTGCCCCTGTTATCCAGCCGTCGAGTGACTTCCTGTTACCTGGGCAGACTACTGAGTCACTTCCTGTTACCTGTACAGACTACCTCTTTCAGAGGTTTCAAAGATTATAATCAAATGTCTCTTCAGTGTCTCTACAAACAGAAATAGATGTACAGAAGCAGATTTTAAATAGCTAAGCCATCATTTTAACTGCATGGGGTCAGACCTTGACTGGTGGAATCAGACCATGGCTAAAAACAGAAATAGCCCAACCTGCTTTTACTTTAATTGTTAATGATATATAACAGTAAAACTGTGTTTGATCTGCCTAAAATGTTTGCAGCTTATACTGTATCTTATACAGTATCACTGCATGCCTCTGTTCATCTCTCTGTTCATGTCTCTGTTCATGCGTCCATATATCATCAAAGTTTAGTTCAGTTTAGTGATAGACACCTGAACTGTGTTCTTTAATGAGTTTTATAGGCCAGTTACAGCTGCCAAGCTACTGGCATTTGTAAGGTAATCTGACTGTGAGAGACACTGCCTTTGAGCACCACTAGTTCAGCTCGGACACCATCTAGTGGCCACTAGAACAACTGCATCAGCAGATAGAAAATCCTGAAAAGAGAACAGCCTGATATGAAACACACAGATATGCGCAGATATTCAGCTAGTGTCCTTATTGACTCGCCTTTGATGGGTAACAGTCTGACATGTGTAGCCGTTGCCGAACACCTGAGCAGCAAAGACAGGAATCTCCTTTTGCAGTGCCCGTAGGTGTGTGTGTGTGTGTGTGTGTGTGTGTGTGTGTGTGTGTGTGTGTGTGTGTGTGTGTGTGTGTGTGTGTTTTCCCTCCCCTACATGCAACTCTAATATCTACAGTACATGGAGTGAGTTAAACACAACTGTTTTCTCTTATTCAGACCCCAGGAAGAAATACCACGTCAAACTTCTCGCCTTCAATTTCATAGGGGAGGGTTACCAGGCCGACCGGACCATCAGCACCCCAGGATGTGTCTGTAAGTTCCTCCACTACTGGGACATTGTACTGTAGAAATGACTTACATGTTAGTTGTCTAGTTGCTGTGTGCTTGTATTTGCTAACGTGCTGTGTGTTTGTATTGTTCGCTGATGTGCTGTGTGTTTTTGTTGTTCACTAACGTGCCGTGTGTTTGTGTTGTTCACTAACGTGCTGTGCTTGTTGTTCACTAACGTGCTGTGTGTTTATGTTGTTCACTAACGTGCTGTGTGTTTATGTTGTTCACTAACGTGCTGTGTGTTTGTGTTGTTCACTAACATGCTGTGTGTTTATGTTGTTCACTAATGTGCTGTGTGTTTGTGTTGTTCACTAACGTGCCGTGCGTTTGTGTTGTTCACTAACGTGCTGTGTGTTTGTGTTGTTCACTAACGTGCTGTGTGTTTGTGTTGTTCACTAACGTGCCATGCGTTTGTGTTGTTCACTAACATGCTGTGTGTTTATGTTGTTCACTAACGTGCCGTGCGTTTGTGTTGTTCATTAACGTGCTGTGTGTTTGTGTTGTTCACTAACGTGCCGTGCGTTTGTGTTGTTCACTAATGTGCTGTGTGTTTGTGTTGTTCACTAACGTGCCGTGCGTTTGTGTTGTTCACTAATGTGCTGTGTGTTTGTGTTGTTCACTAACGTGCCGTGTGTTTGTGTTGTTTGTCAACAGCGGTGCGTGATCGGCTCGTGCCGCCCCCTCCCCCACCCCACCACGTGTACGCGCGGGCGAACGGCTCCGGTGCCGTGCTCCTGAACTGGGCGCGACCCGCCTTCACCGGGGCCCACAGCATCAACTACACGGTCCGCTGCAACCCAGTGGGCCTACAGAACGCTTCCTTGGTGCTGTACCTGCAGACGTGAGTGGTAGCGATTGAAAAGGAGAAAAACGAGTTTTGTTTCTGATGCCCTTCCTTAATCTCTGTCAGGACTACATTGTTCAGATTAGACTAGTCTGGACCATGTTGCTCCAGGTGCCTGTCCCTGAGCTGCAGGCAGGATCGTGTCTAGGTTTGGTGTCCGTGCGTTGGTCAGCAGAGCAGCATTATGACCGCCAGTGTGTCTCTGTCTCCTGCAGTGGTGAGCAGAGTCTCCTCGTCAGGGACCTGCAGCCCAACACCCGCTATGAATTTGCTGTGCGTCTGCATGTGGAGCAGATCTCAAGCCCCTGGAGTCCGGTGGTGTACCAGAGCACCCTGCCAGATGGTGAGCACTCTACTAATGCTAATGGTACTATGTTTGCTACTTGTAGTATTAGTAGCAGTGTTAGTAGCAGCAAGACCACAGATGGAGTGTGTTCCACTGATGAAGAGTGTTCTACAGATGGTGTTCCAGCCTATTAGAGTTAGAGTAAAGAACTCTGGGCTCTTTCCAGAGTTTCTGAGGACTTTGCTGTGCATGTGACTGCCTCCACTGCTTCAGACCAGTTCCTCTGCAGGAACCCTAACTCTTTGCAGAAGGAACTAAGTGGATTTGAATTATAGATCAATGTTGTGCTGTGTATCTGACTGCTTCTGACCAATGCTGATTGGTCCCTCTATCGCCACACTTAGCTCCGGCCACGCCTCCAGTGGGTGTGAAAGTCACTCTGATTGAAGGAGACACAGCGTTGGTGTCATGGAAACCACCTACTGAGCCAAACGTCGCTGTGACACGCTACACCATTCTATATGCATCACGCAAAGCATGGGTAGCAGGAGAATGGCAGATTCTACAGAGAGAAGGTGAGAGAGAGAGAGAGAGAGAGAGAGAGAGAGAGAGAGAGATAAAGCATGTGGCTTGTGTGTGTGTATATGTGTGTGTATGTGTGTGTGTGTGTGTGAGAGAGAGAGAGAGAGAGAGAGAGAGAGAGATAAAGCATGTGGCTTGTGTGTGTGTATATGTGTGTGTGTGTGTGTGTGTGTGTGTGTGTGTGTGTGTGTGTGTGTGTGTGTGTGTGTGAGAGAGAGAGAGAGAGAGAGAGAGAGAGAGAGAGAGAGAGAGAGAGATATAAAGCATGTGGCTTTTGCTGTGTCCTCACCCACCACAAGGATCTCCTTAAGCTGCCAGTGTGCTGATCAGACTGCTGACCAGGCTGACACAACCCCAGGACCCACACTCATAACTCACACTCATAATTCACATAACTCACACTCATATCTCACATAACTCGCACTCATAACTCACACTAAAGCCCTCTCTGGGACTCCTGAAGCCCCAGAGCATAGCTAGGAGGACAGGACTGGAACACTGTACAAACACAGCAGGACTCTTTATGAATCTGTCAGCGAGAACACACAGGAACAGGAACACACACACACACACACATACACACACACAGGAACAGGAACACACACACACAAACACACGAACAGGAACACACACACAGGAACAGGAACACAGGAACAGGAACACACACACAAACACAGGAACAGGAACACACACATACACACACACAGGAACAGGAATACACACACACACACACACACACACACACACACATTAACACACACAGGAACAGGAACACACACAAAAGAAAAGGAACAATAACACACAGGAACACACACACGGGAAAGGGAACACACACACAGGAACAGGAACACACACAAAAGAAAAGGAACAGTAACACACAGGAACACACACACAGGAACAGAAACACACACACAGGAAAAGGAACACACAAACACACGGACAGGAACAGGAACACACACACATACACACACACAGGAACAGGAACACACACACACACACACACATATTAACACACACATACACACACACAGGAACAGGAACACACACACATACACACACACAGGAACAGGAACACACACACACACACACACACACATACACACACACAGGAACAGGAACACACACACACACACACATATTAACACACACAGGAGCAGGAACACACACACAGGAAAAGGAACACACACACACACACACACACACACATATTAACACACACAGGAGCAGGAACACACACACAGGAAAAGGAACAGGAACACACAGGAATACAGGAAGAGGAACACACATACAGGAACAGGAACACACACACAGGAACAGGAATACACACACACACACACACATACACACACACAGGAACAGGAACACACACACACACACACACATATTAACACACACAGGAACAGGAACACACACACATACACACACACAGGAACAGGAACACACACACACACACACACACATATTAACACACACAGGAGCAGGAACACACACACAGGAAAAGGAACAGGAACACACAGGAATACAGGAAGAGGAACACACATACAGGAACAGGAACACACACACACGAACAGGAACACACACACATTCTAGAATGAAACACAGCTACAGCACAGCAACTACAACTACAGCACCATGAGTTCAGGTCTCAAGGAGCATGTGCACTGTCAGAAGGTCCTTTCTGCTTAAGAGCGTTTGAACATCTCAGTTATTCTGGAACGCATTTATAATTGGGTAAAAATTTGCAGATCGTTAGTGAAACTTAAAGACATTAGAAACATCAACACACTACATAAACAGTAAGTGACATGTAAATACGTAAGGAAATGTTTCAGTTGTCACTGATTTGTTTATTGATCGATTGATTATTTAATTGATTTAGGGACCATTACCATGGCTCTGCTGGAGAATCTGCAGCCTGGCAACGTGTATTTGGTGAAGGTATCAGCATCAAATCAGATGGGAGATGGGCCATTCTCACCTGCTGTGGAGCTGGCTGTTAACACTGATAGTCCCGCCTCTGGACACGCCTCTGGACACGCCTCTGGACACGCCTCTCGCTCTCATGGCACCACCCATGCCACTGGTGCGTAGGACAGTCTGCCTGTAATGGCAGTGTTTTATTAGTACGCTTTTACAGAGACGAAGACAGCTGCTTGAATGCATAGCTGAATTAAATACATATTGATTAAATAAAAGGAAATTAAATAAATACTGATAACAGTACCAAAAGAAATTACAATGTAATGTGTGTGTGTGTGTCTGCACTTGTGTGTGTGTGTGTGTAATCTTGCAGCGTTTTCTGATGGAGTGTACCATCTGGATCAGAGGTCGTTAACAGGTATTATTGGAGGTGTGTGTATCGCTCTGACCTGCATCATCATCTGTGTGCTTATCCTGGTGTGTCGTGGGAAGTCCAGGTAACTGCTCACCTGACTAAAAAGACATATACACCTTTTACACATCACTTGATATATAACACTGACACCAAAAGTCATAGTCATTGTTAATACAGTTTTCATGGATTTTTTGTGGATGGTAATTCTGTGATTTTGATGCTGATTCAGTACTGGTGACATGATTAATTATGTTTCACCACAGGAAATCATGTACCAGCAAAGTCATCAGGCAGGGACCAAGTCAAGCCCCGCCTACTACAGTTCACATGGCCAATGAGACTCAAGCTCAGAGTTGCAATGTTGTAGTTCCTTTGATGGGAGAGCACTTCATCGATTCAAAGGTAGATGCAATAAAGTCCCTGGTCCTCACACCCTTTCACTGAGTGATGTGAATCACTGTATGGTACAAACAAGCTTTGAAAGTGCTGATGGAGTGTGTGTCTGCTCCTCAGGGAGGCTCAGACTTAATCATCAACAGTCACGGCCCCATCAGGCCGCCGGCTGACAGGAGGTGGAGGTTGTTTCCCAGGAGTGGAAAGGTACATCCCCACACACTCAGAGTAACGTCACTCCTGATGGAGAGACCATCCACCCCTCCCTTCATCCCAATAACTAAATGGACAATATAAATGTTAGAATGAAATTGTGCTTTTTTAAATAAAATCTAAAATTTAAACAATTATCAGAATTTGACTTTATGTCAAGTTTTTCTTCCATAATGAAATGTCATATTATTGTTAATCTCTATCTTCTCACCTAATTAATATTAATATTATTTAATAGTTAATACTGTATAATACTTAATATAATAATAGTAATAATATTAACCACCATTCCCCTCTCGATGTTAATATTGTATTAATATATACATTTTATATAATGATATTACTGTTATCACTTCTTTTGAGTGTCTGTGTGTGTGTGAGATGTGTTATTATATAATGATATTACTGTTATCACTTGTGTGTGTGTGATATGTTAGCGGGTGCAGGGACTCCCAGGCTCCTCCCCCCTGTACCAGCCTGGCTCCTCCCTCCTGCACTACTCCAGCCAGCCCCCCTCGCTGCATGTGCTGCTGGGGCCCACGGGGGGCGACACCGAGGCCTCCCACTCCAGCGAAGGCAGCCATGAGACCGGCGACTCTGGACGATTCTCGCACGACGAGATGGAGACGAGCAACGGCAGCAGTCGCCCCACGTCCCTCGACGCCAACGAGGCCGATCATGCCGCCAAGGAGCAAGAGCTTAGGGAGACTACGTCGCCACCTACAGGACAGGAGGAAGACAGTGGCGGAGGTGCGTCGGTAGTGTAGTGGTGAACTGGCACCTGTAATCCCCACTCCGACCCTTATCCTCATATCCTGAAGCTCCTTCCCTCCTTTCTGCTGCTGTGGACTGCTGAACACGGGCCACCCAATCACAAGGCTTTGAAGTGTGGACCGGATGTCCCGGCCTGCATTTGAACCCTTTTCTCTCAGTGAATGTATTTCTTATTTTTAAGGAAAAGAACCCTCACCCACCGTGAATGTCTTTGAACAGATTGTCCAAACAATGTGAAGTGTGTGATATTGCATTGTTAGATGTTATTTAAGCGAGTATATCACTGGAGAGGGAGAGGGGTGGACTCTCTACGTTAATAAGGGGTTTTAGCTCAGTCAGAAATACTTGTGGGGCTCACAGTGAGTCTGGCCTGGCACAGCGATCCTGACTGCCCTGTTACACTCACTGTTAACCACATCAGCATTTCTGACAGGAGACCTCTTAGTTTACAGAAAACTCCAAATATATATTTAATATCTACTTATACAAAGGTTATGTAATGGCCACCCCATCTACATGACAACCGATACTTCCTGAAAGCAATACTTTTGCTCCTGTTAGTTTATTTTCGTGTCTGTTTGTCTGTCCTTGTTTGTCTGTTGTTGAGAAGTAGGACTGTAAGGGCACAAGAAGTTTTCTCTTGATCTACCTCAGGCCCCTCCCACTGTTTGGGATGGCCGTCTTAGGCCCCTCCCTTTTAGCAATGACACATGATGTAATCTTTCCATCACTTGGAGTTTATTCCAGATTTCTCAGACTCATCAGACTGGGTTTGTTAAGGCTTCTGGGCCCTTACAGTCTCTGTGTTAAACTACCTCATTTTAAGCATTTGAAGTGTTGTTGTTGTATTCATTAGTATTATGACTCAGGGACTCAACGTTTAGTACATTTGGCAGGCCATGTTGTTAGTTGAAGGGACATGGCTTGGTTGACAGGGTATGTGTAGCTGGGCTGCCTTTGCTGGCCTCTGCTGAACGTCTGTAATGTGTTCCAGGGGCTTGAGGAGCCAGTTACGTGTAACAGGCCGTCCGGTAGGAATTATACGTCTGGAGCAGATCAGGTTTTCTTGTCAAGGTTATTTTTCATTTTCTTATTTTTTTCCAAACATTGTCACTGACTTTGTTGTGTACCTAAAGGAATATTTCAAACCCTAAACACCTAATAACAAGCAGAAACAGGCCAAACCTTGTTCACATTTTGCAGAAGCTAATTTACTGTGCGGGGCCCAAAACCCTTCATTCACTATTAGCATTTTAGCACAGCTGTAGCACCATTGGGTGAAATATTCCTGTGAAAACTATGGCCTTAAGGTGGAGTCAGAAAGAGATTAGTTCCTGTGGAGTCCTGCAGTGTCCTGCTTGTGCGAGGACCCTCTAGAACACAGAGATGGCTCATCAGTGACGAATCACTGGGGAAATGCAAAAAATTATGGGAATCATAGAAAGAAGTAAAGAAAAATGAAACCAAAGACCCTCTTACCTCCACAGATGTGTATTTTTATTGACGTATATGGACTACTGAGTACGGATTCTAGTTATTTTTTGTCTTTTAATATAGTTGATGCTATTATAGATGTAGTAATGTGAGTTTAGCACTTCTCTGTTATTTAGCTATTAGATCACTCAACTAAAATGTGCAGTGCTGACAGATGCCTTCATCTGCAGATGTTTGAACTGTTTGCTGGTCTTTGGGACAGTGTTATAATGCCAGTGAGCTTTTCCTCAAACCAGACCACAGATGAAGACCAGGTCAGATCAGCACAGAGCCGTTTCACCGCTGCACCAATCGCACCTGAACTCTACAACTCTTAGTGAGTTTGGGCTGGGGTGTTGAGTGGTATGGTTTAAGCGTGAGACTTGATAGGCGTGAGACGTTGAGGCATGAGACGTGAGAGGCGTGAGATGTTGAGGTATGAGACTTTGCTGGTTTGTGCCTTGATAGTTTGTGTTACCACACAGCGACCTCACGAGCTGAGATGTAGGCGGTCTCCCGGGAGACAGACGCTGCTTTTCCAGCAAAACAAATCAAGACTCTGGGTTTTATGCTCACTAAAGAGCAAATGGTTGAGACACTAGCCTCCCTCAAAAGGTTTCTAAGCAACATTGATGTGTTTGCAATGTAGGTAAAAAATGTGTGTGTGTGTGTGTGTGTGTGTGTGTGTGTGTGTGTGTGTGTGTGTGTGTGTGTGTGTGTGTGTGTGTGTGTGTGTGTGTGTGTGTGTTGTGTGCACATCCTATGTTGCTGAAATGTTTTCAATCATGGGAAGTAATTGATCTTAACAGACTTCTGTTGCATGAACCAGAGTGACACAATCAGATTTTTATTTTAAAGCAAACAACCTTAAACCAAAGAACGTAGTCATTATTGCACAGGTGAATCATATACCTGCCTTTGTGTGATGTGACCTTTTTCAAAAAAGTTTTATTCTCATGTGGATTGAATTGCTTGATAATGAGCAGGTGTCTGAACAAGTGTTACATTGTCCATTTAAGCAAACCAAAGATAATAGATAGGATGAATCTTTCTCTTTTTTTACTTTTTCTCACTGGAGGAGAAAACTATTTTGGTAATGTTTCTTTTTTTAATTTGTTTGTAAATGGTATGAAAGTTGAGAGTGATGTCTGACAGCTGGAGAGACAGATGGATGAGACTGAAAGGCCGCGTCTGGACACTGTCTCTCTCCCACTACACTACACTAACACTGTCTTTCTCCCCATACACTACACTACACTGACACTGTCTCTCTCCCACTACACTACACTACACTGACACTGTCTCTCTCCCACTACACTACACTGACACTGTCTTTCTCCCCATACACTACACTACACTGACACTGTCTCTCTCCCACTACACTACACTACACTGACACTGTCTCTCTCCCACTACACTACACTGACACTGTCTCTCTCCCACTACACTACACTACACTGACACTGTCTCTCTCCCACTACACTACACTGACACTGTCTCTCTCCCACTACACTACACTACACTGACACTGTCTCTCTCCCACTACACTACACTACACTGACACTACACTGACACTGTCTCTCTCCCACTACACTACACTGACTCTGTCTCTCTCCCACTACACTACACTGACTCTGTCTCTCTCCCACTACACTACACTACACTGACACTGTCTCTCTCCCACTACACTACACTACACTACACTGACACTGTCTCTCTCCCACTACACACTGTATATGGTATTTTACTGCCATCTATTTTCTTTCTCTCTTTCATGGTTTTATTTTGTATGTAATCGTTTACATCTTTCCTGCTGACCACCCAACACCCAGACTGAATTTGTCTGCAGAATGTTTTGATATTTTTAGATTATTTCTAGTGCTTTGATTCCCTTTCCCAGACGTAAAGGGATGTTCCAGGGTAACTGTCTAGTGTCACAGTGTTTCTAATGTTATCATCTCTTTGTATTGCAACAGAACAGAAAACAACTTATTTTAAGATTAGTTTAAAAATCTCACATAAAATAGCTTCAAACAGGCCAGGTAGTCAACACTGTAACTAAAGTATCGGACTACATATCCTATAATAAAACACAGTACAACACCTACACCCTTAGACTCTACAACAGCTACACCCTTACACTCTACAACAACTAGGACAACAGTGCTATTATACATTCTCCTTTCAAAGATGCCCTTATTACATTTTTAGACATTTTTCCATAAACTGATTAAACAGTAGTACTTCCAGCGAGCAGTAATAACATTCTTCTACTGGGAACACCAGTCCCATTTGGGATCCAGTAAGGCTAGCACACCAGTTTATTTCAGCTTTGTCCAGAAAAAAAGTCACATAAAATGTTTGCTGTTCCTGCTTTTAAATGCTTATTTATGATACTAACATTGATGATAACATTTAGAATACTTTCTTTTTCTATTCTGAGTATACATAAATGTTGGAATTCTCTGTCTCTAGTAAATTGTGAGACAGAGTCTACAATTGTGGCAGATTAAGTTACAATTACCCAGGAATATGCCTTTTGATAACCCTTTAGTTATACGTCCAAGTTTATCCTTAAAAAACAGATTCTGCAAACATCTCCAGTAGACTTCCACAGGGCATGGACAGAACATTGTAGAATGACTCTACTGCCTCTAGCGCCCTGCTAGGGTTCTGACACAGTAGTCACCAACCCATGGAATATACATTCCATTTGAGGTTGAGATCGGATGAAGAACAGAACACTTGCAAACTCTAAACTGTGTTTTGTGTGAATACTGTATCCCTGCCATAGGATTTCATTAGAAATTCTGATGCTTTTTGCATTGTTGGAATTATGCTCAGTGGAAGTCAGTGAGAGGTGGTGTTTGTGCCAGCTCTAAAATCCAGTATTTATCAAAAAACAATAAATTTAAATGACCCTGAACAGTATTTAAATGATAACTGATATAGTTTGTTGTTGAACAGTTTAACTAAAGTGTGCCGTTATAAGAGGGACCCAGTTGATGTTTCACTGAGTCATTACTGCATGTCATTGAAGTGCTTTATTGCAGATTACACGTGTTCTGCATTTTAATAGTTTTTGTTTTGAATCTGTGTTTCTTGTCCTCAAGTAAAGGGATTAACAGAAAGGCTGTGAGCAGGCGCTTGTGCGGGGGCGTGCTGTGTCTTCACATGTGCTGTGTCCTGCAGAGGCTGTGGGGGTTGCTGGAGGACCAGTGGATGGGGCTTGTGTGGACTACATTCATATAAACTCAGGGGCTACACTCCCCCACCATGGCCACAGCAACCCTCTCACAAGCCTTGACACTGAATGTACCTCTATCACTTTTTTTACTTGTTTTATGTACATGTTCTGTTATTGTAAATGTTTGAATACATCCTTCGCTACTTTGAATAAATATATAACATTTTTTTTCCTTTTTTATTTTTTTGGCAAGTGTCTTTTCCTTTTCTAACATTAAGGTCCATGCCAAAAAAGGTTTAAATATTAGAATGAATTAAAGGCCAAAAATAATTTTAGGCCATGATTGAACGATTTATTGACTGAATAAAATAAAAACAATTTAAAATAAAAACAATTTAAAATAACATTTGGTGTCTGTAGTGTTTTTTAATGTGTTGGGTTTTTTTTTTGTATTTTTTGTCTCGAAGTAGTCTTCTCCAAAGAGCCAGCAATGTAATCAGTGATATATTTTTAATTTTTAGGGATGTGTAAGTAAAGGTGTGTATATTCACATTTACATTGTATACAGTCTATCTTATGATACATCAAATATTCCTGTAAGTTTATATAGACAGCAGTCAGTTCTCTTTATAAAATCTATCGAATAGCTTTGCGTACGACTGGATCCAAATGTCTATAAAAGTCTGGCTCTGATTTAAAGTGCGTGCGACATCTAACGTTAATATTTAGGTTACCAGAAACCTTGTTTTGCAGTAGGGAGTGGGACAACATTATAAGACACATTTGACAGCAATGTGTACTAATGGCTTCAGATGATTAGTGAGGAGATTGTAAGAAGCAATAGACGAGCGCCCGGCCGCTGTGGTGGCGTCTCCCCCGTTTAGTGGCGATCTATCGGCGGCGGGTCTGGCGTGCCGACCATCACACGCCGCGGTGCAGACACTCGCATGCTGATGCAGAGGGGTATCTCTCCTGTCGCCTGGCTCCACTCCCTCTCGAAATATTGAATATATTGTGGTTTTAAACGAGCGATGGCGTGCCATGGTGAAAAGTAAACCATAACCAAAGCGCGTTTTTGCTCGTTTTTCTGAGCAGGGGTGTGTAATATGAAGTGAAACGTGTCCGCTCCTCCCAAACTTTGCGAGCGGGTGCAGCTTTCCTTTCGCACACAGATAGCAGTGATTGCTGCTAAAGGGGAGGACGAGTTGACTGTACTTAATCTCTCCAACATCAAAGTTACATTATTTCCTGTTCGTTTTGGTCGTTAGAGTCATGTGAGGTGTCCGGTAATGTCCACGGACCAGGATAAAGATACGTTCTCGCTCAAAAGAAACCGAGGTAATGTGATTTTTCGCTCTGCGTAGCCGCGTCCGCTGCGTATGCGCGTGTGTGTGTGTGTGTGTGTGTGTGTGAGTGAGTGTGTGAGGGCAGGATTCGCCGCTCCGGTCCCGACCGTAATTACGGTGGCGAAGCTGCCTGTTGGCCTACTTCGAGGCCTCTGACGAATTGAATGAAACTCGCAAGTAGACAGCACTATTTTGCCGCAGAATTTGCAAATACCTGGTAAGAGATTATTCGATCACACATATCACAGTATTTAGCAGTCGCCTGTAGTATGTGCTGCATGGGAATGTGTCCAAACCTTTTAGAAACTCGTGTGAACTTTGAGATTGTTTATGCAACTGCCGAGTAGAAATTACTGCTACCAGATCCAAAGCAAATGTCAGTAGGCTATAGTAGTTAAAACAGCGTCTCGGCGAGTTTCATTAAACACCCTAGAAACTCCTCGTGTCGATTATGCTTGTGTTTTGGTGAGCTAATGACTCTTCCTGCTTGTCAAACTAATCTAAGTTACCTCACACTTTATCATGCTGTATTATGCATGAATCTGTTAGGCCTGCAGGTTAACTTGGTGCTTGGCAAGGCGTTATTTGCACTGATCTCATTTGTTTCGTTACAGAACTAGATCTGAATGCAGTTCATTACTCGCATTCCCTATTAATGTGTAACTGTGCTTGAGATTACAGGAGATGGAGGTCTCGAGGGTCTAGGCGGCGGAGGCCTGCTTCTGGGGAGCCCGGATAAGAAGAAACGCAAATCAAACACACAGGTACAAGAACCTGAGCTGCTGTTTGTTGAATGTAGACACATTGTGCATTTTGTGTGTGTGTTTTGAATGTACAGTAGCTACTTAAGGATGACTGCATAACTGTGTGTGGAATTTTTAGGAATGGGTGCTTGTGATGTGTGTGTGTGTGTATGTGTATATATATATATATATATATATATATATATATATATATATATATATATATATATATATATATATATATATATATATAAACTTAATACTTTTTTTAATCTACATGAAATGAAATGCTGTTGATGTTTTGGTTATTTCATGTAACTGAGTAATTAAACAGCCACTTGCCTAAAGATTCTTTATAAAAAGTTCCTGTTCCGTCTTGTGTGAAGGTCCTACATATATTGGTTCTGTTCTGAGTATCTCCAGTGACCCACTGTGTCTCTGCAGAGTCCTTCCTTCAGCCCACTCTCTGAGTATGCTCCACCTGCAAACCCTAGCTCGGATCACCTGGTGGCCTCCAACCCTTTTGATGACGACTACAGTTCTCCACCTCTGTCTCTGAAGCCGCTAAACTCCAGCAGCCCTTACTTTGGCCCTTCACACTACCCTGGGTTCGGTGGCTATGGCCCTTCCAGACCGCCACCACAAATCCACAACAGGATGCCCTCTCCTTACGGGGGCCCGTATCAGATACGGAACCAGCCCCACCCGTTCGCCCAGGGCCCGATGGGCTCGACGCCCTTGGGCTTCACCCGGCCACCGCCATTCAGCTACGGGCACCCGGAGAACACAGGATTTCCAAACCAGCCCATTTTTAATAACAATGGTAGCATGCATCTTCCCACTGTGCAGCCTTTCAGACCGGGCCTTGCAGAGAGCGCACCTCAGCTGCCACTTCCCACCCTGAACCACAGCAGAGTGGACGGCCCAGGACCAGGCTTTGGTATGGAAGCACCCGCGGGCAGAACCTTGGTGGTGGTGGCCAAACCCGGCCCGGGCGTGAGTCCAGGACTCCCTCAGCCACCTAGCAGCTTCGGCCAATCCAACACACCCACACCCAAGCAGGACCAGAGTGACTCCACCAGCAAGAGCACCGGCCAGAACGCTGCATCTCCACGGAAACAAAATGCCAGCTCTGAGGAGGGCGGGGCTATGGATGTCCAGGCAGAGGCAAAAGGGAAGAACAGGGCTGGAGGCCTTGAAGGAGGGGTGGAGAAGATCAACGGCGTGCTCCACCCAGGAGCTGACCCCCTGAAGAAGTCCCCTCAGTCCGGGACTCTTATCGACCCCGCTATGGAGAGGAGCCACCGTCCGGGCACTGGGCCTCGGGGTGCTGGCCATCTGACCAGTAACAAACCAGCAGTTCACCGGCTGGGCAGCTCCAGCTCCTTGTCAGAGCCAGTTTACCCATGTGGGATCTGCCTCAGTGAGGTGAACGATGACCAGGAGGCCATTCTGTGTGAGGCCTCCTGTCAGAAATGGTTTCACAGAGTGTGCACGGGAATGACTGAGACGGCGTACAACCTTCTGACGGCCGAGGCGGCCGCCGTCTGGGGCTGTGATGGCTGCATGCAGGAGAAAGGTGCTCCGCTGCTCAAAACGCGGGAGACGCCAGCCCCACTTACAGCAAACAGCGAGAGCCAATCCTGAATGTTGGGGGGGTGGGTGGGGGTGTTTTGGTTTTTAAACCAATGCGAAGTCAGTGTTGTGTTTTCTGATGCTGTACTGTGTGAGGCAGAGCTACATCACTCCCCTGACTGGGGAAGACGTAGGAAATCTTGTGGCCCTCCATATGTAAAGTAAAAAAGTGAAAGAGGAGGAAGTGCAGCTTTTTAGAAATTTCTTACATTGACTCATTCACCTACTTTTCCCTATACAATCTACATCCATTTGAATAGAAGTCATGTGTGCTCTGTAAATACACACTGGGATGTGCATTACCTTTGTACTGTAATTGTCTTCCTTTCTCGTACCAAACTCATCAGCTAGGTGGTTGACTACTTATGGTGTAGGAATTCACTCTAACATAAATAATTCTATTACTTAAATAATTTGTTTTGACCGGGTGGTTTCAGGATCCAATCTCCTGATACCGCTCTCCCGTTAGCTACTGGGTTCACCTGAAATTCCCCGAACTGCAACGGTGTGATTAGATGTTTTTACATTTATTTTTTTTGATTTTATTTTTTTAAGTTTTATGCATGGTGTTTGCAAAGAAAACAGTTAACGTGCAGCTAACACGCATTAACAGTTGGATGAAGCTGAACAGCTTTTAGGACTTTAGAACTTTCTTGTCGGAAACACTGTGCCTTTCAACACGGAATTTCAGCAAAGCGGCATGACCTATGAACCATCAACATCCAAAAAATCTAGGAAACCTCCTGGTTGTTATAGAACAGCGAGACAAAGGACTAAATTATGAGTTCATTTGAAAACGTTGGCATTGGCGTTGAATGTAGCGACTCTTATTTTGTAGAAGGTTCCGTGTTTCTGCAAGGAGAACCTCGCCTGTGGTGCTATTGAATACAGAGGCTTACCGTATCGTCTGTAGTCTTGGTGACCAACGTACCCCGCTCGTGGCCCGTGTGCGCGTGGCTTCGCCGTACCGTTCAAGCTTTATCGTACAGGCCTCTGCCACCAGTGTTCCGTTTATATATATGCATATATATATAACATTAGTATTTGTGAATAATTGTAGCATAAATGGTCCAGAAAAGCTTACACGGAACCACGAACCTATAACAGAAACCGACTGTGTGTGCAGTGCGAGTTCTTTAGTCACCGTTTAATATTCATTGTGTTCTGTTACCGGTTTATTCTTATTTGTTGTAGAACACGATGAGGGTTCGTTTACTTGAAGCCAGTTATGAGAGTTTTGGAAAAGTTATTGCACAGAATAATATATCCTTTAGAAGATTATAATTTCTACGACACTTCTTTATTTGTGGCTTCCAGCCTCGCGTTAATTGAATGTAATAAATATGCGTGTCCATGCAATCGTGTTAAAGCAAAGTCGTTTCAGAGCATTAAGAACAAATTAACAAATCAATTATAATATCGCACTAATTTTAGAGTTTCTACTGCATCTTTCCAGAATTGCATCAGTTGGAGAAGTATCACCAATGTGAGCCTCGACAGGCGTCTCCTCTTTAGTTTGACAGATGACATGTTGCGCTGCGCATGTAACTTTGTTATATTGTAGTATTGTTTTCATATTCCAAAGTATGAAACGATCTTGATCGAATATCCATTTCCAATATTCAACAGATATCGAGGACATTCACTGCTATGCTTTGAAAATATTTTTCTTTTAAGATGTTTACTCAAGTTATATTGAATAAACCCAAATATGTAGCGCCTACGTATTTGCATATGAGATGATGCGTCAGATTTTGGTTACTGAACCGTGGCCAGTGTTGTATAAAGTATTCGAGACCCATACTTGAGTAAAAGTACAAATTCTCCATAATTTAGCTGAGAAAACGAGGTGTATTTTGGACGTAAAATCCGTCCGTCGGATTCTAAGGGTGAGCCTACTGCCCTGCGTTTACCCCCAATAAATGCCCTTACCCTATAAAAACACTACACTATAAAAATGGACACATGATTAGTCAGCACGTCGCCTTTATTGCCAGCTAATGTTAAGTGAATTCTGCAGCATGCCATGAACATAATTAGGTTAGTTAGCTAAGATATCTAACCTAACTAGTGCTTACTGCGCTCTTCTGCTGTTACCAAACACGGTACCATCTCTTTTAATTAGATAAAAAGCGAATCATTTGGAATAATTTCGAATATATGTGTATTTGTATAAATATGTAAATGAAGCTGAAGGTGTTGGAAAATACTGAAAATGGACCTTCAAAGTGCCGTACAAGTGCATGAATTCCACCTTGTAACTTCACACGCACAAAAATCGAGAGGTGCACGACCTCGCGACGCGACTGCGCGCGTGGTTAACGCGCATGGGCGGAGCCACCGCGATTGCGTCATTTTTGCCGCGCCGACCCTTGCCGCAGTAACAGCGTGTCAAGTGAACCTAGATTACGAAGCTCAAGTGTTCAGTGAAGGCAGCAGCAGAGTTAACGAGACACGACCGGAGCATGCGCAGTTTTCATAAGACAGCCTGATCGCTTGACCCGGTGACAGCGCCAGCTAACATGTTTATAATTGTAACGAGTAACTATACAGCACGTAAAAAATATATCGGAGTAAAAGTATTAAACTGATGGAAAATATGTAGTGAAGTAAAAGTGGAAGTAGGAAAAAAAATAATACTCCAGTAAAGTACAGATACAGCATTTTAGTACTTAAGTACAGTAGCGAAGTAGTTCTACTTCGTTACTATACAACTCTGACCGTGGCTAGGCGATGACCAGAGTATTCATTGGTGATTTGCATAGTAAGCATATTATAATTTACTTACTTATATAAGACTTGTTTATCTTATATAAAAATAACTGAATCAGCGACGTTTGCAAAGATGTCGGTCGTAGACTGTTGACACCTGTTGCCTTATGGCTTAATTGATCGGAAGACAGCAGTAGGCTATGGTTATGAGAATTTATGCCAGGGGAGAGATCTTAAATAAATAACCGATAAATCACACGGACACGTGATTTTAAAGATTTGTTGCATATGCTTTGGCATAATGGAGCACACTGTGTTGACATTAGCCATGTAATGGCGTCTAATATCCCATACAGATTCATTAAATGGACAATACATGACAACACTAACGCTCGTTGTGTTATTTGTGCTTTGTAGCTGTGTATTAAACTGCAGTGTAATAAAGGAACAAAGTAATTCCTCTACTTTCACCTCGTATTCGGCTTCATGGCATACGGGTTTATAGAGTTTGTTGTAAGTTTGCTCTGGGAAAGCTCAGTTATTGATCACTCGGGCCGGAAGTGTTCGTGGATGCTTTTCACCAGTGACCCGTCCGCCGTCATAGCAACCGCACTAACACCGAGCGAGTGGACACGGTTCCCCTCAAAATGCCGCTTACGGTCGAGGATTACACGTGGACGCAAACGGAAACCACCGTATACATCAGCATACCACTAAAGGGGGTGAAGACGTCTAAGGTCGACGTGCTCTGCACAGACGAGTACCTAAAGGTAAAGCCCTAAAGTAAAGCCGAGCTGCTCATGTGTCTAATGCTCTGTGCGGAACCTGAGCGCTGTCTGTACCCTTACTCCCAGGTTAGTTTCGCTCCGTTTTTGTTTGAGGCCTTCCTTTTTCAACCGATAGATGATGACAAAAGTGTGGCAAGAATTGGAAACGGTGCTGCAGTGTTTACGCTGCCGAAGAAAGAAGGCGTGCTGTGGGAGCGTCTGTGCAGAAGTGTAGGTGTGTGCTGTCATTACACCCCACTACCCCACACCGTTCACTGCATTTGGTCCAACAACTCTGTCTTTTCTTTTTTAAAAACATGACTTACAAATATTAGAGAAAGATAAGCAAAGAGAGAGTCGAGAAGAAGCCATTCTCAAAACACAGAAGAAGCATGCGGAGAAGTCGCAAGCTAAAGCAACGAAGGCGCAGCTGGAGAAGAAGTTCACTCTGGAGACCATGATGAAGGTTGGGACTCTCACAGCATCTCCTGCAGGTTCCTGCACTGGCATTGCTGAAATTATACTAGTAGACAAATATGTGCTATTACATCTCCACTGAAGTATATTGGTTTCTAGCATTATACCAGCATATATTAATAACTTCTTGTGATCTTTGCTGTAGATTGAGTTCGGTCTGTAGCTGCGCAGTCTGTCCTCACTATTCAGTGGACATTTTGACTGTTGAATAAAACATTCGGACACCTCTAGTTTCCATGAAACAGAATGTTTTTCTCTGGCTTTAACTGGACAAAATATAAAGAGACATGTTCTCTAACCTGGGAGTGAATTTCTTGGTTGTGTATAAAAAAGTACGTTGTACTGTCTGTTAGGCAAATATCTGATGCATCAATCCTAAACAGGAAGTGATCCTGCACGCAACTACTTTTCTACGTCCGGTGTATAATTATCATGTTCTGTGTTTGGGAGTTTATTCCGAGTGTGGGACCATTTAGGTATGTCGATGTCCTCCACAATAATAGCTTTTCCTCCATGACTGGTCATGTGCACCCAGCTTGAAGAAGATGAGAGAAAGAGTATTCAGAGGATGAAGGATGAGGAGTGTGCAAAGGCCACAGCGGAACTGGAGGTCTGGAAGGAGAAGCAGAGGAAAACAGAGGAAGAGGAGGAGGAGATCCGGCGAAGGACACGAGGTCTCACCATGCACAATAGCAAACACATTCACCAGCGACAGCAGCCTGACGAAACCTACACGCTGCGTCCTGTACAACAGCCCTGCAGGACGCGAGGTGTTTATCTTCCAGTTCTCTCTTGATTCACTTTCTCTACATGTATATTCTGGATATAGCACACAGTACAGACACATTATAAGCTCACCTGTTAAGCATGACAGACAGACAGTGGTACACTAACAACACTTCCCTTAGGAGAGATGAGCACAAGGGCTCAGGCCAGATGTGTGGAGCCCGCTGGCCCCAGAGAGTCCGGCTGCATTAAGATCAATTTCACGCCACGCGTCTTCCCCACGGCCTTACGAGAGTCTCGCATGCACGAGGAAGAGGAGGTGCCCAACTGATATTTACAATAAACAATCATTGTATTTTAGATAGAAAATTTGTGTCTTGTTGTGTGTTCAGTGGAAGGTGTGTAATTGCAAGTGCAATGAAGGTGTAAGTATAACTTACAGAGTGTGTGTGCTTGTGTGCATACTTTGTGTGTTTGTGCAGTGGCTGATGAAGCAGGCAGAGGCAAGACGGGCAGCGAATGCTGATCTGGCTCAGCTAGAGGATCTGAAGGAGGAGGAGAGGAACCCTGACTGGCTCAAGAACAAAGGAGAGTAGGTTCCTCATACCACACCACAACCCATGCAGAGAGAGACAGAGAGAGAGACATAGAGAGAGAGACCTAAATGGTCACAGTATATTTGACTAGATATAGTATTTGACTTCTAAAGAGAAATTAAATGCTATATAATTTAGAATGACATGTAAATATTGCCCATATAAGACACCTGGCATCTAGTAGATTCTGCTGTATCGGGTCTAGATGTGGCTGCAGAACTTAATGCTGCTGGAGTCAGGGCTCTGCTGACCTCTCTCCTGGTTTCCCCTCCTTCCTCCAGTACATTCTTCAGGCTGGGAAACTACCAGGCTGCAGTCAATGCCTATGACCTGGCCATCAGACTCAACAGGGCCATTCCTGCTCTGTTCTCCAATCGAGCAGCTTGTCATCTGAAGATGAGGAATCTTCACAAAGCAGTTGAGGACAGTTCTCGGGTAAGGTCTTCTCCCCTCTCCTTCAGCTGAGAGCATTCTGTCATTATAACCACCCATTCTACATGTCCCAGTCACATATACTCTGTGTGTATATGTGTATTCAGTGTGCCTACTGAAATTGGAAATGTTCAACTTGGAAAAGTGGAAAATTTAGAAGTCACCATTTAGAAAAATTTAGAAGTCACTATTACATTATATTCTGTTTTCCTACTCTAATTTCTTAATGGTAAATTCATCTTGGGGCTTCTCTAAGTCAGCCATTCTTTGAGCATGTTCCTGTCTTTCTGTTGACCACAACATGGCCTGCATGGCGTTGTTCCTGGGGCAGGCTCTAGAGCTGCTGACCCCAGCAGTGGCGGACAATGCGGCAGCCCGCGTGAAAGCCCACGTGAGAAGAGGAACTGCGTTCTGTGAGCTGGAGCTGTTTGTAGAAGGTGCAGTATCATGGACGTAGTTTTGATTTCATAAGTGGGGGGGACACAACCTGGGGTGGCGAACTGTTAAGCGGGGGGGGGGGGGGGGGGGTGCTGCATGATCCTAGTGCTAGATTTGTCGCTATTTGAATATTGGTTTTTTTACCGTTAAAAAGTGGGGGGGACATGACTTCGTCACTACTTAAATATTTGGTTTTAACTGTAAAAACTGGGGGGGACCAAAACCGGCTTTTGAAAAAGTGGGGGGGACATGTCCCCCCCGTCCCCCCCCCAAAACTACGTCCGTGTGCAGTATGGAACTCTGAAAAGTTCTGTAAAGGTTGTATACCCTGTCGTCCTGTAGCTCACCTGGTGAAGCAAGTATAGTAAGGTGCTAGTGCCCTCAAGGTCATGATTTCAGTTCTCAGGGAACATAAACTGACCTTACCCCATGTGTTGAGCGTTTAGTCTAGAATTGCAGCAATAACAGAGGTATATTGCATCTGATATTATAGCATCTGATCAAAAGAATGTTTAGCAGAGATAAACCCTTTAAGCCAGGGCTATTCAACTATATTTTCTGCAGGTCAGATTTGGCAGAGAGGGGGGGGGGGTGTATATCCAGTTCTTATACACTGGATAAGAAGAAGAAGTGAATATTTTAAAATACCTTTTGCATAAATTCAGAATACATCCAAATAATAAATGTGTAATTATGGAACGGGGGTGTATTACGAATTGTTTGATGATCATTATTGCAATGCCAGCGTCTACAGCAGTGAGAAGTTGCCTGCTAATAAATCACATTTTGTAAGGTGTACTGTGAAAATCTTTATAGAAGAGTGATCTGGAGGTGTTTTGATTAATCACTGTATTCATTTATTCAAACAAATGTAAATAATTCTGATCAAATTAATGCAGTTCAGTCACCATGTATGAGAGCTTCCCAACTGTACTTTGAATATGTTGCATAGGGTATCACAGTGACAATATGTAGCAGTATAATCACAGTGTAGTGTTGAAGCCCTTCATCAGTATTGTGGAAATGCAATGAGTCCAGCGAAACCTGAGTGTTCGTCTGCTGAACTGAAGCTATTACAATGAAGATTCTACACAGATTACATCTGGATTTTCACCCTTTCACACGCAGGACTTCAGGACTACCAGGCAGCTCTGCGGATCGATCCACACAACCAGGCTCTTCAGGCAGATGCCAGCAAGATCTGTGAGATTGTTCAAGGCACAGCACCCAGCTCATGAGGAGGGGCGACACTCAGCCAAACCTTTAAGACTGTTTAGGATGTGTTATACTTTAGTCGTAACTCTCAGTTACTGAACATTCTGCATGATGATCCTTAAAACTGGGCCCTTTTGTCACATACTGCACCACACAGACCAGCGTTACTCGGTGTGACATCTGCCTTTCTGCACCAAAATTGCTCTTGATTACATATTCACTTCTTCATGAGTGGTGCCCAGGCGTGGGAGAGCAGGAACACATTCTTGATCCTAGTCCCATACCACACACCCGACGGCTCACAGAAGATCCGTTAGTTATGAGGTGAGCCATGTTACAGAGAGGAATACACCCAACACACAAACACACACACACACACACACACACACACACACACACACACACACACACACACACACACACACACACACACACACACACACACACACACAGTGCTCTCTGGTCCTGATATTACACACCCTAAACTGTACCTTAACGTGTTCTTTCCTACCAGAGTTCTAGTACATGAGCATAGACAAGTATATACTGCTTTACACCCTATGCAATATGCTGAGTCAGATAGGAAGGCTTTGAAGAACATTCAGAGTTTAACATATCATTGTATACAATGGCTCATGAAACCCTCACTTTGTAAGAAACGAGTTTGTTTTTTAACCTCTAAATTCTGTTTGTTTAATTAAAATAATACATTCCGAGAACTTTTTAGTGAGTGAGTTTTAATACAGTCTAGAAAACATCAGTTTTAACGTTCGTGTAGATACAAAATAAACGACATTTAAAGATTCGTTTCCTTTCAGCGGCTGTTCCACGATATCAACATGAAATATCTGGAGAAACACAAACTAAATGGCTCAAACTTATTCTGCGTACAGCTGGATTGACCGTAATCATCTGTTCAGATGGTGTTTTGTAAATTGGGGCAGTCATACACCCTGCTCCGGTCCAGACTGGTGTTGAAGGAGTTGTCCCGGTACATCCCGCACGCCCCGAGGTGCTCGGAGAACGCCCGGGACAGCGGACGGTACGTGCACGGTGAGCACGCGGGTGTCGGCGCACGGGACCCGTAATCGCTGGCGGTGGTCCTGTACAGCGGGGTTGGAGCTTGGACCGCAGACGCCGAGCTGTGTGCCGGAGCCCTCGCGCAGGTGAACACCGGGTTGCCCGGGTTCGCACATGCTGCACTACGGCAGGATTCCTGCTGCGTGTCGGTGTGTGACATTTTATGATGAGCCGTGTCCTAAAATACAACGAGGAAGAAAATGCAAAATACCGACAGCTGATTAGACGTACAATAAAAAAATACCCATCTACAAAAAAAGTAAAATGTAGTGATCTTACAGAAGGCTAAACGATTTAAGAGTGCTGTAATTTGATGAGTTAAATGTGTACGTTGATCGGGCCGGCCAGCTCTCCTGTTACGGACAGACTCACAGACTGAAGTCTGACACACCGTCTGTTGTAGTTCTGCTGCTTGGCAACGACACAGTTTTAAAGAGAAGATGAAGTATGGAGTGAGATTACTGTCTTTAATCTGAAACCTCTAGCCGCGTTACGGTCAGGGATGTTTCTGGTGGACGCGTGGCGAGGTAACAACATACATTTATTTATTCAACAACTCAACTAACATTCAAAACATAGTGTGTACTTTCAAAGACAAGCGATGGTCACATGGATCTGTCTGTGTCTGTTACCGTAGAACCCTGGAAGTTGTAGTCTATTTGACCGTGTCACACTGGGGTTTCCGCCGTAGGGCGCTCTTTAAGAACTACAACGCCCATGCTGCACGCTCTTCCGGGTGCCGCCGTGTTATTGTTGTGTTGAGCAGAGGTGTGACTAACGTCGTGGAGAGTCTTGAGTATAGAATATTTCTCACGTCCTTCGTGCCGTGGATACAGGTATCAGTTGTAGGTAACGAAATGTGTGTGTTTACACTTTGTCACATGGTGAAACCTGCGCGCGGAGCTGTGCAGCGCTGAGCGCGCGCTGTCCGGGCTCCAGAGGTGGAGGGTTACTCGCAGCTGCTCCTCTCGTCTGTTGTGCTGGAACTAAATAACGTGTCATTTTCTTAACCTGTTTGGGAAATGTGGTATTTATGAGATTGGCTGCACGTGTTTTTGTAAACTTCTGGTAAGGGACATTCGTTTGCGTCGGGGTTTCTGAACTCATAATCGTGTTGAGTGTTGACTGCGTAGTTATGGATGCTCCTCTGCGCCGCTGCTGCTGGAGATGTGCACAAATGCATTATTAAACTGCAGCGTTGCGCTCATCTTAAACGATCTGCTAGTGCAACCTGGATTTACACTCCGCATTGCGGTTCTTTGCTGCATAAAACCAAATCCCACAAAATTATACATTCATCTAACAAGATAGGTGACATACATGAACGTATTCCACCCTGAAGTTAGTTGCTTACTTGCCAGTTTACATTACAGGTGTAAAATGATCTTGGGCCAGGCTAAATTCAGGTTTTCTTACGTGGAAGGACCTGTTCTTTATGAATGATTAGTTAGGCTATTTGTCTGGCCCGACACCATTAAGGCAAACAGTAACCCTCTGAAATTGCACATTTGAATCCATTCCTGTGTACACCTCTGCTCAGGTGCCCGGATGCCAGTTGTGATGTATGATCTCTCCATGGCCCTGACTAAAATCAAACTCTTCAGACCTGTAGCTATTTAAACTCAGAAACCTGACATGGTATTTCATATTTTGATTAATTTGTGTACTTTCATAGTATGTGTCATGTTCTCTGTTAGTTTTGACATCTAAAATCATCAGGAGTCAGTATAATAGGTTTTCCTTACATTAGAAATGTCATACAACTGCAATGAATTGAAATAGTAAATATTTTCCAAAATAAATATTTTAATTACATATAAATTTACATTTGTTTACATTCGCAATATCAGTATGAGAAACTGATAAACTTTTAACAAATTTATGATCACATGTTGATTTGGTTCATCTGTCTCTGTAACGGCAAACACATTGTGGACCTTTATGAATACAGAACCAACTTCAGTGTCCAAATAAGAGGCTGGGACTTAATTAAGTAACAATCTTCATCGTCATTAAACGAATAACAACATCACATTGTGATGTGATTTCAGTGCAACATTCTTGTAGTTTGTGGCATTATTATTTAATGATTACAGCTAACCAAATCCGTTCTGAGTTGTTATTAGTTGTTTCAGTTTATAAAACACTATATAAAACCTTTCCACAAAACTTTACTTGGTAAGACAGTATTATCACATGCTATACAAATTTAGAATTAATCATTTACCAGACACGGTCACCATGACTTTGTTACCAAATCATTTGATAAATAATGTAGCACATTGTAGTATGTATGAGGTTCACACAGTCTTATAAGTATAGTGTGCTATAATAAAAATAGAACAAGCAGTCCAATTTTTTAATTCTAATAAAACTATTGTGACTCGTAGTCTTTCTGACCTGGTTTGAAGTGTATGTGGTCTGTTTTTCACTAGCTGTTTACCTGATGTCAGAAAGCTCGAGTGACACAGAGTCCTCCTGTGGATGGACTGTCATCAGCAACGAGGTATGTGCAGTCCATCAAATGTAGGAGAAACCATATCTCTGGCAACACAAGTCCTGCATTTTTGTCATGGCAAGAATAATGCAGCGATGGTGTCGTTACTGGGTTTTGATTCTGGTTTGGTTTGCTCTGTGCTTTCAGAAGAACCCTCTGGTACAGGGTGTTGTAAAATGTATATGTGTAGAGGAACTTTGCTCAGTCCAGTGTGTTTCGAACTTTGTGATTCTGAAAGTCGTGTGACTGAATTTAACGAAGGCTTTGTGTTTCGCAGGGCTCAGACATTGAGTCCCTGGGGCCAGAGAACGGAGCGGATTATGGTGTGGAGGAAGCAGGCGGCGTGGCTGCTCTGCACCTGCCTGCTGCTGAACCAGGTAGCGCTCCACAAACCCCCCAGAGCCACACGTCACCATTACAACTTCTGTCTTGTGCTAAGGTGATCTCGGTGGTCACAAAATGTTTCCACGGAATACTATCAAAAATAGATTCCAGCACCAGCTTCCAAACTATTTCTCTGAGCTGATAAAACCTTGAGCAATCAAGAATGCCTCGGCAGGTGTGAAATCCACACTGTGCACCTGTTCCCAGGCGAAGACACGGATACAGTAGCAGACGAGTCCTCTTTGGACGCAACTCTTAAAGAGGACACGCTGGTGGTAGATAATTCTGGGCAACAGGTACGCTGAGACTCATTAAGCCATAACACCTTGAGACTTAAGACTAGGACCACGACTGAAACAGACTCAGAAGTGAAACAGACTCAAAAGTGAAGGCTACTGTATTATGTGCCTTGAGAGAATATTGCCTTTTATATTAATGTTATATTACATTAATATATATTGTGAAATATATAATGCACATCACAAAAACAACATTAAATACACAATTTGTTATCAAAGTATGTATACAAATGATGTTTGTACTAAATTGCCTTGTTTTGGGTTTTAGCACTATTTAAAAATGTTCATGGAATCTTTGATATTGGCAAATTTTCATCTTAGCAATGCATCTGAATTAATGCTTTGCTGCTATAAATATTGTGAGTTAGTCATTATTATAGTGCTAGTACAGCTGATCATTTTAACACTAAATGTTTTTTTTGTAGGTAAGAGTCGAGGCATGTCTAGGGGAGCATGTGACTCTTTGTTCCTCCAGTGAGCACTCTGACATCATTACCCTTGGAGACTCCAAAGAGGCGGAGCTTGTAACATGGGAGGAGCCACATGTCAAGGAGGATGAGCAAACAGGAAATGAGGAGATTTACCTTGGAAGTTCCTCAAGTAGCCAGTACACTTTCAGTGCTGCAGAGACAAGTGAGTCACACACACACACACACACATGCATGTACACTACCCTTCAAGCCTCAGTAAGTTGTGTAAAAACAGTTCCTGCAATACCTGACCTTCAGAATGAGTCACAGCACTGGCAGCAGTGCTGTATCCTGTGGTTGCTGTTTTAAACTGCATACCTGAAAACCAGTGTTAAATGCTTATGGCTGCTCAGAGAGTAATGCTTCCACATATACGCCGATGGCCCCACTCTCCCAGCACTGCCTCTTACTTAAGTGGCCCTGCCCTCCCAGCACTGCCTCTTACTTAAGTGGCCCTGCCCTCCCAGCACTGCCTCTTACTTAAGTGGCCCTGCCCTCCCAGCACTGCCTCTTACTTAAGTGGCCCTGCCCTCCCAGCACTGCCTCTTACTTAAGTGGCCCTGCCCTCCCAGCACTGCCTCTTACTTAAGTTGCCCCGCCCTCCCAGCACTGCCTCTTACTTAAGTGGCCCCGCCCTCCCAGCACTGCCTCTTACTTAAGTGGCCCTGCCCTCCCAGCACTGCCTCTTACTTAAGTTGCCCTGCCCTCCCAGCACTGCCTCTTACTTAAGTGGCCCTGCCCTCCCAGCACTGCCTCTTACTTAAGTTTCCCCGCCCTCCCAGCACTGCCTCTTACTTAAGTGGCCCTGCCCTCCCAGCACTGCCTCTTACTTAAGTTGCCCCGCCCTCCCAGCACTGCCTCTTACTTAAGTTGCCCCGCCCTCCCAGCACTGCCTCTTACTTAAGTTGCCCCGCCCTCTGCTCTCTTATTAAATGGTCTGGACTGGTGTGAGATTTGTGACCTTTCTGTAGCTTCTGAATTGTCCAGCAATTAGGTGTATGAATGGATTCATTACAGTTTTTAGTTTTAGTGTTTGCCATTGTGTACGTGTGTGTGTGTGCATGCATGCGTGTGTGTGTGTGTGTGTGCGTGCGTGTGTGTGTGTGTGTGTGTACATGTGTGCAGGCATGTGTGCGTTTTTTGAGTAATGTGGCATAAACAGGTTCTGCCGGATAAGTCTGGCTGGCTTATGATCAAACTCCTAATGGCAGGGCATGTAGCTTACTGATGTAGAGGACATGCTGTGTGTGTGTGTGTGTGTGTGTGTGTGTGTGTGTGTGTGTGTGGGGTCATGTGGGAAAACTCCACATAAAGCTGCTGACCCAGTTGAGGTTTGGTTTTTCAACTCCTGCGGTCCCTGTGGTGAGCTGGAAATAGAGCCCATCTCTCAGCACTCTCCTACATTTGGCACCTTGTGCTGGCAGATCAGCTCAGTCACTGAGAAGCACCTGCACCTCCTCTATGATCGTAGATCAGCTCCATCACCTGCACCTCCTCTATGGTGGTAGATCAGCTCCATCACCTGCACCTCCTCTGTGGTGGTAGATCAGCTCCATCACCTGCACCTCCTCTATGGTGGTAGATCAGCTCCATCACTTGCACCTCCTCTATGGTGGTAGATCAGCTCCATCACCTGCACCTCCTCTGTGG
Source organism: Brachyhypopomus gauderio (assembly GCF_052324685.1). Classification (NCBI taxonomy): domain Eukaryota; kingdom Metazoa; phylum Chordata; class Actinopteri; order Gymnotiformes; family Hypopomidae; genus Brachyhypopomus; species Brachyhypopomus gauderio. The sequence continues at coordinate 36,875,902 of NC_135212.1, forward strand.
TGGTAGATCAGCTCCATCACTTGCACCTCCTCTATGGTGGTAGATCAGCTCCATCACCTGCACCTCCTCTATGGTGGTAGATCAGCTCTATCACCTGCACCTCCTCTATGATCGTAGATCAGCTCCATCACCTGCACCTCCTCTATGATCGTAGATCAGCTCCATCACCTGCACCTCCTCTATGGTGGTAGATCAGCTCCATCACCTGCACCTCCTCTATGGTGGTAGATCAGCTCCATCTACCTGCACCTCCTCTATGGTGGTAGATCAGCTCCATCACCTGCACCTCCTCTGTGGTGGTAGATCAGCTCCATCACCTGCACCTCCTCTATGGTGGTAGATCAGCTCCATCACCTGCACCTCCTCTATGGTGGTAGATCAGCTCCATCTACCTGCACCTCCTCTATGGTGGTAGATCAGCTCCATCACCTGCACCTCCTCTGTGGTGGTAGATCAGCTCTATCACCTGCACCTCCTCTATGATCGTAGATTAGCTCCATCACCTGCACCTCCTCTATGGTGGTAGATCAGCTCCATCACTTGCACCTCCTCTATGGTGGTAGATCAGCTCCATCACTTGCACCTCCTCTATGGTGGTAGATCAGCTCCATCACCTGCACCTCCTCTATGGTGGTAGATCAGCTCCATCACCTGCACCTTCTCTATGGTGGTAGATCAGCTCCATCACCTGCACCTTCTCTATGGTGGTAGATCAGCTCCATCACTTGCACCTCCTCTATGGTGGTAGATCAGCTCCATCACCTGCACCTCCTCTATGGTGGTAGATCAGCTCCATCACCTGCACCTTCTCTATGGTGGTAGATCAGCTCCATCACCTGCACCTCCTCTGTGCTCCCACTATTTCTTCAGAACTGAGTGCACTTAGGAAATGAGCTTTATAGCTCCAGGTTCAGTCTAATGTTGGCTGCATGACCCTCGGTTCCTCACGCTGTCTCACGTCTGCACAGCTACGCACACTCCAGTGTACACACACTCCAGTGTTCACATAGGTGCATCATTAGCTCATCAATATTATGGACAGCCAGGTTTCCTGAAATGCATGTTGGACCGGGTTGTGTTCACAGCAAAGATTTAATCATTTTGGTGTATGTGTTTGGGGCGTGCATCTGTGTTGGGGGATCTGCCTGTGTGTGTGTGTGTGTGTGTGTGTGTGAAGTCTTCCCAGTGGAGCATCCAGTGCGCAAGGGCTCAAGCAGCACTAGCACAGAGGATGAGGATGCTGGGATGAAGGCCAACCCCTTCATGAGGAGGCGCAGACTAAGGAAGAGCATGACTGGCTCAGAACCAGAGGAGCAGCAGGAGGTGGGAAAGGGGAGGTACACAAGGGGCGTTACCCACAGGGGGGAGCGTTTCTGCTCTTTATATTAGCAACTTTATTCATCTTATGGGATGAGGCTGGAGCAGGGAAATGCTAAACTGTAGTAGCACTGAAAATTCTGAAATAGTTTCCTACTGTAGTTCATGAGCGGTTAAAGCTAGGGTTAGCATGTTGGGGGAATATTAGCAATAACAGAACCCTGTGGCAGGATGCGGATGACGATCGGGAAGAGGGGGAGCCACAGAGGGATGTTGGCGTGGCAACCTCACACCAGCAGCAGGTGGGCGGGACCCTGAACAAGTGCATCCTCCTGGCCCTCATCGTGGCCGTCAGCGTGGGCTTTGGACACTTCTATGGTGCGGACCTGCACAACCCCGTCAGTCCATTGTTTTGGTCATCATTATTAAGCCTTGTGTGTCCACAAGGCATGTATAATGTTTACATGTTTCCTGCAGGGAAATGTTTTGTAGCGGTTTGGTGTGTGGCACGTCACATATGGTTAATACACACTTAACAAGTGTGTGTGTGTGTGTATGTGGCAGGCACAGTGCAGATACAGGAACGGCATAGAATGGTGGAGAAGACCCGTGTAAGTGATCTGAGTGAGACCCGAGAGATCCAGCAGTGTCGGAAGGAGCAGGAAGCTGTCGGCAAGGTCTGATGTCATCCTTCCCCACCTGCACCTCCTGTACCTGCTCAGTTATCCTCCTCCACCTGCCCAGATATCCTCCTCCACCTGCCCAGATATCCTCCTCCACCTGCTCAGTTATCCTCCTCCACCTGCCCAGATATCCTCCTCCACCTGCCCAGTTATCCTCCTCCACCTGCCCAGATATCCTCCTCCACCTGCCCAGATATCCTCCTCCACCTGCCCAGTTATCCTCCTCCACCTGCCCAGTTATCCTCCTCCACCTGCCCAGATATCCTCCTCCACCTGCCCAGTTATCCTCCTCCACCTGCCCAGTTATCCTTAGTCTTGCTCATTGCCTCAGCATCTCTATGATTCGCTGAGAACCACCAGTTATTATAACAGAACCACCAGTTATAACAGAACCACCAGTTATTATAACAGAACCACCAGTTATAACAGAACCACCAGTTATTATAACAGAACCACCAGTTATAACAGAACCAACAGTTATTATAACAGAACCACCAGTTATAACAGAACCACCAGTTATTATAACAGAACCACCAGTTATAACAGAACCACCAGTTATTATAACAGAACCACCAGTTATAACAGAACCACCAGTTATTATAACAGAACCACCAGTTATAACAGAACCACCAGTTATAACAGAACCACCAGTTATTATAACAGAACCACCAGTTATAACAGAACCAACAGTTATTATAACAGAACCACCAGTTATAACAGAACCAACAGTTATTATAACAGAACCACCAGTTATTATAACAGAACCACCAGTTATAACAGAACCAACAGTTATTATAACAGAACCAACAGTTATTATAACAGAACCACCAGTTATAACAGAACCAACAGTTATTATAACAGAACCACCAGTTATAACAGAACCAACAGTTATTATAACAGAACCACCAGTTATTATAACAGAACCACCAGTTATAACAGAACCAACAGTTATTATAACAGAACCACCAGTTATAACAGAACCACCAGTTATTATAACAGAACCACCAGTTACTATAACAGAACCACCAGTTATTATAACAGAACCACCAGTTATTATAACAGAACCACCAGTTATAACAGAACCACCAGTTATTATAACAGAACCACCAGTTATAACAGAACCAACAGTTATTATAACAGAACCACCAGTTATAACAGAACCAACAGTTATTATAACAGAACCACCAGTTATAACAGAACCACCAGTTATAACAGAACCAACAGTTATTATAACAGAACCACCAGTTATAACAGAACCAACAGTTATTATAACAGAACCACCAGTTATAACAGAACCAACAGTTATTATAACAGAACCACCAGTTATAACAGAACCAACAGTTATTATAACAGAACCACCAGTTATAACAGAACCAACAGTTATTATAACAGAACCAACAGTTATAACAGAACCAACAGTTATTATAACAGAACCAACAGTTATAACAGAACCAACAGTTATTATAACAGAACCACCAGTTATTATAACAGAACCACCAGTTATAACAGAACCAACAGTTATTATAACAGAACCACCAGTTATAACAGAACCAACAGTTATTATAACAGAACCACCAGTTATAACAGAACCAACAGTTATTATAACAGAACCACCAGTTATTATAACAGAACCACCAGTTATAACAGAACCAACAGTTATTATAACAGAACCACCAGTTATAACAGAACCACCAGTTATTATAACAGAACCACCAGTTATAACAGAACCAACAGTTATTATAACAGAACCACCAGTTATTATAACAGAACCACCAGTTATTATAACAGAACCAGCAACATAAAACTGCTGTTCCAGATAACAATCACACAAACTGTGGTAAACACCCAATTTTTCTAAAGCCAGTTTCAGTTTGAACATTAACTGGTGTTCAGGGGGTGATTGTGTGGTGGTTGAGTGATTGTGGTCTGGTGATGGTTTGTGTGTTTCGGATGCTGCTCATATCTTCCTTGATGATGTTTGTTTCAGATTCAGCTCCGTCTCTTTTCACCTCTATAGTTATGAGCTGCGTTAGTGCTGTGGAGATGTTAACTTGCGGTGACATGCTGAACTAGATAAGGGATTAGGATGCGATGAGGAGGAGGTTTCAGTGTAAAGCCAGTCAGGACCTCCACAGTCAGATTCCAGTATAGCTGGACTACATTAGCAATATTAGCAATATTATGTGTACATTATGTGTACAGCTCATCTGTGTTTTTCTTTTACCTCAGTAGCTACTTTGCTTTTCACATTATATTGAATGGGAGGCAGAATAAATTACAGCATTGGATTGAAGATCGCAGAACCTGCTGCTCATGTTCAAAATGACCCAATTTGTATTTTGACTTTTGCCTGAAATAAGATCTGCAGGTTCTAATCAAACCATTTTAAAGCTTAAAGGTTTACCAGTGAGACACTCTGGTCCTTGTGATGAGAGGATCTGACCGTACTGTGTCTGTGTGCTCAGGACGTGGTCCAGAGCCTGAGGGAAGACCTACAGGACAAGAGAGACATGGTGATGTCCCTAACTGGAATTATGGATAAAATTACCAAAGAGAACCAGCATCTCACAGCCAAAGAGGTCGAACTTCAGGTAAGCCTTCTCAGACTTGGATATTGTCTAAACTTATTTGTTGATATCAAACAAAATTTGAGGAAAGGTTGCTGTTCAAAATCCATTGGTTGGTTGTTTAAATAAGTTTGGTTGTTTTCAATTAGTGAAGAGTGAATACAGGTGAAGTCTGAGGTTCACTCTGTTATTTTCTTGCCCACTGCAGGCACAGAGAGCATATTTACAGGAACAGCTTCAGCAGGCCAGAAGTGAGATGGCCTCTAATGAGAGGCGTCTCACCTCAGAGAACCGCGAGCTGAAGACCAGTCTGGAGCGAGAGGAGGCGTCTCTCTCCGCCCTGGAGGACGAGCTCCGACACCTCCGCTCTGAGATCCGTGAGCTGGAGGAGAGGGGAGCCAACACAGACTCCATTGTTTCTGAAAACCAGCGGCTGAAGAATCACCTCCTGGAGGAGAAGCAGCGTGTTCGGAGCTTCCTCAATCAGAAAGAGGCCCTGATGGTCGAGGCGCAGGCCTTACGCAAGGAGCTGGACGAGGAGCGAAAGGAGACGGATCGGCTGAGGGAGGAACTGAACGAGCGGGAGAGCGGGACAGAAGAGGAGGCGGACCCTGAGACAGACGGGCTCCAGACGCGACTGCAGGAGCTGGAGAGGAAACTTAGCTTTGAGCAGCAGCGCTCAGATCTGTGGGAGCGACTCTACGTGGAGTCGAAAGAGGAAAGAGCCAAAGGAGACAGGCAGTCCAAGCCTAGAAAACCAAAAGATGGTATGCTGGGAAGGGTGAAAGAGACTTTTGATGCGGTGAAGAACTCGACCAAGGAGTTTGTGCACCATCACAAGGAGCAGATCAAGAAGGCCAAGGAAGCCGTGAAGGAGAACTTCAGGAAGTTCTCAGATTCCGTCAAGACGACATTCAGGCACCTGAAGAACTCTGCGTCCAGCATGTTTGACAGGCACCGGCGGTCACAGGAGGCGAGGTCTCATGAGAGGAAGGATGCAAAAATGCAGCAGCAGCAGGAGTTTCAGAATGAGGGTTTCAGAGAGCAGGGTAACAAACGTTCAGAACACCCTGACTGGCTGCACCATAGATCTTTGCACCAGCAGCCCCACAAGTCCACAGATGGATCCTCCTTCCATGCCAACCGCAACACGCGCAAGTCAGGAGCCCAAAAGGAGCAAGATGTGATGGGACAGAGAGCCGCACCAAAAGGATGCACTGATGTGTTCGACTGTGCCTTCCAAGAGTCCATGAGCCTCTTCAACAAGGCCATGGACCCCATAAAGGCTGATGAGTTCACCAAGCTCCTCCACAGATATCTTCAACAAGAAGTTGGTCACTTCCACCACTGGAGGGAGTTGGAGAGTTTTATCAATAACTTCTTTCACAATGGACTTTTTATTCATGATCAAATGCTGTTCACAGACTTTGTAAGCGGTGTTGAAGATTACTTCCAGGGTATGGATGAGTACCAGGATTGGAATGATGTTTTTGAAGATCTGGATGATTATATATACAGGCACATCTTTGGGGATACATACGTAAAGCAGTACGGTCCAAGGTAAGGATGTGTAATCAGGTTCGCCTTCAGTTCACCTTCACTTTTTACCATATACACTATATTGCCAAAAATATTCGCTCACCCATCCAAGTACTGTAATCGGAATCAGGTGTTCCAATCACTTCCATGGCCACAGGTGTATAAAAGCACCTCGGCATGCAGACTGTTTTTACAAACATTTGTGAAAGAATGGGTCGCTCTCAGGAGCTCAGTGAATTTGAGCATGGAACTGTGATAGGATTCCACATGTGCAACAAATCCAGTTGTGAAATTTCCTCGCTCCTAAATATTCCAGTCAACTGTCAGCTGTATTGAGAGCCAGGCCTTCTCGTCCAACATCAGTATGTGACCTCACAAATGTGCTTCTGGAAGAATGGTCAAAAATCCCCATAAACACACTCGTAAACCTTGTGAACAGCCTTCCCAGAAGTTGTTCTAGCTGTAAAGGGTGGACCAATGTCATATTGAACCCGATGGATTAGGAATGGGATTTCACTTAAGATCATATGTGAGTCAAGGAAGGTGAGCAATATAGTGACAATATAGTGTATTTTCTAGTTGTAAACAATATTTCCATCTAAATCCCTTAGCACACTGACCCAACATATTTCAAGACATTAACATTTAAATGTTGGCAGTCGGCTTTGTTTTGGGTTTTCTGAGACCCTGCAGGACACCAGGAGCAGTGTGAATGGGAGAGAGCTTTCTAAAGTCTACGGTATGACACGAAGACTAAGGCCAGCTCAGCGTTTGGGGTGATCAGTGTGTGCTGAAGTGTGTTGGTTTGGTGTGCTCTGGGCATTTGGACTGCAGGTTTTTTCTGCTGCTGTGTAACTGCCTGATTAATGCATTCCTATTGTTACCTTTTTAACCACTAGGTCTGAGACACAGTAATCCCTGCATGTTGACACTGCCTTGCTGTGAGCGGCACGCCAAGCTTTATGGAAAAAAAAAAAAAAAAACAAACTTTAAAAACTGTTTGCTGTTTGTAAATTTGCAGTCGACCCTTTGCTGGGCCAGGGTCAAAGGTCAAAGTGGAGCCGCCGTGCCAGCGGCATCAGCGAAAGCACCAGCGTTCGCGACCTCTGCCCCCACGGGACAGGAAACGGGCGCGGCCGGGCGGCAGCTCAGACAGACACTTTGCTGAAGTTAATATTGAGCTGGGGCCCATTCAGTTTGATCCAAAGTTCTAGCACACACTTCCCATCTTAGCTGTGTCTGTTGTAGCCTAAACTAAAGTGATCTTATTGCAAAGGAGAAAAAGACCAATGAAAACAGTCCCTCCTCGGACGCAGGCACCCTCTCTTAGTGATTCTGCACAATTGTAAATGCCTGTTGTACATGTTTGTTTGTGTTGCTGTCTGTCTCTTTGCCGTCCGTTAGCGAACTCGGCAGCTGCTTGGTATGACTGGATGGGGGAGTGATGCACAGACACTTCCAGATCTGTTATGAAACGAGTTTTGTTCCAGGTTTCCTTATCGAGAAAGTTGCATAAGGAATGTTAGAAAATATAAGTTTGAAATAAAGCACAATTTGACTAGAAAGAACAACAAAACATAATTTAACATATTGTGTTGAATTAGGGTATGCCAATAAACTGTATTGCTTCCTTAAAAATGTTCAGCTTGGGTAATAAAACCGTAATCTGCATTTCCACCAGCTAGAAAGGACTATGTGAGTGTTTCTGAAGGACCGAGCTAGCTGTGGGTGCCTCTGATGTACCTTCCTTTGGTGTGTGATTGGGTGTGTAATGGTTGTTTTACTGCTGCTAAGTGTCAACACTGATTAGTTTCTTAGAAAGACTGGAGAGCGTTATCGGACGTCCCGGTGCAGTCTGCTTCCGCCCTGGTGAGGTTTCGTTGGATCAATAACATTGCAGTTGAACTCTTAAAATGCTGAATAATTTCTGTTTGCTGTTACAATTTATTACACACATCATTAAAATCTCTTCAATAAAATGTACTTTCCTTGAAACTGATCTTATTTAAAACAATTGTGTATTTTTTTATTATATTCATTTTGTCCTTTTACAAAACATTTTTTCCACCATGTTAGCTTAAAAAGGTGATGACAGAGAGATGACATTTTACAAAACAAGACAAACATTTAATTAGTGATGATGCACAAATTGTAAAATTGGGTTTGGTGAACTTTACAGGCAGCGTGGTCAGTGTTCCACTGCTGCTGTCTGCGAGTCACTGTACACCAGGATGTTTTTGCCCACTCGTCCTTCAGGAAAGTGTGTGTGGAATATTTCAGCTTGTTTCACAAACTTGTTTTCATCCAGGAAAACAGAAATGTCCTACAAAAAATGTTGAAGAAAAAAATCTCCATTAATTTCACTAATGAAGATCTGCATTATTGTCTAATGGAGAAACGTGTCCAAACATGCCAATACATGGATGAGGGAAGCTAAGGAGCATGTCTCCATGGAAACAGAGCACATCTCCGTGCATTTACATAAGTAGCTTGGATTAATTTATTAACAATTAGCATTTTTTAACAGAATCACTTTAACCCAGAAATGCAACGACATATAAATGTGTAACACCTTCTCGAGTGGTTCAAACAGGACCAGGTGTGAGGGCAGCATGGATGTGTTGGGGAAGGTCACTGTAAGCCAGTGGAGAGGGTCTGTGTAGAACAAGGCTGCTTCATCCTCATAGCCCTCCTGGCCCGTGAGATCCGGTGTGCATTCCAGGAAGCGCATTCTGATTGGACAGTGAAGGTGGCTAGACACAACACGGGGGAGGGGCTGTAACTTCATAAAGACTTAGAGCGTAAGGCTCTGAACTCAAATATTTACACCGCAATAATGAAATATGATCCCTAATTTTTCATCCAATCATTTGAATGATGGCGCAGGTGTATGAGCACCTGTGCCAGGTTGTGGGGGCTCACCTGTAGAAGGGTGTGGAGTGACAAGGCATGAGGAACAACACCGCAGGCTCAGGTGACTTCTGGGGCATGCGTGCATCACACAGCTGCTGCAGGTGACCCATGAGGTCCAGGACTCCCCGCTGGTGGACCAGCCCCGTGTACAAGGCTGCACCCAGGTTGAGGCCCAGCAGAGCGGCCGCAGCAGGGCGCCTCCACCTGCGTAGCTTCACCATGGACATGCCTGGAGCACGTTGGCCAAACAGGAGCATAACACGTGACTGACTGGGTCCCATTTAGTCCACTCAGACCTGCTTTTACCAATGAAGAGCTTTAAGAGTGCATACTTACCACAAAATATCATACAAAAAGGTAAGACAGGATAGATGAAACGGAACTCCTTGTGGGCTAGTAAACTGAAAGAGAACTCATACAGTATCACAGCAGAGTCTGAACAGTACAGCAGAGGCTAAGCAATTTATAACTGAAGTTAATGATATAGCTACATTCTAGATTCAAAATGTACCGGGGGGGGGGGGGGGGGGGGGGGGGGGGGGCGTCTTCACTGTAATACAAATAATAACCAAGACCCCAAACAATCTGCTGAAGCTCCAGTTAATTCTAGATCATGTTTTTCAGATTTCTTCAGGGGAGTATGTGTGGCTCCTCGCTGCGTGCAAGCTGTTGTACCTGTAAATCAGGAGTGTCCACGCGATGCTCATAAGCAGCACTCGGTGTCTTGAGGAGGCTGAGAAGCAGCCGTGCAGGAAGACAGGGAGGTGAGGACCAATCACAACCACAAAGCCCTGCGTGAGGTACCAGTGCCACGGATGCGTGCCATAAAACTCCGCCACACCATGCAGGACGTTAAACTTCACAAAGTTCCACTGAACGATGATCCACTGCGAATACAGACCCGAAGTATGTTTGCAAATCTCTTTAAAGATCTGAAGTTTATCCCCACACACACAGCTTACACGTGGTTAGTCCTTCCCCGTGTTGTCACCATCACTATAAGGTCAGTGTGTGTCTTGAAAAGCATTACCTTGCCATAGAATATGCTGTCCATCAGTGCGGACGTCACCAGTGTGACGGCTCTATAAAAAGGATGATGGGCAAATTACAAGCGAATCACTTGAGAAATCACATTTGTTTCAAATGCCAGACTTACGCAATAGGAAGACCCTGATGAGTTATAAGCTTTATTTTGTTGTCTTCTCTCCACAAATGATGAAGAAGAAGAGGCAGCCACACTATCAAAGCCGTCGGGCGAACAACAACAGCCAAGGACACCAGGGACAGGTACCGCCAGCTAGAGAAGAGAAACCAAACGGGAGAACCACAACACTTCACCAGTATGAACGCAGATGCTACCTAACAAGTGAGGAAAAGCGAAGGCTCGTGGAGATGAACGCACGCGTCTTTCTATCGCAAAGTGACTTTATGATGATCTTATTAGTTACAAAGAGACTTCAAACAATTGTTAACATTACAAAAATGTTTAAAAAGTGGAAGTCTAACTATCCTTGTTGTGAAACTCTTTGTGGCTAAAGCAGCAGTTAGTTAGTTCCTGACAAAAAGCAAAACACAAAACTATTAAAAATAGACAGTGAGATGCACTGATGCTGTTGAACACACCTGCTGTGTGTTTTAGCAGGACGTAGAGGGTAGTAGTAGTAGAGCGCCAGAACAGTGAGAGAGGTCTCCATGCTGTTGGTAAGCGTTCGTGTGCAACAGTACCAAGTGAACCAAGAACACAGCTGGCAAAAGTACTGGACAAACACACACAAACACACACAGTTAGAAGATCCCGTTGGAGGAGAACTCCAGCACCATCCAGACAGGCATTTTACTGGTTGGCATCACACTGGGCAGGTGGAGCCCATCCAGCCCACCCAGAACAATGCCCCTGCAGAACATTACCACAAATGTTCTGGATATCGAACACAAGTTAGTTGTCTCACTGTCCACTTAGCCACATCAGGACCTTCCAGCTTGCGAACGAGATGGTACAACTTCACATCTGCAAGCGCTGCCAGGAGAGCGTGCAGCACGCGGGGTAGCAGGACCTGCCGTAGAAGCAGGTGAGAGTCAAGCGCTCAGTCTCTGGGACGGGATGGTCCCAGACGCTCATGCTTACTTACCAGCAGCTGAACCGTATCATAACGCAGCAGGTGCAGGATCTTATATATTACAGCGAAGAAGAGAGGGTAGGTGTAACCGCGAATGCCCTCTTTCCACTCCCAGCATTCATAGCCGTACGTATATTAAAATGAAGTCAAGGATTTTAATCAGAGAAAGGAACATTTTTAAAGAAGGCTCAAGATTCAAAGCATGGATATGTTAGCGGCATGCAAAGGCAGAACCACAAGACTGAAGACACATTACACATTAAGACAGATTTTCCAGAAAACCGACTAATAATAATATTTAAAAAATATACTGCAGAGAGTAATAAGTAATGCTTATTGGTAACAGGTTTAACTGTAGCCTCAATGGAAGCGGAGAGGATATTTGAAGACCATTCCATGAGAGATTTCAAGTGACTGCCAATATTCATCGGGGACATAACTGGTCTGAACCAACAGGCAGTTCACAAGGCGAAATATTATAGAACAGACCGTGACACTGTCCCCGAAGACACCTGCAGGAATCGACAAGCTTAACACGCCAGTTACAAAATTACATTTTAAATTAGATTCTTCGGCTCATGCGGGCAGCACTAGAAAAATTGTAAAATGAATACTGTTTTCTACATTTTTTACTATTACTCATTTATATCAAGTAGATGTATTTTGATGCTTCACTGAGCATCAGTCATAATGTTAGCCACCGAGCACCAGTCATAATGTTAGCCACAGAGCACCAGTCATAATGTTAGCCACCGAGCACCAGTCATAATGTTAGCCACCGAGCACCAGTCATGTTAGCCACCGAGCACCAGTCATGTTAGCCACCGAGCACCAGTCATGTTAGCCACCGAGCACCAGTCATGTTAGCCACCGAGCACCAGTCATGTTAGCCACCGAGCACCAGTCATTATGTTAACCACCGAGCACCAGTCATTATGTTAACCACCGAGCACCAGTCATTAGAGGTGTGCCAAAAAATCGATTCATATATCAAAAATCGCTTCTCATTCACTACGATTCAGAATCGATTTTAAATGTCCCAAAATCGATTCTAAGTCGTGTTGAAGTCTCGCGTTATGCAATTACAAAATTACGCGATACTTTACGCAGCAGGTTCTGGGACACATGCGCAGAAAAGGTTCAAAACATATGGAGGAAAGAGATATTCAACCTGTCCGGTCTTCATTTACGGCAAAAATATGGGTTCATTTTGGTTTTTACCGAATGCCGGGGAAGACCGAACTGGACACAATGTAGCTCGTGTGCAAGGCGTGTGTAACGCGGTGAGCACGGGAGCGTTAATATAGAGAAGGGTGAGAAATAATATAGAGAAGGATGAACCCAAGTGCCGGCTCGCAAGAGCAAGACGTTTGACATTCGTCAAATGTATTAGCGAGAGGGAAATGCGCACAGCGACCCAGAACGAACAAACAAAACAACACGGAAGACTCAACGCACAAGAGAATAAAAAGCAAAACCGTGAGGGCACGGAGTAAATAGAAACAAAAAACCAATGCGGAAAATACAACGCGTGAAAAATAACACTCAACCGTAGTGAGACGGGAGGAAGAAACAAAACAACAACAGTAACTAAAAAACAGCGCGGATAAATGCAACGCGAAAACGAAATCAAGGACACCAGCAGAAGTAACTGGCAAAAAACGCTGCAGCAAAATAAAACCCTTCCCAAAAATAAAGGCAAAACGGATAGGAAGACATACAGGATTGGGAAAACTTGAGATGGGTCAGGAAGCGACGCATGAGATACTCGAATAAGTAAAGAGAAAGCATAACAGAGAGGTGGCGAGACACCATCAAACGATAAGCAATCACAGAGTAAGCAGAGACTGGCTGAGAACGTACGGTTACGTCGGTTTAGTCTGGGACTGTCTCTGGTGGGTGCCCCTAGCGACGGCTGGGGGAACTGCATCCGAGCCAGCCTTGACAGCTCGCAAAATGAAGCTCAAGTATTTTGGTAACAACAAAAACCATTTTATTTTACCAAAGCACTTTTGTTAATTAAATGTGAAAGACACTTAATTTTCTGTATTTGTCGTTCTGTCTTGCAAAGCAGACTGTAGTAGATCATGCAGATTTTATAGACTGAAGCAGACATTTTTATAAATCAAATCGTTTTTTGAATCGAAAATCGTTTTGAATCGAAAATCGATTTTTGAATTGAATTGTGGCCCCCAAAATCGGAATCGAATCGTGAGATAGTAAACGATTCCCACCCCTACCAGTCATAATGTTAGCCACCGAGCACCAGTCATAATGTTAGCCACCGAGCACCAGTCATAATGTTAGCCACCGAGCACCAGTCATAATGTTAGCCACCGAGCACCAGTCATAATGTTAGCCACCGAGCACCAGTCATAATGTTAGCCACCGAGCACCAGTCATAATGTTAGCCACCGAGCACCAGTCATAATGTTAGCCACCGAGCACCAGTCATAATGTTAGCCACCGAGCACCAGTCATTATGTTAACCACCGAGCACCAGTCATAATGCTAACCACTGAGCACCAGTCATAATGTTAATCACGCTTCGTGGTACATGTGTCTCACCATGTAAACCATCATCTGCTTTTTCTTTGCAGTAAAGTTTAGACTTTCGTGTCCTGAGTTTAACGGGCTCAGAAGATCTTGACATAACGAAAGGAAAACGTCCACGAATCCTTTCCATTGCACCACTTGCAGTCCCAGGTCGTTTCAAAACTCATGCTGTTTGTTCCCATTAAATGGCTGTATGGATATCTAGATAAAGTCTTTCCGTGAAGACCGGGCAGTCCTACGCCGTCCAGGTTTAAGCAGCCCTCACTTCCGTGTTGGGGCGTGGCGTCATTTCCTTCGAAACGTCAGTAAAAAAGTCTTCAGAAATAGATGCATTTATAAAATAAATGGTACATAAAGAATACATTTTACTAACCATTAATATTTTGACTATACATTTTAATCTAAAGTAACGTAGAATGGTAGACTGGGAATATAATGTGGCTACAATGTTTACACTATATTACGGGTGTCCGCTGTACGGCGCTGTCAGAGACGGGGAGAGTTCACCTTTGAGCGGATACAAGTTCAGTCTTTCTTCAGCTAGCCTGGAGGTAGGCCTGCATAAGGTAACGGTGAATGCAGACGTGCCAGATGTTAAAGTTTAAAGAGGCTGTGTTTGGTTTACTAGCTGGCTTGCTAAAAGTAGGATTTATACGACTTCATCGTCGCTCATAGTACCAGTAATGTGACAAAAGTCGTAACTAATTCTGGCATCCATGTTCCAGTTCTTACCCAGGAGAAACCCTTCTCCCTCATTCATGTAACCATCTAAATCTGCTCTCTTTTTTATAGCGCTTAGGTCAAAACTGAATTTTATTCTGTAAAGGACTAAAGCGATTCGTCAGCCATGTTTTCGAGGCGGATACCACTGCATCAGGTTGCATTTGCAACGCTGCTCGGAGTTGGCGGGGGCATTTATATCTACAAACCTGTGTTTGTGACTCCCAGAGAACGAACAAGCGACCCACCAGAGCGGGACATTCGTTCTGAAACTAAAGGACAGATTACCGACGAACAAGAGAGTATTAAACAAGCAACCAAGTCAAAAGAAGTCTGAGCATGAACTCTGGGGAGTGTGGGGTGGTGTCACTAGATCATTGGGTTGACCAAACGAGTATAAGTGCAGAATATATCTTCCACTTTGTCAAGCTCTGAATACACGGATTGACGGTTATCCAGCCAAAGTACACCCAGATACAGTCTGGTATAAACAGCACTAATTTTATATCCTGGGGACTTTTATTATAGCTTTTACAGAATTTCTCCAGAAGGTGGCGTAAGAAACTCCTTTACAAGTTGCTCTGAGAATGTAACGGGTGAAGACAACCCCCTTTTTCTGCTTAGTCTTGCCTTGTAATAGCGATATACACCATATTGTAATTCTGTAATGAGTTGTTTGTTTTGTTTGTGAAGTTAATAAAAACACGAAGAACAACGAAAGTACACGTAACGTGCATATTTCAGCGCTGTTCCCCGACACGCACGTCTCCGTGTACACTGCGCGGCTCCGTGCGCGGCTCCGCGTCCTGAGCGGCGGGAGGGGCTGCGGCGGCCAGCACGGGAAGTGTCTGCGTCAGTCCACAATCATAAAGACGTTTTCCGTTGCAGCGTTAAATGTAGAGACGCGAGAGACTGAGTAAATTTGATCAAGGAGAAAGTAGCTCGAAGTCACTATTTGTTATTTACATCCGAAGTGCAGCCAAATAGTTTTATTTTGGAGAACGCATTTCCGCCACAAACCTCGATTAAGTGAAGCTCAGGTAGCCGCCTGGTAAGTTAGTTAACTTGTTACAACTTGTTGGTTTACTTCACATCGTTCGTGTTGCAATCTCCTGCTGGATTGATGGGTTAGCGCAAACCAACACTTCTGTCCGCAACCGTTGGATCTAATCTACGCACATTTTATAGACATATTGGCTTACTTTACTAACGAGTGTTTTAAGATACATAGCTATATGGAGTAACTGCATGTTGCAAATTCTTAGTTCGGTTCATTTGTATTTGTCATATTTATGGACTCCAGTTCGTTTACAATGTTTCGCACAGTAAAATGTTACAGTAGGTTTTTCGTGTACAGGTGTGTTCTTGAGCACGGTCGTGTTTCATCATAAGACACGTGGCTTTCTCTCTGGTTTCCTCTTCTGGGCGCTCGCGTTGGGTACCAGGAGTTACGCGTGGTTCGGCTGGTGACATATGGAGTTCTGCATCTGGGTTTGTGATGTGGGCTCGCACGTGCCCCGGACCTGTTCTCTACAGTGTAGGCCCTCTGTCTCGCTCCTGGAAAATTAAGATGACACCATCACACAACCTAAGGAATTGTGTAATTCTGGGTGCGATGCAAAATTTTAACGATGGTCTTGTAGTTTAAATGTCTTCAGGTTGTTGATGGCTAAAATTTACAAATGTTATTTTTGATTGTAAAACATGCAATTTGCAGAGCATGGGCATCACTAATATCGCTGAACATTTCTGGTTAATATCGCTGATTATTGGAATAGGCGATCTGAAGACATGCCGACGTTTACTAGCGTCTGTGCTGTATTGTAAAGGGTAGCAGTGCCGCGTTTAAAACCTCCCGCATGTTTATGAGCCTAGCAGTAGAGAAGCCCTCGTGCGTCTGTTGACTACAGAGCCTTATTGTCTTCACGGCTCAGAGCTGCTGATTTTAATGATGGACAGTCACAGCTCTCAGTCCAGTCTGATCCTTGCTCAGCCCATTGTCGTTTTGAGTACTGGGAGATGTTTTAACACACCACGTAGGGCTTGCTCCTAGTGTGCATGTAATCAGAATGAACATTAAAGGAGCTCTGCTCCGTGTCTCGGCAGCTATACTGTACTTTGTCTACTTCTTGCTTTGGGCCACAGATGGAAAGGAGTTTGTTGATCTGCTGTGGCTGCAACCCAGGGTGCCCGGGTGGGTCAGCGTCGGCCGTCACATGATGTAGCTCCCAGAGCACATGAGGGCCAGCTGAGGGGTATTAGAGGAGAACACTTGGTGTGTCAGGGCCCAGGAGGAGTGGCTGCCAACACATTATCCACTCCTAAGCAAATTACAGCCCAGAAAATGCAGCTTCTACAGTTTTTCTTGAGTGTTTGTGAAAGCCACACCTTTCTTCTACTGGTCTAAGAACAGGCTCTTGCTATGATATAAATTAGGATTGAGCTCGGCGAACTGATCCAAGATCTGTGTGAAAGGACACCCAACAACTTTCAGTGGTTAGTTCTAACACATCAGCAGTTTATTAAAGAACATTGTGTAGTTTAGTCTGTCAGTCGACGGTCACCAGATGAAGAGATGCCCTTCCTTCACAATCCAAAAATTTACCATTTAATTCTATTTTTTATTTTTTACATTTTCAAACAGGACTCAGTATGCACATGTGTTTTATTAAGAAGGGAGTAACAGAACACTTAAGAATGACTCCTTAGTGCATGAAAGGCTCAGTAAGTACTGCTGAAGGCATGTTGCTTGTACACCAGTAATGAGATTCTTAACTGCTCTGTTGTTACATTAATCAGTGTGTTTCAACATCATCTAGAGTGGGTGGGGCTGTGCACCTCACCCAGAGTGGCAGGAAGTGCCACTGCATTTGTTAGGCTGTGTTAGAAATTCTGAAACCCTTAAATGGTGAGCACAATAAAAGTCAGAAGCAGTTGGGTTAGATAATAAAGTACAATGATTTATTTTAACAAAGCATGGATTAACCCAGAGATCTCAGTTACACACACACACAAGGTGTCCGTTGCAGAGAGCTAATTCCCCAATCCGAACTCTCATCTTTTATACTTTTAATCATCAATACACACGGTGTCCACGAGGTGAACATGAGATGATCAACCAAATGTGATTGTACAATACATGACATAATTAACACTGATTTGACAGATGCATATGATGCATGTCCCCTCCACGCTCAGCATCCTCGTGATGTCGTGACAGACTGGATGTCGCCGTAGTCCTTTCCAAGTGGAGATTAGGCGTCTCCAGCAAGGTCAGTTTAGGAACACCAGAGGAACATCAGATTAGGACTGAGCTGAGGCCGTCCAGGGAGCACACAAACACATCTGAGGCCTACTGAAGCTATGAGAATGGCTTCAGTGTCATGATTAACACACGTATATGTAAAAGATCTCTAACATCTATATCTAATGTGTTTAATATATACTAAGAAAGCCTGACCTAAATGGAAATCATCAAATTTCCACCACAAGACTTTCAGTGGTATCTGCATAAGGTCCGCCCACTGGTACTGCCTCCCCCAATACATGACCACTGGTCACTCCCCCCAGCCTCCTCCGTCTGTCTCCACCAGGAAGGTGTGATGACAGGGCCGTCCGGCTTTAGACATCGCCTTGCACCACACTGGCTGCCTGAGGCTCTAAAGGGAGATCATGAGTTGCTCTTGGTTGGGGAAAACAAACTTGGTGTGCTGTAGACTGCAGTGTTTGTAACCCAAGAAAAGTGTCCAGTGTTTGAACAAGAGAGTTTTAAAGCCCCTTTACCCACCTGTGCCTATAGCTCCACTGATGGGGCTGCTGGGTTAGACTTAAATATACTTTAAATCAAACCATTCTGTATGGGATCAAGCCACCATTAGCCCCACTGTCTCGTAGCGGCGCAGGGCATAACCAAAACACATGTCCAGGATGTCAGTTTGTGTGGCTTTGGCGGCTCCAGAGAGAGACGAGCACTTATGCATATGCACATATTGGCAAGGTCGCTGGGTCAACGGAGTCAAGAAATGTCTATGACTAACCCCTATATATAACTACACAAGTGCCAAGCTGACCAGCACTTCCGCTTTGCCTTTTATCAGCCTATCTGAACAACCAGCCTCATCAGTCTGGGGACTGGCTGTTTCAACAACGCCACTCTGAGCATGTGCGGTGGAGTCGCTGTGTGGCTTCCTCCATCTGAGTGAATGGTGATGTGAACACAGGAGCAGGGATACTGCAGCAGCATCCATGCCCTGCCACAGAAGAACATGAAAAATCAGTACTAGTAATCCACAGAAGATTACTCAGTACCTCTGATAAACACTGTGTGCAGTTTAACCGGCTCAACTGTAAACAAATAACCGAGAAGATAAGAGGGAGCTCTGTCAGAAGATTTGTGAAGCAGGAGTCAGAATATGCTTATGATAACACCTAAAGCCGAATGTTTAGACCTGTGTCCCCAACTCAGAATATGGGTATCGTAACACCTAAAGCCTAAAGTGTCCAGTGTCTCGTTGTACCAAATCAACAGCTTACAAACAAAGCTTTGCCTGTTTTTATTTTAGCATTTAGCACTTAGATCTGCATTTGATTTGTTCAAGAGATTCATTTAATTTGTGATGGTAATCGGCAGTAGCATTTCCTTCCCAGAGCAGAGATGTGGCAGGAAGCGATGTCCTCCCAGCCTTATCATGGCCTGCTACATGGTTTCTTACTCGGTCAGTCTTCGCAGACACCACAGATCACATGACTTGTTGCTTCTTGTTTGGTGAGGACCACTGCTGACAGCTGTGATGCTCTTGGTGAACTCCACACTCAGTCAGCCTTCCTTCCTTATCAGAACCCACATCACGAGAAGAGGTTTCTGGGTATCACTCTGCCAGTTTCACATCACCCTGAGCTGAATCCACTCACCACTGTCACGACCTCTGAGCAACCCCTTCTGCAACTGTCTCATCTATGTAGTGAATCGGGATCATGATTGTGCTCTTGCCAGCTCATGTTCACCGTTGGGG
Organism: Brachyhypopomus gauderio; assembly: GCF_052324685.1. Taxonomy (NCBI): domain Eukaryota; kingdom Metazoa; phylum Chordata; class Actinopteri; order Gymnotiformes; family Hypopomidae; genus Brachyhypopomus; species Brachyhypopomus gauderio. Next base: position 36,895,326 of record NC_135212.1, read on the forward strand.
GCCATGCACAGCAGGCGAGACCGTGAACACAAAATCAGACTTGTCACAGCACCTGGTCCAGAGGTACCTGAACTGCAGCAACCACACTAGTCTGTAGTGGGATTACCAAGCCAAGTTCTGCCAGTAGACCGAGCAAACGTCCTGCTGATCAGGTCTTCCTCTCGGCACCAGAATGTGTCCTGGTGCCGGTCCATTGGACTAATTGCATTAAAAATGAAAATGTTTGATCTAAGATCAGTTCAGATTTCATTGTATGTAAATGGCTTTGAGAAGTCTGATATGACTGCTGTTTGTGCATGCGTGCGTGTGTAGATGTAACCCCAGCTTCTAAGCAGCTTATGGTCTAAAGCAGGTTTTAGCAGTGTTGGGCAGTTGTAATTCAGGGTTTGTGTGAGTTCCCATTCCTGTCATGGTCATATGACTATTCCTCATGGCTCCTGTGTCTGGGGATTGGACCACACACTCTGGGAGTTCTGCTGCCCGTCTGTTGACTCTCTCTGTGAGCGGGCGACGTGTTCCCGGCTGTTCCCGAGCTTTTCCAGGCAAGAGCATGAGGCCTTGATGTCAAATTGTAGTTGTAACTCCCAGTAAGTGTGTGATGGTAGTCCAGGTAACCGATATCACCTGTGTTTCATCTGCCTTTGCTGTTGATTCTCAAGCTGAACATTGACAGGCCTGCTCATGTCTTCAGCTCTCTGTGTGTGTTTATATGTCCTCACGCAGAGACATGACCCACCTAATACCAGTTCAAAACAAGTAGAGACATGACCCACCTAAAACCAGTTGAAAACAAGCAGACATGGCCCACCTAAAACCAGTTCAAAACATGCAGAGATGTTCTAGGGTGTACCCAGCCAGTGCTAAATACTTAGCTCTGCTGGTTGTAATTCAAAACCCGGGATTTGTGGACTGTGGAATTTTTTTCTAGGGTGGGGTTTGTTGATGAAGACTCATGTTGTCCGTTTGGGGTGGAGGTGTTGAAGTGGGGGGTTGTTGTTGGTGTTGGTGAAGTGGGTGTTGGTGTTGGCGGTGGTGTTGTGGTGGTGGTGTTTGTTACACCTCATTAACAAAGCCGTGTTGGTGTGCATTTGGATGGTGTGCTCATGTAAACACTTCCATTAAATGCTCTGCTAGTGCACAGCTCTGAAGTCCAAGCGCAGTATCACCGTGTCCAGAGGAGTTCCGTGCACCGTGAACCAGGCCAGGTGTACTGTGGGATTGGTAATCTCCTCATGCATCTCTGCTATGGCCATGCAGCGGAACAAAACGCACTGTCAAATGTCTGAAATGTTCTTTCTGTGCCAATTGAGCTGCTATGTTTCCTGTTGCCACAGTCTTTCATACACGTTTTGCCTTTTTGCATGTTTGCACCACAACCACAGTGAAGGAATTAGAACTGCATTCTGTGGAATTGCTTTGATCCAGTTGGTTCAGTGGCTGTTAGCTGGATATGTTGCTGCAGTTATCAGATAATAAAGCATTAGCCAATCAAGTCATTAAACTGTCCATCTCTGTATGAATTCATTTTATGACCTTGTGTTTGCAACATAAAGCATTATCCACATTAGACAGGCAGAACTGTTCTCACCATCCATCAGAACTTCACTGCAGTTCAGTAGGTTTTGAAGGTTTTGAAACAGTTTTGGTTTCCATAAAAACACAAACTTTCCATGTAGAGATAATAAGATCTTTTCCTTTAACATTCAGAAATGCTGCAGTGAGATTGTTTGTTTATTTATCTAGAGCAAATAACAAACTTGTACAATAAAGTTTAAAAAAGAGGTGTCATCATTACATGATAAATGTTGTGTGTGTGTGTGCGCGCGTGCGTGCGTGCGTGTTTCTTAGGTCAACAAGCAGCTCTCATTATGTCTGATGGGGACTATGATTACCTCATCAAGTTCCTGGCACTGGGGGACTCTGGTGTGGGGAAAACTAGCTTCTTGTACCAGTACACAGATGGCAAGTTCAACTCCAAGTTCATCACCACAGTGGGCATAGACTTCAGAGAAAAGCGTGTGGTGAGTGTTCAGTAACTCGGAATACCAGAGCAAGATTTTTACATTAAACCAAAAGTAAGGCGGTGGCCAGTCTACACTGTGTGCGTTCGTGTTCTTGGATGGCTTCGTTAGAACACCTCTGACAACACCACCCATAACACTGTAAAATCAGTTCCTCCGGGTACTTTCCAGAGCCTGCTGGAGTGGACATTTTGTTCCCGTCTGCCTCAGGCATGGAAGCTGGACTGTGAAATAACAGACAGTCACAGCAGCTTTGTTTAGTTCACCCAACATCCTCTCCGTTCACGCTTCAGCAGACCGCTGGAGTGTGAGAAACCCAGGAAGAGGTCCTGCAGCACGGTCCTGAGCTTTTAAAACAAAGAACCTGGAAATGCTTATAAAAGATGCAGAAGAATGGGCTGTAACTGACCCATGTACCACAGACTGCACTGTGCACCTATGAGCCCATGAGCATTCACCTATTTCAGTCTTCTTCGGGAGGTGTTTCAGTGAACCAACAAAGAAAAGCACAATAAAAAGATGAAGTGTTTGGACCCCTCCCATCAAACACCAGCAGCTCCTCTGAGAACAGAGTTCACTCCTACAGAGCAAACAGACTGTTCCTATAAAGCAAACCCAAACGGGACATTCAGAATCGGGTGCAGTTAGGCTTCCATTCACATCAGATAAACCCCTGAATCATAGCAACACACACATAATGGATCATTACTGGACAGTGGATCAACATTCTTTCACGTCCTGGTCAGATAACATTATCAGACCAGGAGACAAAGAATACAGTACGTTTGTGGAGTTAATTGAAGTAGTAGCATTGACTCCACTACAACCCATGAGAGATTTTGAACTTAATTAAAGGAGACTGATTTGACTAAAATGCTACTAACATGGCTAACACAAGTAAATGCTAATAATCGTTTAATTAGGGGATATGAGATAATGCTGACTGGTTGCTGTCAGGTTTGAGTAATTATTAACTGTGACACACTGCTGTTATACATGTAGACAGTTGCCTCAGTGCCACTGTCCTCACAGCTGACGTTGAAGTGACATTGATGTCTCCATCAGGTCTACAAGTCCAGCAGCTCTGATGGTGCAGCAGTCAGGGGGCAAAGGATTCACATTCAGCTGTGGGACACGGCAGGTCAGGAGAGGTAAGGAGACACACACACACACACACACGCACGCACACCTTGTGGGATTACATATGAGGCATATAATACCCACCTGGGAATGCCCGTTTCTGGAAGACTAGAATTGTGTAGTTCTAACCGTTCTGTACCACATCTGTCTTGAGTCTTTAAATAGTCATGGGAGTCTTGATTAGCTGAGGTTAACAGTAATGGGGATGATCGTAGAGAGCTTGTAGTGTGTGTGCACGCATGCATGAGCAACCTCGCCGTGCCGTGGCCCACCTCCTCCAACCCTGCCAAAGTCCTGAAACAAACACGCCTTGTGTTTATATGGAAGTTTGTGTTTGTTTTTTTAATGTGCAGTTCGCTTAGCTTGAGTTCACCCCAGTATGTTCGTCATGTGCGTGAGATGAAAACACCGCCAAGCTTCCCAGTCAGGACAACATAATTTCAATAAACAATTTGTGTCAAGTTTGCTCTCAAAATGGCAGGGAAAGAACTGCACAGCACATATGAAGATGAACAGAGAACATTTTTTAACAGAGTAGGCAGCCCTAACCCGGGACCTGGGGATACAAGTAGGTCCCTGCCTCAAGGGCACCTCAGTCATGGCTTCAGGCCTGGGAATCGAACCCTGGTTCCCTAACCACCAGGGAGAGGGAGAGGGGTTCAAGCGTACCCATGTGTATGACGTGGCTGTAACACAGAAAAATAAATGGCTCTTGGTCTCTGATGTGTTGGCCGCCCCTGCTCTAGATTGTAGTGTAGTGTAGGAGTGGTTGGATGGTCATGTGGGGGATGCAGGATCTGGTGTTCCTCCAAGGGGGGCAACAAATGGTGTTTTACCTCAAGAGATTCCTACAGTAATGGGATAAAACTGACCATTTGTATTTTGGTTATATCTGTGTGTTAGTGTGGCATGTTTAATCTTGTTTCACAGTTTGTTGTGTACTGGGAAAGGTTATGCTAACAGGGTAAGAGAAGAGTTCATCACTCACTGAGAAGGTTTTTAGACTTCAGGCCTGTGTGGAAATGCACTCTGTATGCAAATGTGCTCTGTTGTCTTTACTAGCAGCCTGATTCCCATTGGTTAAACTGGTTTTTGTGACTGCTGTCCCTTTGAGATGCTGCTCTCCATGTCGTTGCAGGTTCAGGAGTTTGACGACGGCGTTCTTCAGAGATGCTATGGGCTTCCTGTTGCTCTTCGATTTGACTAATGAGCAGAGCTTTCTCAACGTTAGGAACTGGATGAGTGCGTTTGCCAGACCTCCACCCACAGTCTCACTCCATTAGACAGGCACCAGCTTTTTTGTACTGTATAATATAGTTTGATACATTTGAAGAATGTAATTTGGTCAGTACAGTTGATATGTTGAACTGAACGGCTTTATCGGGATACGTAGTGTAGACTGGCACAGTACCTGTGAGTACCCTTGAGGTCGTCTGAACGTGGTTCCTTTGCTGCGTTTGTGCAGGCCAACTACAGATGCACGCATACTGCGAGAACCCTGACATTGTGCTGTGCGGGAACAAGTGTGATCTGGAGGACCAAAGAGCTGTGAGCGAGGAGGAGGCTCGAGAGCTAGCCACGAAATATGGGTAAGGCTGCCGCCATGCCATGTCAGCGGTGAGCACTACGGAGTGTGAAATTTACATTTGCATGGTTCCATTGGATTTACGGACTAATTCACTGGTATTAGTTATTCAGCAGTACGTTATAAAGTCTAAACGAAAGCTAGATAGTGACTCCAGCCAGACAAACATAACCAGAGTACAGGAGTGTTACTACTACAGTTCTACCGCTGCTAGCATGCTAGCACCATCACCCTCTGGTTGCTTTGGAGACGAGATGCCTGGCTGGGTAGTTTGTTCAGAGGGCAGAAGTCATAGTGTGTTTGTTCAAGCCACAGCCTGCTCATTTTATGAAAATTTAAAATGCCAAGAGGGCGGCCTGACTGCACAATAAATATTTGCCAAGTTAACGCGAGGTGTCTTCCTCTCAGCTATGCACTCCACAGATGGAAGACTGGATTCCGTAATCCTGTCAGAATTCCACATTTGGTCCATGTAACTTTCCAGGGATTGTCTTGTGTTTCTAAAAAAACAGTGCATGTTTTAAGGGGCGTTTTAACTTGAAACACTTACTTAGAGAGGCTAATGTGAAGATGTTTCCAGGCACCTGGAAATAAAATTTTGTATTTTCTAAATGACTTTACCAGCCACTGCTGAAAAATAACACATTAGCATGAAAACATACGTAGCACAGGCGGTGATTGATTGATTGATAGATACTTTATTACTCGTGAACTCGTGAATGCCTATGAACATGTTTGCTTTATAGCTGGCTGGTGTGGTAGACGTACTTGTTGTGTTGTTGAAACACTCTGAAAACAAAGATGCCTGTATGAAGTAATGAGCTCACTATCATCCATCTACACATGTAATATTTACATATTCATATCTCGGCTAAGAGTAGTATTTGCATATTCATATAGGGGATTTGTTTTCATTTTGCTATGTGGTTTTAAAAAAGTGTCTTGAGATCTCAAAACAGTTGTTTTTGTAATCGTTAGCATCATCAAAGTGGTCTCTTCCTCCGTGTACTTGCCTCTCACTGGAGTTTTGTCATAATTTGTTAACTGCTGCCAGGATGTGACTCATAAGTATTACTAACCATACTAACTGTTGACCTTATTGACATTCGCTGTTTGCTTTGCGAGGAGCAAGTGCCCCACCTCTCTCTCTCTCTCTCTCCCTCTCCCTCTCCCTCTCCCTCTTCACCTTATATAATGACTTAAGAAATATGTTTTTTTTTTTTTTTTATGAGTAAGGTGTATGTGGCATGTGGGCAGTCATGGCCTGGTGGTTAGGGAACTGGTCTTGTGACCGGAAGGTCCCGGGTTTGAGTCCCAGACCTGAGGCCATGACTGAGGTTCCCCTGAGCAAGGCCCTTAACCCTCAATTGCTCACTTGTATAAAAATGAGATAAAAATGTAAGTCACTCTGGATAAGGGCGTCTGCCAAATGCCGTAAATGTAAATGAGTATGAGTGAGGCGTTGAGAGACACTGACGCCACACCATTGTTCTGTCATCTCTTCTCCTTTCTGACACACATGCGGGAGTCCTGTCTACCACCTAACACTCTCGTCCCATCTCCCAGGGTCCCGTACTTCGAGACCAGTGCGGCCAACGGTGAGAACGTGGGTAGTGCGGTGGAGGTTCTGCTGGATTTGATCATGAAGCGGATGGAGAGGTGTGTGGACCGCGCCTGGATACCTGATGGCACCTTGCGCTCCAACGGCCACAGTGGGAGCGAAATGGTTGAACCACCGACGCAGGACAAGAGCAAGTGCGCCTGCTAGTGGCCACCCACTGCCACTGCAACCTGTCAATTTATTAGTGACCCTCTCGATACAATCACCACTCTCTATGCTTAGACAGCACATAGGAGAAGAGCAGGGCCTGTGAATAATGTCTTAAAGAAATGACTCAAAACCACTGTAACTGGGCCCAATTTTCAAAATGAATTTAAGCGTTAGGATTTGTCATTGTACAAGAGATAATGTTCAGAGTGCCACTATTGTCTTAAAATGATCCTCAACGCTGTGCTGTGGTGGCTTTGGACAAGTCACCCTCCCTGTTTACCGACAGATGTGTTATTGGACCAACTCACTCAGGTTCTTGTTTCTTGAAGCTGTAACCATGTGCCAAAAGTTAATGCATGCCACTGCATAAACAACAATGTTCCTGGCAGCGTTGGAGGGGTTTCACGTGCTAATGACGTCTGTGTCTCAGCCTCTGTATGGTTTGGAGTGTAAGAGTGTCTGTATATGTTCAACAGCATCACGTACTCTAATAAATGACCAGGTGAGCAGTTGCAGGTGGGGGTGGGGGGGTGGGGGTGTAATGGGAGGAGCAGTAGTGCTTATTACAAACACGGAGGCCATGTTTCTGGGAGAAGTTCTTTCTAGTTTTGGACTATGTCTGGGGAGATCCTGAACTGAAAATTACTTCAGAGGTAGAACTCTGCACAATGCTTTCCTGGAAATCTAGCATTAAGTGTGTTTTAAATATGGAGACTGGTTAGGAGTCTTCATTTCTCTTTGTAGTCATTTTAGTGCCTTTCATGTGCAATTTAGAGTTTCTGTCTTGCACTCACAGTGTCCACTGAGGCCATCACAGACCAGCTGGAAGCATTCGGAAATTTTTCCTGTGTATTCCTGGGGATTTCCTCTGTGGGCAACATGCTACAGTGCTTTTCAACTGCTGTGATGGACATATTTCGACTAGTCACTTTTAAAACCTTATTGTACTAATCTATTCTAGGGTCGTAGCACACTGAATCGTTACATTACATTTCTAGGTGATTTGTTGTATGCTAAATGGGCAGTGATGTATTGGTAAACTGGTCTGTTAACTCTAACCAGTGTTCTTAGCTTGACTTTCTGCACCAGCACTTCAGTTTAGTCTCCTGGTCCTAGCCTAGTTCAGCCAGTGTGGATACAGAGAGAGGTTTGACCCAGGCGGTGAGTGTCTCTGGAGTGAAGACTGCTCGCTATACCCAGTTCAGCGGTAATGAATCAAGTTTCTACACATTTCAGTTGAGGTGTATTGGACAAATTTACCCACAAATCTTCATTTTGTCGCTCAAAGTTTATTTTCAGTGTCATTATGACCTAGATTATTTGATTTAAATCATTGAGTCTTGTTTTGAGCTCTTATTGTATGAATGTAAAATTGTAAGAATAGACTGTCCTCTATACTGTAAAATGCCTTCTGGATTTGTGGTAAAGGGGCAGGTGAGTGTGTTGAGGAATGATTTCTGCAGTAAAGACTGCTGGGTGGTATACTCACAGCACGGACACAAACATACCTCAAGAGTCTCCTATCGCCATCATTAACACTGCATCCACGCCAAACACTCTATGCCAAATATGGATCCACAATCTATGTTTCAGAAAGTAAATATATTTCATTATTTATTAAAATGGCTTCACAAAAAATGTATTGTGTGTGGCTCTTTCTCAAAACATTTTTCAATGTTATTCTGTTCTTGAAAATGAAATGCACCTTCAACTTCTAGCCTCATGAGGGCGACGTCCTCCTGGGAAGAGTAGTGTTTGCTGTAGGAGAGAAAGGCAAATGGCACATTCCATTATGTGACAAAATAAGTATTTGAACATTGTCTGAATATATGAAAGTACAGCCATGAATATGCTAACGATAAAAAAAAAAAACAACATAGGAAATATGGAAATGTATAAAAGGGAACATACTGAGTGCTGTGACATTCTTCAGCACTAAACACTGACATAATATTGATATATGCAATAGATATTAATCAATATAATATTGATATATGCAATTTATTTGCCCTGATATAATATTTAATCAGACTGATTTCTTCTGTCAGGACTCAAATTGGAACTAAGTCATTAAAACTGCTTCTGCTCTATGTACAGCATCTCCATGTGAGAACTCCTACCATTATCTGTGCAGTGTAAACAGAACTGGTGAGATAGTTGAGCCTTGTGGTACGCCTGCTGATTTGAATTTATTAATACTTAGGTGACCACACTATTGGCAAATGGTATAAGGTTCCATTGGAACAGACCAGTGGGTGTCTAGAAGTCTTCATTCTGCTCTAACAAGAATCTGTTCCACTGCTCTAGTGCATAGATGGCTGGTGTTTGGCTCCCGAGAGTGTGTCCATGGTGTCTTTAGTGTGGGATGATGGGAATACACCCTGCTAGTGTCTCACACATGTGCAAGGAGAGATGAAGTTGCTGCAACTGTCCTGATTCTCCTGTGATTGTCCTGTGTCCTGTGACAGCACCTGGTTAATATAGGCTTTCACACTCTGAAGAGGGAGCACGCTTGTATCAGGAAAAGGAATGTCCTGGGGCATAAAGCTAATCTTACTATTATCACCCTTACGCAATGAGAGAACAGAGGCGTAGGGATGTCTGTCTCCTGCTCTGACAGTGGTGACAGGTCAGTCTTCCTTAGATGAGCTAACGGCCACCTGTGATGTATCAATCAATGCACAAGAGGCAACCCTCACTTCTGTTCTCACTTCCGAAAAATTTACGATAGTCACTGGACTTAATGTGCCAGCCTCATGTCTGTGAGTCCAGCTCAACCAAGAGGGCATAAAATACCTCTGAGCAGCACAGAGACAGGGAGATGCAGAACAGCATCTCTGTGAACAGGTAGCTAACACCATTTTCATAGGAAAACGACACCACCACGCCATTCTCACACCACACCTATACAACACCACCACACCATTCTCACACCACACCTATACAACACCACCACGCCATTCTCACACCACACCTATACAACACCACCACGCCATTCTCACACCACACCTATACAACACCACCACACCATTCTCATATCACACTCGTACGACACCACCACGCCATTCTCACACCACACCTATACAACACCACCACGCCATTCTCAGACCACACCTATACAACACCACCACACCATTCTCATATCACACTCGTACGACACCACCACGCCATTCTCACACCACACCTATACAACACCACCACACCATTCTCATATCACACTCGTACGACACCACCACGCCATTCTCACACCACACCTATACAACACCACCACGCCATTCTCATATCACACTCGTACGACACCACCACGCCATTCTCACACCACACCTATACAACACCACCACGCCATTCTTACACCACACCTATACAACACCACCACACCATTCTCATATCACACTCGTACGACACCACCACGCCATTCTCACACCACACCTATACAACACCACCACACCATTCTCATATCACACTCGTACGACACCACCACGCCATTCTCACACCACACCTATACAACACCACCACGCCATTCTCACACCACACCTATACAACACCACCACACCATTCTCATATCACACTCGTACGACACCACCACGCCATTCTCACACCACACCTATACAACACCACCATGCCATTCTCACACCACACCTATACAACACCACCACACCATTCTCATATCACACTCGTACGACACCACCACGCCATTCTCACACCACACCTATACAACACCACCACGCCATTCTCATATCACACTCGTACGACACCACCACACCATTCTCACACCACACCTATACAACACCACCACGCCATTCTCATATCACACTCGTACGACACCACCACGCCATTCTCACACCACACCTATACAACACCACCACGCCATTCTCATATCACACTCGTACGACACCACCACGCCATTCTCACACCACACCTATACAACACCACCACGCCATTCTTACACCACACCTATACAACACCACCACACCATTCTCATATCACACTCGTACGACACCACCACGCCATTCTCACACCACACCTATACAACACCACCACACCATTCTCATATCACACTCGTACGACACCACCACGCCATTCTCACACCACACCTATACAACACCACCACGCCATTCTCACACCACACCTATACAACACCACCACACCATTCTCATATCACACTCGTACGACACCACCACGCCATTCTCACACCACACCTATACAACACCACCACGTCATTTTCATATCACACTCGTACGACACCACCACGCCATTCTCACACCACACCTATACAACACCACCACGCCATTTTCATATCACACTCGTACGACACCACCACGCCATTCTCACACCACACCTATACAACACCACCACACCATTTTCATATCACACTCGTACGACACCACCACGCCATTCTCACACCACACCTATACAACACCACGACGCCATTTTCATATCACACTCGTACGACACCACCACGCCATTCTCACACCACACCTATACAACACCACCACACCATTCTCATATCACACTCGTACGACACCACCACACCCTTGTCATATCACACTCGTACGACACCACCACAACATTCTCACACCACACCTATACGACACCACCACACCATTGTCATATCACACTCGTACGACACCACCACAACATTCTCACACCACACCTATACAACACCACCACGCCATTTTCATATCACACTCGTACAACACCACCACGCCATTCTCACACCACACCTATACAACACCACCACGCCATTCTCACACCACACCTATACAACACCACCACACCATTCTCATATCACACTCGTACGACACCACCACGCCATTCTCACACCACACCTATACAACACCACCACACCATTCTCATATCACACTCGTACGACACCACCACGCCATTCTCATATCACACTTGTACAACAGCACCACAACATTCTCACACCACACCTATACAACACCACCACACCATTCTCATATCACACTCGTACGACACCACAACACCATTCTCACACCACACCTATACAACACCACCACACCATTCTCATATCACACTCGTACAACACCACCACGCCATTCTCACACCACACCTATACAACACCACCACACCATTCTCATATCACACTCGTACAACACCACCACGCCATTCTCACACCACACCTATACAACACCACCACACCATTCTCATATCACACTCATACGACACCACCACGCCATTCTCACACCACACCTATACAACACCACCACACCATTCTCATATCACACTCATACGACACCACCACGCCATTCTCATATCACACTCGTATGACACCACCACACCATTCTCATATCACACTCGTACGACACCACCACGCCATTCTCATATCACACTCATACGACACCACCACGCCATTTTCATATCACACTCGTACGACACCACCACGCCATTCTCACACCACACCAATACAACACCACCACACCAATACAACACCACCACACCATTCTCATGTCACACTCATACGACACCACCACGCCATTCTCATATCACACTTGTACGACACCACCACACCATTCTCATATCACACTCGTACGACACCACCACGCCATTCTCACACCACACATATACAACACCACCACACCATTCTCATATCACACTCGTACGACACCACCACGCCATTCTCATATCACACTCGTACGACACCACCACACCATTCTCATATCACACTCGTACGACACCACCACGCCATTCTCACACCACACCTATACGACACCACCACGCCATTTTCATATCACACTCGTATGACACCATGTGGTGTGCCATTCTCACACCACACCAATACAACACCACCACACCATTCTCATATCACACTCGTACGACACCACCACACCATTCTCATATCACACTCGCACGACACCACCACAACATTCTCACACCACACCTATACAACACCATCACACCATTCTCATATCACACTCGTACGACACCACCACGCCATTCTCATATCACACTTGTACGACACCACCACGCCATTCTCATATCACTTGTATGACAGCACCACAACATTCTCACACCACACCTATACAACACCATCACACAATTCTCATATCACACTCATACGACACCACCACAACATTCTCACACCACACCTATACAACACCATCACACCATTCTCATATCACACTTGTACGACACCACCACGCCATTCTCATATCACACTCGTACGACACCACCACAACATTCTCACACCACACCCATACACCACCTCACCATTCTCACACTACACCCATACAACACCACCACACCATTCTCACACTACACCCATACAACACCACTACACCATTCTCACACCACACCTATACGACACCACCACAACATTCTCACACCATACCCATACAACACCACCACACCATTCTCACACCACACTCATACACCACCACACCATTCTCACACCACACCCATACACCACCACAACATTCTCACACTACACCCATACAACACCACCACACCATTCTCACACCACACCTACACGACACCACCACAACATTCTCACACCATACCCATACAACACCACCACACCATTCTCACACCACACTCATACACCACCACACCATTCTCACACCACACCCATACACCACCACACCATTCTCACACCACACCTACACGACACCACCACTTTATTCTCAAACCACCTTGGCTGTCACACCAAGTACAGCATGAAAAAACCTGCACAAATTCTTGCCCCTTTTTGCTGCTTCTTAGAGATAAAACAGTCCTGTAACATTATAAGAAACTCCATACAACTCCTGCAATATAATATTTATCAGGGTCATTTTTCTATGCCTAGGGCCAATACTTAATTTAATGTCGAGTCTCCATCTCTAAATGATCATACAGAAAGTGCTTTATCAATAAATAACCAAGGATGGACCTGTATGCTACATACTGTCTTCTCCACCCACTCAGAGATAATAATACCCTTTCTCTCCTCGAGAAGTTGGAAGTTTTCTCTCTTGAGATGTATGTAATGTGCTCAGTTACAACACTGCCAACATCCGTGGACTGGCAAGCAATCAAACTGACACCTCTAACTGGCACTGTGTTCTTCCCAGCGTATGTCTCTACTTATTCCTGCCACAATTGCTTCTTATCGGCTCCTAATTATAAGCTGAAGAAATGATCAGAGATGAAAATCTGATCAGAGATGAAAACCTGATCAGAGGTGAAGACATAATCAGAGATGAAAACCTGATCAGAGATGAAGACCTAATCAGAGATGAAGAAATGATCAGAGATGAAGACCTAATCAGCAATGAAGACCTCCTCTGTAGTGTTGCTATTCTGGTCTGTGATCCACAGAAATTGCTCTAAGAACTTCATCTGGAATATCTCATTTGCTGATTTCTGATCCAGTCTCACCCATTTAGAGGCAGATGTTTCACTCCTTGAGGCAGATGTTCAGTCTCTCTTGGATAGACCTCCATTGCACAAAGGCTCTGGTGGTATACAGTATGTCTTGTGTTATTACAAACTTGGCCAAAATAGCAGCCTTGACTTCCTCATAGTCCTCTGCATGCTCCCTGTCCATGGCTACATGTGCATTTTTGAGCATTCTCTCTTAGCAGAGAACTAACTAAACCGCCAAATCAAAGGATGCAGCTTGGCTTCTGAAGCCTGTTGGGTCTCTTCTCAGGGTCAGGTATAAAAAAGCAGGTGTTTATACAATGACGGGTCTTCCCATGAAAATGAAAAATATTTGCAAAAGAAAAGAAAACCAAATGTATACAAATATATAGCAGTGCTGTTTTCAGCAAGGTAATACATAAAAACTCACAACAACAAAAGCTTGTGTCTTTCTACTTTCTTTCTCTGGAAACTGCTCATAGGTAAGTACTCATTCTTTCATAAATAATACATTTTTTATTTATGTTATAATTCCTGGGCAGCCCCTAAGCTGCACAGTTATATGCTAAAAAAGCATTAACACGCAGAATTGAAACAGTTTTAAATTGTTTTGTTTCTTGCAAGTTAAACACACCATCAATGAATAATGGTTATGTGCCTGTTTAATTATGTATTTAAACATTCATATTAAATGTCCATTCATATTTATATTTTCATATGTCGAAATCAAATATCAATGCATGAGGAGATGCCTCCAAGGCATGTGCAGAAACCCGAGAGTCATATGGAATGGTTTCCTCTGAATGTGTGTTCAGATTTAGATTTAAAAAATACTAATTGGTTCTGTGTGCGTTTTGTCACCTGGTTTTGTTTACACTCTTAGTGTACATTAGTTCAGTATTATTGTAATGAGGTGAGCACATACTGTCTATTTGTTGAACCAGCTAGATTATTGAACCAATTAACTGTAGTCCATGTAACTGACTCTTTCTACTCTTTGAACCATCTTAACTTTCTGTGATGATGTGACATTTGTCTTGGGACATGAGGTGTGAACAGGCTTTTTTCTGTTTCAAATGGATGCTGCACCCATAAAACACACACCCACACACATACCTATATCCCAACACCCATAAAACACACACCCACACACATACCTATATCCCAACACCCATAAAACACACACACCCACACACATACCTATATCCCAACACCCATAAAACACACACCCACACACATACCTATATCCCAACACCCATAAAACACACACCCACACACATACCTATATCCCAACACCCATAAAACACACACCCACACACATACCTATATCCCAACACCCGTAAAACACACACCCACACACATACCTATATCCCAACACCCATAAAACACATACACCCACACACATACCTATATCCCAACACCCATAAAACACATACACCCACACACATACCTATATCCCAACACCCATAAAACACACACCCACACACATACCTATATCCCAACACCCATAAAACACACACCCACACACATACCTATATCCCAACACCCGTAAAACACACACCCACACACATACCTATATCCCAACACCCATAAAACACATACACCCACACACATACCTATATCCCAACACCCATAAAACACATACACCCACACACATACCTATATCCCAACACCCATAAAACACATACACCCACACACATACCTATATCCCAACACCCATAAAACACACACACCCACACACATACCTATATCCCAACACCCATAAAACACACACCCACACACATACCTATATCCCAACACCCATAAAACACACACCCACACACATACCTATATCCCAACACCCATAAAACACACACACACACACACACACACATACCTATATCCCAACACCCATAAAACACACACCCACACACATACCTATATCCCAACACCCATAAAACACACACCCACACACATACCTATATCCCAACACCCATAAAACACACACACCCACACACATACATATCCCAACACCCATAAAACACACACCCACACACATACCTATATCCCAACACCCATAAAACACACACCCACACACATACCTATATCCCAACACCCATAAAACTCACACCCACACACATACCTATCCCAACACCCATAAAACACACACACCCACACACATACCTATCCCAACACCCATAAAACACACACACACACCCACACACATACCTATCCCAACACCCATAAAATACACACACCCACACACATACCTATCCCAACACCCATAAAACACACACACCCACACACACACACACCACACACATATCTCAACACCCATAAAACACACACACACCCACACACATACCTATCCCAACACCCATAAAACACACACACACACACACACACACACACACACACACACACACACACACACACACACACACACACACACACTCACACCTATCCCAACACCCATAAAACACAGACACACACATACCTATCCCAGCACCGGTAAAACACCCCCCCCCCCCACACACATATCTATCCCAGCACCCCTAAAACAAACACACACCCACACACCTTTCTCTGTGTTCTCCAATACCCACTCCAACGGGAGCATGTGAGCGCACAAGAGGGCAGAGGCGTCCCTCATTTGAGTGTAGTACTATACTGCCTTGCCAGACAAATTATAAACTGATATAGAATGCCCCTATATCACCACCTGAACACCGATAATGGCCTTAGATCATTCTCTACACCCCCTTTGTGTGCATGTGTTTAATGATCTGAAGTAGATGAACGGCAGAATTGTTAAAACAGCTGGCTCAGTTATATGAAATCATTAGCTGCAAAGCATATTTGAAAAATGTTCAGCAAATTTTTTTCCCTTTGCATTATTTAGGACCAACTGTCTTCATGTAAATCATCATTTTAACCTTCACAAACGAAAAAACAAAGAGTTTAAATGGACCAGTAATTGTGCTGATACTTCGAACTGTAGATGAAATAACTGTAGTAGAAATAACTGTAGTTAATCATTAAGCATCAACCAGCAGATGGCAAGAGAGAGCTACCCAGTCTGGAGTGTGGCAGTGAGATTAGAGAAGAAAAGTGTAGATGAGGGCAAATATGCCTGAGATTAATGAGTCAGACCCTGATCAATAAACCTGTCGTTTTCAAGGCCCGACTGCCTGTATGGCAGAGAAAAGGCTCAGGGACTCAGAGAAGAGGGAAATGAATCACTTAGAAATGCACTCGAGATATTTGCCATGTGAGTGCACATAAAGCACTCCTTTTAGGTGCAGTAAAATGGGTGACAGGCTTCTCAAACACCACCTCTGCACTGAGGAAGGAACAGCTTAGCCCACCTAAATTTCAGCTTCTGACTATCATATATAAATAAATATGCATATGCTGAATGAGCATATGTGCAGACTGTTTGGAGCGTGTCCTGCTTAGGTATCACTAAGCATTGCCTGTATTGATTATAAGAAAACATATTACTCTATGTAGTCCTGCATAAATCCAGAAGGGCCTTCATGCAGAACACAATGGGGCTCTCGAGGACGATACTAGCAGGCCACTCAAAGACAAATGTGCAGGTGACCATAGATGTTGCTGTATACCAAAGAGACACACTGTTGCTCTGCTGTTCTGCACAGGCCTGGACACTCCAGCCAGATCATCCAAACCAGATCTGAGATCTGAAGGTGTCGGAGGCTGAGGCAACAGTGCACTCTTCTAGACTGAGAAGGATCTGTGGGAGATGCTTCTCCAGCTTACAAATCACAGCTCTAAACCTCTCTGTCAACATGGGGACGACCTTGGTGTTAACCTCCACACTTCCACACCCTCTCTGTTTCATATTTCAGTCCCTTCTCATATGCCTTCCTGTCTGGATCTGTCTGAATCTGGAGGTGCAGTCTGTCTGGATCTGTCTGAATCTGGAGGTGCAGTCTGTTTGGATCTGTCTGAATCTGGAGGTGCAGTCTGTTTGGATCTGTCTGAATCTGGAGGTGCAGTCTGTTTGGATCTGTCTGAATCTGGAGGTGCAGTCTGTCTGAATCTGTCTGAATCTGGAGGTGCAGTCTGTTTGGATCTGTCTGAATCTGGAGGTGCAGTCTGTCTGGATCTGTCTGAATCTGGAGGTGCAGTCTGTTTGGATCTGTCTGAATCTGGAGGTGCAGTCTGTTTGGATCTGTCTGAATCTGGAGGTGCAGTCTGTCTGAATCTGTCTGAATCTGGAGGTGCAGTCTGTTTGGATCTGTCTGAATCTGGAGGTGCAGTCTGTTTGGATCTGTCTGAATCTGGAGGGCCAAATGGATCTCAGTTGTATGGTTTTCCACTACTCTCTGTGGCTCATCCACATCCACTCTCAGTGTCTAGCTCACATATCTGTAAACAATACTTCACACTGGCGATTTGTGAACAGAGTCCTTAAGTAGGGTGTGGTGAATAGTAAATTAGTGTCAGGTGTGCTGGTCAATATTCCGGCATTCCTGACAACTATGAAATAGCAAGAGGACTGGAATGTCTTTTAAATAGACCCACACTAGAAATATAATTGCTGAATGTATGTACAATACTCCTTTCCAATCTCCTTGATGTTTGTCGGAATTCATTGAAAGCACAACCTGCAGGTTACACACTAAATCAGTCTGCAGTCTCCACTATTTCTCTTTGTGAAAACGTTTTAAAAATATGTTTGTAAGATTGCTAAGGAAGTATACAATGAATAATTTATAAGACATTGTTAAAATGTATAAAGTAATAGTAAAAGTATCAGGAAAACTTTCTGATTAGGGGTAGGCCTATGACAAAAAACAAGGACACGGTCATACTGACACAGGGTGGCGAGTGCTGAGCGGGGGGGGGGGGGGGGGGGGTGGGTGGTCGGCACAGGTGGCAACACTAGTCTCAGACTAGGGGTAGGCCTATGTCTCAGACTAGGCTAATCTGAGAGAAAGAACTGCCCATAGCAGCCCGACTATTAAGACAGGACAAGGGATGATGTCATTTTAATGGCCACACCCCCTCTGCACAGAGGTCAGGAGCACCATGTCACTGTGCAAATTTTTTCTACATAGGAGTCTCCCTGTAATCTCCCTGTTGTCTGCCTGTAGTCTCCCTGTAATCTCCCTGTTGTCTGCCTGTAGTCTGGCTGTGATCTCCCTGTAGTCCGGCTGTAGTTTTTCCTGTAGTCCACCTATAATCTGCCTGAAAAGTACCTGTAGTCTATTCATGGACGAAATTTTGAATTC
Source organism: Brachyhypopomus gauderio (assembly GCF_052324685.1). Lineage (NCBI taxonomy): Eukaryota > Metazoa > Chordata > Actinopteri > Gymnotiformes > Hypopomidae > Brachyhypopomus > Brachyhypopomus gauderio. The sequence goes on from NC_135212.1 coordinate 36,914,448, forward strand.
ATAGGGGGGGTGTTGGTGGTGTGTGTGTGTCAAACGCAGAGACCGTATATATAATGGACGGTACGTCATCGTTGACTCCCATTGTGAACTTTTGAAGCCACCAAGATGGCCGCACGGACACTGCCATCTTTGGAGCCAGAGCATGCGCATTAGAACCAGTAGGCAGGACAGTATCCGCCAGAGACCGTGGGTGCATCTCAATTCAGGGGCTGCAGCCTACGTAGACCGCAGCCCACGGAGGCCACACACTTCGAAGGCCGTGTAGGCTGCATCTCACGGCTGTTAAATGAGATAGTCTAGTCTTCGCAAGATGTATGTTTGCATGACCACGCTCAGCCCCGTTACATACATGTTAGCGAGCTGTCCGACAAAATGGAGCCAGAAACCGCATTTTTTATATGATATTGTAATATTGGCATGTTATTTAGCATCTCATTGCAGTATAAATTTCCATATTTAAAAAATACCTACATTTAAAAACGAATTCTTCGGCCCGTACACTAGACTCCACCATGTCACCTGTTTATTGTTCATAATGAATCCTGGGATATGGTGGGACGCGAAGGATACTCAGATGCATCCTTCGTTTTCGGGGTTTTGAAGGCTACATTCCTCGGCCGCATAAGAAGGAGCCCACGCCTTTGGCGCATCTAAGTGACGTAACCGGCCTACAAATGCGTACTCAGCGTGAGTGAGAGCTCGGAGCGGTGGTGGTCCTAACGCTTGATTCGTCGCTATTTAAATATTTGTTTTTTACCGTAAAAACTGCAGTGGACCAAAACCGGCTTTTGAAAAAGTCCCCCCCCCCCCATATTATGTCAGTGAGTCTGTCTACTCCTCCTATACTCAAACATATTGTGGTATGTGCAATACAATCCATATCTGGAAACTTGCAGGGACAAAACAAATGTCTGATTGTCCTGTGGACCTTGGTGACCTCGTAGGTAAAACAAGCTGCTTGTGATCTATAGCCTAAGGGATCGTCAGGGCCCCAGCGTTTGTCTTAAACAATGCCTATAAAATAGAAAAATGTCTAAATAATCACAGGAACACGTGTTAATTTTTTTGTAGAACGTTTAGTGTTTTTGCTCCTGCCTTAGGGAGTGCAGTAAGAACCTTAAGACGAGATTTGTTTGTCCAGAACACATGGACGTGTTGTCTAGCTGTATTTCCATGAACCATCTGAGTAGCATGGTTCATGGAGCACACACTGCATGTGATAGGTTTTTATTTTGTGTCTGCATTTACAGTGGACAAGTTGTAGTGCATCAATCCCTCATCTCTCTTTAACAAACATTTAGTAGTCGCACAATACATCATTACTGCCGCAGTTTTGGATCCTGCAGTATTATATAGAAAATGGGAGGAGTCTACATGTTGGAGGGCCATCTGGATGGTTACATACACGCACACTGTAGCTGAGATCTGTGGGGAACGCTCTGTCTTCTCAGCTTCATCTGCTTCTCCTCCTGTGGTTCTGAGTTCCTCCAACGCCTGCATCACATTTACTCTGTGTGAGAGCACATGAGAGAGAGAAGGGAGGGAGGAGGGAGAGAGGTAATGTGTACACTGTGAGGTATTTTTATGTGCCCTCTGAGGTATTTTTAACATGTACCTTGTGAGGTATTAAAAAAATCTTTATTTTGTTAAAGAAAGAGAGGCAGAGAGAATGGGAGAATGTTGAAGGGATAATGAAACGGCTTTTATATTGATCTGATGCTTGATGCAGGTGTGCGCACACACACACACACACACACACACACACCCTTCGTGTGGGCAAGTTAACCCTAAATAGGGAGATCAGCCCAGTTCTTGGTAGACCTTGCTCTGTATTGTGCGTATGTCCACCTCCTAGCACCTCATCGTTACAGTATGTGTTTGTGTGTATGTGTGTGTGTGTGTGTATTTTTGTGTGTGTCAGCATTCAGGTTTAGAATGTAAATTCTGCCCAAGGTTCTTGTTTCAGCCACTGATTACAGTTTTTCCCAGTCGGTTTGGTTCATTTCGGCATCACAACTAGTGCATTTCTCAAAACAGTTAGTGCAAACAGCAAAACTCAATGAAATACCTGCAAAAGCAGATACTTCACTCAAAATTCTTTGTTTTTGCTTCAAAAGCAAATATTTAGGTCAGTCAATTTGTCAATGCCATCAGAATATCTAGTCTCTGTGCCATTGCCTACGAATAAGGTAGTCAAAATACTTAGTCATGTTGTCAGTGCAACAGTGAAGACTAATTACATTCTGATGGAAAGCTTTTGTTACAAACTTACAGAACACGAAAGTTACACATGACTATGTGGGAGATGGACAGCAAGAAATTGGACTGGAATCAAATTTAGAGTAATATTCTTTACTGTTTTCTTTTGTAATAGCACTGCAATCTGTTGACAAAAATCAGTTTGAAATTCAGGAACAACTGTTTGCCTGCACTATATGGAACAAAGGAAAAACTACAAAATTAAGAACTTACTCTGAATACTCAAAACAATTTACAGTACTGTAAGGAATTACTGCTTTCCTTTCTATTCATCCTGACACTTCTCTCTGTTGGGCCACATGTTTTCATCCACATCACACTGGATATCTTCCCTAGAAATACAGCGTGGAAAGAATCTCCTGGAGTGTCTAATCCAGCCTTTGCAGGCATCTGCTGTGATATCCTCACAAGCTGCATCCATAGCAGTCAGCAGGTTAATCTGGGTGTGTGGCTGGTGGTCGTACACCTTCCATCTCCAGGCTGAGAAGAACTCCTCAATAGGGTTCAGGAATGGGGAATAGGGTGGGAGGAACTCCATCAGCAGTCTAGGATCAGCATTCCACCACGCAGTCTTACCCCTCCTCTTGGCTGTTCACGGCCTTGTCTTTCCATTGTGACGCTTCATTCACACTGCAGTGTTTTGTGTCTATATATATGTTTGCCAATTACAGGTTCATGAGATGCACCTCTGACCAATATTTGAGCTCACTGGATGATCTAAATGTTCACAAATTCCCTTAACTGAAAGCCAAGATTCACCTGAGAACAATTTAATCAAATTAGGATAAATTACCAACATGTAACAAAAAAAAATTACTAAAAAATAAATGTAAAATTATGCTTTAGAGATTATGACAACATGTTCAGCACTTTTGCATATAATGACCTAGGCGATGACCTAAAGACTAAATGTTTGGGAGTGTAAGACAATTCAACAGACAATCCGTACAACACATTTTGATAAACATGACATAAGCAACACATAATGTAAAAAACAACAGACAACTGTCCATGTCCATTTGCAATATGTACAAAAGCATTTGCAAAATGATAAACACAAGGAGAAATACAATTATGATGTGCACAAGTAACAAGGAGATGTGGAGACTAAATGAACAGTTTTGAAAATTTCAATTCTGATCTGAGAAATGAACCAAACCGACTGAGAAAAACTATAACTGAAGTAACAACACTAAATCCTGGCAGGACTTTAATTTTTTTAATGTTTGTACCCAGAATGTTGTAGTGAGTTAGTGAGTGTGTAAGCTATTCATGACAGGTGATGGAGCTCTTTGAGAGAGAAAGAGAGGTCTACTGAGTATGAGATGTGATGTGCGTGTGCCTCCTGTATGTGCCTGTGTGTGTGTGTGTGTGTGTGCTTGTGTGTGTGCCTGTGTGTGTGTGTGTACTGACTGCAGTTCAATGCTGCCTGGCATCTCTAGCTTCAAGAAGAGAGAGAAGGACAGGAATTCCACAGAGACTTACCAACACACACATACACCCCCCCCCCCCCCCCCCCCCCCCCCACACACACACACACTCTCCAGATAAATGAAAATCTGAGGGGCTGGCTAACTTTGGCATTCTGCTATCACAAAGATGCACATCAGAGCAGTCAAGTTGTGTGCTCTCTAATGCACTCTTTTCCTCTATCTCTCACACTCTCTCTCCCTCCTACTCTCTCTCTCCCTCTCTCTCTTTCTCACACACACACTCCTGAGAAGTGACATTTGGTAGTCTCAAAACCCCAGAAGATTCTAAGTTGTTAAATTTGATCATGTGTACAAACACACACACACACACACACACACACACACACACACACACACACACACACACACACACACACACACACACACACACACACACACCAAGGTTCTCTTTCCAGCTGGATCTGAGTGGTAGTGCAATGCAGGGTCAGAGAGAAATAGAGGGAGAGAGAGAGAGACAGAGAGAAATGGAGAACAAAAAGAAGCAAAAGGTTATAGACCTGAATAGATAAAAGGAAATGAGAGCCCATGTGAAAGAGGTGTAGGGGAGAAACAGATAGAGAGGACAGGAGGGAGAGAGAAGGACAGGGAAGTGAAGAAAGTCCAAAAGACTCGTGCCTGTGATCCATCAGACTGATATTAAGATTCAGTCTCTGTAACAGCTCACTTGGTCAGTATTACAGACTGTGCAGACTGTATCATGCAGAGCAAATCCTTAGTGTTCAATAAATAAACTGTTCTGTGCTCAATGTTTACAGTGGTGTATTGGACACAATCTATTTAGTGAGTATACTGAACAAATTCATACTGCTGTTTGTGGACCCTGATGGCTGCGATGTACGTCTGAAAACATTATGGCAAGCAGTATGAACATTCCTGATCTAGAGGCATTTGGTTTAGGAGCTGATTACAGACAGAAACACCTCTCACTGAGTGACATCAGTGCTGTATTATTAGATTGTGTTTCACCCTTACACCTCTTTCCCCGTCTTGCAGAAATGAAAAAATCAGCATCTTTCGAAGTCGTTTGTACAACAAACACACACACATACACATACACCCTTCTAAGACAGAAAAGGAAATCTTGTCTCGTTCAGTTTAAAAACAACACACTTTATACCAGCTCAACACACTCTACACCAGCTCAACACACACTACACCAGCTCAACACACACTCTACACCAGCTCAACACACACTCTACACCAGCTCAACACACACTACACCGGCTCAACACACTCTACACCAGCTCAACACACACTATACCGGCTCAACACACTTTATACCAGCTCAACACACTTTATACCAGCTCAACACACTCTACACCAGCTCAACACACACTACACCGGCTCAACACACTCTACACCAGCTCAACACACACTACACCGGCTCAACACACTCTACACCAGCTCAACACACTCTACTCCAGCTCAACATACACTCCATTAGCTCAACACACACACTACACCAGCTCAACACACACTCTACACCAGCTCAACACACACTACACCGGCTCAACACACTCTACACCAGCTCAACACACACTACACCGGCTCAACACACTCTACACCAGCTCAACACACTCTACTCCAGCTCAATACACACTCCATTAGCTCAACACACACTACACCAGCACAACACACACTCTACACCAGCTCAACACACACTATACCGGCTCAACACACTCTACACCAGCTCAACACACACTACACAGGCTCAACACACTCTACACCAGCTCAACACATTCTACACCAGCTCAACACACACTACACACCAGCTCAACACACACTCTACACCAGCTCAACACACACTCCATTAGCTCAACACACACTACACCAGCTCAACACAGTAAGGGTTGGCCGGAGCACCATACTGAGCTACACCTGATATCCCTTATAAGCAGCTCACACCAAGACATTGGTTTGTGAATTGCTTGTTCAGAGTTCTGCCCTTGTGGGAGATTGTGGGACTTGCTCTCAGCTCTCTTTTTCTCTTGAGTCCCTCTCTCTCCAGTCTCAGGTCATTTCTCCATTTTACAAGAAGCTGTTTCTCTAGAAACTAAAAGAACAAGTTTCTCCCTCTCTGTGTTGTTTTCTTTTGCTACTCTTTTGTTGGGAAGTTTATTTCTGTTTTTTGCCTCACTGAATGAGAGAGCCAGTCTTTCCCCTAGCGTCCTTATTTTTCTTTACGCTCAAACCCGCTTCCGGTTCAGGTATTTTGCCCTATTTACCCTGTACATTCTCTCACCAGTTCCCTTTTGGCCCTTGTGTTCTTATTTCCAGTTATAAGTCAACTCAGCGATGGGTCCTATTTGTAAAATGTATAAAATGTAAACATTTTTTTTTACATTTACCCATATTACCATATACCCTATTTACCCATAACCCCGTGGTGGCTCACCCGGTTCATCTCTGGCTAGCCACCACATTACAAATTCTGTACCAGCACAACACACACTGCATCTTTTTTAAAAAGAAAACACGAGATGTGAGACCCACTTAATTACTGCATGACTGTTCATCATTTTTAATACACCCTCCTAATTTTGACACTCCAGGGGGGGAACCATGAAGCCAAAGGAATATGAGTGTGCTAAAAACAGTATTGATATACAGGCCATGAATGTGTGTGTGCGTGTGTGCGTGTGTGTGTGTCTGTGCACGCAAGCGTGCGTGTGTGCATGCGTGTGTGTGCGCGAGTGTGCTTGCGTGCATATGTGTGTCTGTGTGAGTGCGTGTCTGTGTGAGTGCGTGTCTGTGTGTGTGTGTGTGTGTGTGTGTGTGTGTGTGTGTGTGTGTGTGTGTGTGTGTGTGTGTGTGTGCATATACCACTGTGCGATATATGTGCTGACTTGCAGATTTCTGTCTGACGGTACCCACACACAGGACTTTGAGGCAGAGCTAACCAGAAATCTCCCAGATTGTAAATCCATGACAGCTTTGTGCAGCTTTCTGTCAAATTATTTTGGCTATTTTTTTGGTTGTAGATGGCAACAAGAGGTTTTGTCACTCAGATCACACAGAGAAGAAGGGTTTCATGCTTTTGATTTTTTCCATTTTACCATTGCTCTATATGGCCACAGGAGGGCAGTACATCACCTGTAATTTTTTATAAGCAGAGATGCTCTTCAGAAATAGCAATGTCTGGAACTGAGGCATAGAAGCACCTCCCTCCCTCTCTGACCAATCAGATCGCTTCTGTTAATGAGCCACAGCTTGGTTGTGAAGCCATGGTAACACTGCCCATGTACATCACTGCAGAATCCTATCGAATGATAATGAAGTACATGAGGATCTGTGTAGCTAGACCTGCAAAATGAGACTGAGCTACATGATGTGCTAATTCAGTGGTCTGACTTATAGGGTACAGTGGTGTGAATGCATGGCTGTATACGCCTCAGTGCTCTCACTAGTATATTCCATGAAGAACTGGCAGATCACACATATATAAATAGACCTCCAATTTTAGGACTCCAATTATTAGGACTCCACTTGCAGTCCTAGTAACTATATTTGAGTCCATTATCTCAAGAAAACTATTAAAATGGCTATTAAGATAGAAAATGTACATTGTTACAGGAATGTCCATGTACAGTTCAAAATGTGAAACCCAGTGGTAACGTATTCTCATCTTTCATTGTGTAGCCATGTTAGCGACTGAAGCCCTTGGAAATGATGGTGATGGTGATGATGAAGCATGGAGGTTACTACATGCTGATGTAGAGATGTCTGAGGGAACATCAACCACACCCTTGCACTGCATCACTTATTGGTGTAGGCTCCTGTGTGACCTTTGCCCCTGGGTGACCTTTGCCTTGGGTTTTCAACATTCAGAAAAAAGGAGGAAGCAATATGCATGTCTTTTGCAATCATATCATGATGATGATGAAAATATAATTTGTTGGTCAGCACTAGAGTATCATAAGTGTTTTGGAGAAGACAGCAGATGCACTGGAAGATCTCCACCGTAGGGTTCAGTGGAGTGCCAGAAACATGGGCATGCTGTCAGCCTGAAGGGTCCTCACTGATGAAGACAGCAACATGCAGACACCTGGACCTTTATGCAGCTGTTCCGACTTCAAACTGGAGGTTTGCTGTGGTGGTAAAGATACTTGTTTGAAATGTGAGCAAAGTGAATTTTAACAGACCCTGGGAGACAGTAGATAGTTTCCTTAGTTAAGGACAGTCAGACGTTTCCTTTCACGCCTTTTCTTATCTCTCACTGTCTCCTTATCCAGTGCTATCTCATCGCCATTTTTTGACACAGATGAGAAAAAAAACGTGTTGAAAAAATGCCATGTCAGTGTAAAGTGACCCGCAAGTGCAGGTGTTTGTAGCTCCCACAGTGCAGGTGTTTGTAGCTCCCACAGTGCAGGTGTTTGTAGCTCCCACAGTGCAGGTGTTTGTAGCTCATACAGTGCAGGTGTTTGTAACTTCCACAGTGCAGGTGTTTGTAACTCCCACAGTGCAGGTGTTTGTAGCTCATACAGTGCAGGTGTTTGTAACTCTTTATACTTAAGCCTGGGACACCCCTGAATCAGAGTATTGCTCTGACTAGTCGTCTCAGATTTTAATGGCTGCATATATAAAGGTTATAATCAGAGCTGAATGTAACGTGGGTGTTTGGGTGGAGGGCAGCCCCATGCTGTTGTGTTTGGGTGGAGGGCAGCCCTGAGCAGCAGTGTTTGGGTGGAGACCTGTTGCAGGTGGACAGCTTTGTAACTTTGTAGTAATAATAATATGTTAACCACAGTGTAGACAGGACAAGTGTAGTAATAATGTAGTAGTAATGTTAACCACAATGTTGACAGCACTAGCATTGTAGTAATAATATTGTAGTAATATTAACCACAGTTTTGAAAGCACTAGGTCTATAATAGCGATACATTAGCCTGAATGTCGTAGATTTTGAGCCAGGCCCTCTTGTCAAACATCAGTATCTGACCTCTCTAATACTCTCCTGAATGAATGGACACAATTATTCCAGACTTTCCAAAACACTGTAGAAATCCTTCAGAGAAGAGTGGCGTCTATAATAGCTGTAAATGGAGATGCACAGCTCATCTATGGAGACCAACTCATCTGTGTCCTTAGAAATGGATGATGCAGTTAAGGCTCCTGGAGGTGTAATGTGGAGAAGTCCCAACACTTTTGTTCATATAATGTATGTATTGCAAGAGAAAGAGCAAGACATTCTGAGGTCTATCACTGAGCCCTCCAGACACCTGGCTGTCAGTGAGTAGATACTAACACATTCTAGGCTAGTATGTTTAGTTCAACTATTGATTCTTGACTGCCAACGTGGATCGAAGAATGATGCTATAGCATCAGCTTAGTTTGAACAGCTGGTCTTTAGGAGCAGACATATTAGTCTAAGGTTAGGTCACATGGTGAGCGCAGATACTGACCGACACCCAGATGATGTAATGCTGTTGTAAGGTTTGGCCGGAGCACCATACTGCCACCAGCCACCAGAGGGAGCCAACGGGCTAATCAAGCCAAACAAGCTACATCTGCTTGACAGCGCTTTATAAGAAAGCTCCGTACAAGATGTCAGTTGCTGAATTGTTTGGTCAGTGATGTACAGCTCTGCCAGTATCTTGGGTAGAGGTTGTGGGACTTGTTCTCGTCTTGAGTTACTCTCGGGGTGCTTTTTCCTCTTCTTCTAAAAGCTGTTGCTTTTTAATCTAAAGTACAAGTTTGTTCCCATCTTTCTTGTTTTACTTTTGCTATTCTTTTAGTTGGGGAGTTTATTTCTTTTTTGTTCCTCGCTGTATGAGAGAGCTAGTCCTTCCCCTAGAGTCGTTTGTTCTGTTTCCCGCCCAAACCATTTTGGCTACAACCTTCTTTTGTTTTCTACTCCATCTTCTCCTGTCTGTTTTTGTTCCCATTCTGTTCTCTCTCTCAACTCAGTGATTAGGTCCTATCTACCCAATCCCCCCGTGGTGGCTCACACGGTTCACCCCTGGCTAGCCACCCCATTACAGCTGTGGTATCTTGTGTCTTGTTGGGGGGGGGGGGGGTATGCAGACATGGCAGGGAATTCAGTAGGAGTAGACAGGGACAATAGACCTCGACATCTGACTGATGGACCACACAAGTGAGTCAGAGTCTGCACTGTTCTCCACATTTACAGGGCAGAGGTTATAGGGGAAGGTGAGGTTGTTTTCTCTTCACCTCATTTGCACAACCAACAGCCATTGACCTTTCTCAGATGGCATTATATTAAAACTTCCTAATGGATGGAGTGAAGTGGGTGGGTTGACATACTCTTATAAGTAGTGTTGTCTATGAGGAGATCTGTAAAAGTATGCAGGGAGATGAGAAGGCATAAAAGGCCCTTCACAATTACACAGAATAAAGACGTTTTATGTCCCATAATGATTTAACAAGTGCTTTAATTGGTTTATAATGTTATTTATTACATACCATTTAGTTTAAACAGGGACCAGATGTTCCAGACCATGTCTTGTAATCTGCAGTCTGAGGGGAGAGAGGAGGGTCTTGAGTGGGCATTTTCATGGATTGGGGCAGAGCTTGGATTTTGAGTACATGATTGCAAGGGAGAAAGTCTAGATACAAACCAAACACACGGAATCATAAAATAAAGCAATATAAAATAAAGGTTGTTTGTAAAAATCAACCATACTGATATTTGAACATTAACCTGTTTATTTAATTGTTTTTCACCCAAAAATTTATTTAATGTGATATCAAGCAGTAGTTGGATGTGTAATGTATCATGTATTCAATTTGTGTTATTTGATTCCATGAAAACGTCCTATTTGTCCAAGCAGGGCAGTGGAATCACTGGAAAAACACCTCTGTACTTTGAGTGAAAATGTCAACAAGTCATTTATTACAGTTTTTCTCAATTGCTAAAACACAAAACTCTGTTGTATGAACCAAATTCTCAGTGTCCTAAACCCATTTATTGGAAGTGTCACCCATTTGGCAGAAATATAAGCACATTTCACCTACTTAGTCACAACAGGTTCACCCTTTTGTGAGAACATTAAGCACTTTTCACCTATTAAGACACAGTTTGCAAACGTATTTTCACCCACTAAAACACATAATGCACTGTAATGCACTTGGGTTGCATAATAGTAAGCACAGGTAGCAAAAGTGAAACTCAAATAAAGCACAAGTGTCACAACTTAAACACAGCCACTCTTAAATTATCACACATGTGGCTAATGATGTGAATAACCCAATATAAGCCAACATATTTCACTATGAATAGAAACAGTCAGAGAGGCAGAGTAAGGGGAAGAGGTGGAAGAGGAGGAAGAAGGGGTGGGACGGCAATAAGAACGATAATTTCAGATGAAATACAGGCAATCATCATTGACCAAATCTCAAGATGCCGCCGGTGATGTCAGCTGCCATCACGACTGCTCCGCCAACTTTTTACTTATTTCTATTTATTTACAAGTTCTTTATCGTTTTTAATCTCTTCCACTTCTCGCCATGGCTTGTATCAGATATGATAGAAGTACTCTTATTTCTATTAGTCTATAATCCACCCACCTTTCTTCGGTTTTAACTCTGTACTCATCGTGGCCGAAGGAAATCCTGAAGGACAACAAAGGACTGAACCCAAAGCGGCGGCCGAGAAGAAAATGAGCCGGCGTCAGGAACAAGCTGAGGGTGAGGGCACATCGCTCTCCCCTGCCTAGCATCCTGCTAGCCAACGTCCAGTCTCTGGACAAGCTTGACGACCTCCGGGCCAGAATCAAATTCCAGAGAGACATTCGCGACTGCAACCTTCTCTACTTTACCGAGACATGGCTGAACCCAGCGGTACCGGATCATGCCATCCAGCCGGCCGAGTGCTTCTCGGTACACCGCACGGATAGAACAATGGAGTTGGGAAAAACAAGAGGAGGTGACGTGTGCATGATGGTTAACAGTAAGAGGTGTGATATCACTAGTATTGTATAGTAGCTCCTGTACACATAACCTCAAGTTTTGTCCTTTCTACCTACCTCGCGAATTTACTTCAGTTATTGTGAGCACCATTTACATTCCACCTTGGGCGAACACGGAGACTCCATGATACACTCACACAATTCCAGAGTAATCACCGGGACGCTGCGCTTATTATGGTTGGGGATTTCAATAATGCTAACCTCAAGCGCGCAGTACCGAACTTTTATCAGCATATTACCTGTCCCACCAGAGGAAAACGGACACTGGACCACTGTTACACTTTATTTAAGGACAGTTATAAGGCACAATCACACTGCTGGGAAAGTCTGATCATGCCGCCATCTTCCTCCTGCCTAAATATAAACAGAGGCTGAAACAGGAACAACCAGTTCAGAGGGAGGTGATGCGCTTGACGGACCAATCAGTGGCTGCCTTACAGGACGCTCTGTATAACGCAGACTGGGATATGTTCCGAGAGAGCGCTGCTGATGACATCAGCGAGTTTACGGAAGCGGTTGTGGGATTTGTTGGGAAACTGGTGGACAATACGGTGGAGAAAACCGTAGTGAAAACTTTTTCCAATCAGAAGCCCTGGGTAAATAAAATCATCCGCAACGCTTTGAAATCTCGCACCGCTGCTTATAACGCGGGACTCATCAGTGGTAACATGGAGGAATATAAAGCTGTGTCTTGCGGAGTATGCCGAGCGGTGAAAGAAGCGAAGTGACGCTATGGGGAGAAAATAGCAGAGTGACTCTAGGAGCCTGTTGTCACGTTGAGGACCCCGGCCCCTCCCTTTTGGGCGTGTGTATTCGTAGTCCACGTGCCTTGTCTGCGTCAGCGGAACTCTGTGGTGATGGCTATGTCGTGTGAATAATGTCTCTCACCTGTGAATCGTCTCGTAATCACGTGGGGCTAATGTGGTTTGTCTATTTAATGTGCGCTCGCGCAGTGTCCTGTGCTCGTCGTTGTCTAAAGTCTATACGTTGCTGTGTGAGAGTCTCTGTTATCTGTGCGCTATTGCGCAATCCGTGTCTGAATTAAAAGTGACGTCAGTCATAAAGGAAGGATTCTGTGTCTCGTCCTTCGCCGACCCACGAACGTCACACCTGTGGCAAGGACTATGTACCATAACGAACTACAGAAGTCCCCCCTCCAGACTGGTGAGTGCGGACGCGTCTTTGGCAACCGAGCTAAATACTTTCTATGCACGCTTTGATGCGGCAGTCGACACTTCCACCAGTGCTGCCAGTGTGACCAGCATGCCCACAACGCTCGTTGGAATGCAGAAACCACCACTCATCATCAGAGAGAGTGATGTACGGAGAACTTTCAGGAAGGTGAACACCAGGAAAGCAGCAAGACCGGATGGGATCGCCGGGCGTAATAATAATAATAATAATAATAATAATAATTTTATTATTTTTTTATTATGTCTTTCAGGATACTCGTTTAAGGAACGTCCTTTAAACGTCTCTTATGTGTTAAATTGTTTAGGTCTATTTCTTATGTTACTTCTAAAACAACTTAGATTTTATTGATTTAGTAAATCCGGGTATTGCATATGGAATAAAAATGAACACACAAGAAGTGATAGGCTGTAAACAAGTTATTATTTTTTATTTGAAATGCGAAAAAAGTGTCTGATGTGCGCATTTTGAATGCCGTTTCAAGCCTCCTTTTCACACGTTTCTTGGGGTGAAGCCTAAAATAGACAAAGATACACGTTTGTTAACATTTAATTTTGTGACCTCTAGTTATAATAAAGCGTTCGATAAATGAAGTAATTTGAAAGTTTTGCTTGAAGAACATCAGCTACTCAAATCAATGCTAACCCAGCTAGGTAGCTATAGTTGGCATTAACTTGTTAATGTGGCTAGCTACTTATAGCGAATGCTATCGTCGGCTGTTATCTGTGGCTGAGACCATCAACATCAGTTAACGTTACTTACTATTGAAGTCTTAATGCAGTGATTCATATAACTTTATCATTTGGTAGCGTAGCATAGTGATAATTTAGCTCTAGCCATGACCATATAGAAATAATGTCCAGCCACAGATGGGCATCCGTTTTTGGTACAACTGTTTGATTTTGCTGATCGGGTTTTATGATTATCCAGAGGGGTTAGCTGAGGGTTTATTAAAATCACCTCATACATTAGCCGCAACTCAGAAGATAAATTTACTAAGATATGTATTTACTAGCTAACCATATTTTAATCAAATGTAGGTGACTCACCTTGAATTTAAAATAACGGCTTCTGTCAGAATATTCATGTTAGCTAACGTTCCTACGTCGCGAGAAGACGGCTCGTGCGTTTATGTTCCCGCTTGCTAATCCTCTAGTGAGTAAAACTCTAAATCAGCTGACTGCCTTTCACGCACGCACCATGACAACAGTCGCGGGACCACGTCCGGACGTTCTCAAACGTTCTCTAAATGTAACAAAAATAACGTTATTTCAACTACTATACGGGGACGTCACCGAACATCCTGTGAATGTATCTTTGGGAACGTTCCGCCAGGACTTCGAGGGGACCTGCTGGGAACGTCCGTTATGGCCTAGGAACGTCCTATCGCGAACGTTATAAAAAACCTCTAATAAGAACGTCCGCGAACGTCCCCGGGACGTTCACTGTTTGCTGGGGAGATACTCAGGTGCTAAACCATTCAAACATTTAAAAACCAAGACGAGAGTTTTGTATTGAATGCGATATTGAACTGGGAGCCAATGCAATTCTTTCAGCTTTGGGGTTATGTGTTCCCATGACCTAGTGTGTGTGAGAACTCTTGCTGCTGAATTCTGCACGTACTGTAACTTCTTTAGACTTTTGGATGGGAGCCCGACCAGGACAGAGTTACAATAATCAAGTCTTGCTGAAATAAATGCATGGATAAGGGTTTCAGCCACAGAATTTGTGAGTGAAGGACGCAGCCTGGCAATGTTTCTCAGATGAAAAAATGCTGTTTTAGTTACATTATTGATGTGGCTCTCAAGAATGAATGATGAATGAATGAATCTTCAACTTATATAGCGCCTTTCTATATACCCAAGTTCGCTTTACAATTTTAACATAGGTACAACCAATCACACTCCGGCGAGAAGCGGCAGCCAATTGCGCACAGCATACTCTCTACCGGGATCCACAGCCCCCTGGGGGACTGAATGGGGTGCAGGAAGGGGAGAGAGGACAGACCCTGGTGGCAGAGCACCATCAACCACTGGGCATACAAGCACACACACTCAGACAACTGCTTTTTATTGGACATGAAGGGACAAAGACACACACTCAGGGAGAATTTGTCGGGGAATCAGGGACTGCCAATTTACCTAATCTCCATGTTTTTGGACTGTGGGAGGAAACCGGAGGCCCCAGAGGAAACCCACACAGACACGGGGAGAACATGGAAACTCCACTCAGATAGTGACTTGAACCCAAGACCCCAGTGCCGAGAGGCAAACGTGCTAACCACCAAGCCACCATGTTGCCCAAAACGCTCTCTCAAGAGAGAGCGTGGAGTCTAAAATGACACCAAGGTTGCAAATTTTGGCCACAGAGGACTGAATAAAGCCAGGGATAGTTATTCTGAATTGACTCATTTTCTTGAAAGTGGAAGCGGATGCGATGAGAATAGCTTCAGATTTGTCGCTATTTAATTTAAGGAAATTCTTAGCCATCCAGTTCCTCACATCAACAAGACAGCTAACCAAGGAATCAGGAGGTAGTGTATCAGAGGGTTTTGATGAGATGTATATTTGCATATCATCGGCATAACAATGAAATTGGAGGCCATGCTGTCTGATAATATCTCCCAGTGGAAGGATTTAGATAACAACATGTTGTTATCCAGTTTAAACAACATGTTAACTTTCCTACTCATGACAAAGGTCACACCCTTGACTTAGTTTGTTCCAACTCCCTGCCTGTCCTCAATCTTCACTCACTGTTATTTCCACTTTCGGACCATAAACTTATCCTGTTTACCGCTCCACTGGCCTTTCCCCATCGCTCCATCAAAAAACGTATCTCCTTCCGTAAAACTCAGTCTATTGATCCTCTTCTTCTTAACCAATCTGTTTCTTCCATCTTTCCTGTTGCTACAGCTCCCCATCTCCTGAAACACATGCATTAATGTTAAATGCTGCTCTTTCTGAAACTCTTAATACACTAGCCCCCCTGAAAACTAAAACTGTGACCTTTTCTACTTCCTCTCCCTGGTTCACTGCAGATCTGCGTGCCATGAAGCAGGCTGGTCGTCAACTAGAACGACGCTACAAAAAATCAAAGCTTACTGTACATGCTGATGCCTACAAGCAGCATTTGATGGTGTACAGAGATGCTCTTCATATTGCTAAAACAACCTACCTCTCTGATCTCATCAATAATCAGCATAGTCTAAATCAACGGCATCTCTTTTCAACAGTTACAAAGCTCTTTAAAACCCCGGACAACACCCTTGTACCCTCTCCCACTCTTTGCAGTGCTTTCTTAAGCTCATTTGAAACCAAAATTACAAGTATCTACACATCTCTGAGCTCTGTTTCCTCTGAACCCCCTTCCCATCTTCCCTTTGTTGCACGTTTCTCATTCCAGCCTACCTTTTCCATCCTTCACTACCTTTAACTGTGTTGACTCTTCTTTCATTTCTAATATTATCATGTCCTCCAAGACTACAACTTCTCCCCTGGATCCTCTTCCTACTAACTTAACTAAAACCTGTCTACCCACACTGCTTCCCCATCTCACCATTCTCATTAATCAATCACTCCTACTTGGAGAGGTCCCTTCTATCTATAAAATAGCTGCTGTCACACCAATACTTAAGAAACCTGGTCTTGACCCTTCAGACCTCAACAATTATCGCCCTATCTCTAATCTACCCTTCCTGTCTAAGGCTCTTGAAAGAACTGTGGCCTCCCAATTGCGAGAGTATCTAGAAACCAATAATCTCTTCGAACCTTTTCAGTCTGGGTTCCGACCATTCCACAGCACTGAAACAGCCCTGGTTAGGGTTGTAAACGATCTGTTGGTAGCTGCTGATACTGGTTTCCTCAGCATTCTCTTGCTATTGGACTTGTCTTCTGCATTTGACACAGTCAACCACTCCATTCTCTTATCTCGTCTACATGACCTTGGCATTACTGGCTCTGCCTTGGACTGGTTCACCAGCTACCTGACAGACAGAAAACAGTATGTCACACTCTGCGGCTATAGCTCCTCCACTTCCATGATTAAACAAGGGGTCCCACAAGGATCAGTCCTGGGTCCTCTTCTTTTTATCATTTATATCCTTCCTCTTGGTCATAAATTTCATCATTTCAACATAAATTTTCATTGTTACGCAGATGACACCCAGATTTATCTCACTACCAGTTCTGTAAACAATCCACCCACTGCTCATATTGAAAACTGTGTATTAGAAATCAAAAACTGGTTGAAGCAAAACTTCCTTATGTTAAACGGCATGAAGACCGAGCTTATCCTGATTGGCAACAAGTCAGTCCTGAGTAAAACTCCTCCATTCTCTCTCAACATTGACAGTGTACATATTTCACCTGTTACCCTGGTCCGGAATCTGGGTGTCCTCCTCGATCCTACCCTTAGTTTCACTGCCCACATTAACTGTTGTAAAAACTTCATTCTTCCACCTGCGCAATATAGCAAAGATCCGGCGATGCCTCTCTCAGTCTGCTGCTGAGCGCCTCATTCATGCTTTCATTTCAAGCAGGATAGACTATTGTAATTCACTGTTGGCTGGTATTAGTTCTTCCTCTGTGCATAGGCTTCAAATGGTCCAAAACTCTGCTGCTCGTCTCCTCACTTTCACCTGTATGCATGATCACATTACACCTGTTCTCCAGGATCTTCACTGGCTCCCCGTTACATACCGGATTCAATTTAAGATACTCTTACTGACCTACAAAGCTCTAAACAACATGGCTCCTCCTTATCTGTCTGACCTCCTACTTCCCTACAGACCTTCTAGATCTCTTAGATCTTCTACTGTTGGACTACTAAAGGTACCATCATCTAGACTCTGTAGCTTTGGTGATCGGGCCTTTTCTAGACTCGCTCCTCGACTGTGGAACCCCCTTCCAAATTTGATCAAACAGTCTCCCTCTCTTTCCACATTTAAATCAAAACTTAAAACTCACCTCTTCTCTCTCGCCTATGATCTCCCTGCTCCATAATTTTCTTTGTACTGTTTTGTATGTTTTGTATTATATGTTTCTGCTTCCTTATGTATTGTAAGCGTCTTTGGGTCTCAGAAAAGCGCTATATAAAAATAAAGTATTATTATTATTAACAAAAAGAAGTGGGCCAAGAACTGAACCCTGGGGAACACCATAGGACAGTGTTGTGGTGCCAGATCTGAACTTACCCAGTGATACAAACTGCTGTATGTTGGTAAAATATGATCTAAACCAGTTAAGAGCTGTACCAGTCACCCCGGTTGATGTCTCAAGTCTGTGCAGGAGTATATCATGGCAGACTGTGTCAAATGCTGCTGTAAGATCTAGTAGACCTAGAATGTTCACTTGACCAGAATCAGCTGCCTGAAATAGATCATTGAGTACCCTCAAAAGAGCAGTTTCGGTGCTATGATTTGCTCTAAAGCCAGACTGAAACTGTTCAAACAGTTTGTTTGCACTCAGATGTTCCTTCAGCTGATGAAAGGGAGATTTGATATTGGTCAATAGTTATTAAAGTCATCAGGGGCAAGACCTGGCTTCTTCAAAACGGGTGTAATGGCAGACAATTTTAAGCTGGGGGAACAAAACCTGATGTAAGAGAAGTATTTATTATGTCCATGAAAAGATGAGAAAGTGATGACTGACAAGCTTTAACCAGGGCGGTGGGCAGTGGGTCCAAGGTGCAGGTAGTTGCTCTAGAACCCATGTCATTAAAATCTGCGCCGATTAGCTAACACCGGTGTTCACTTTGATTTTCAATCTATCCCTGGCTCAGTGCATCGTACCAGCGTGCCTCAAACAGTCCATCATTGTTCCGGTCCCAAAGAAGAACCAGCCAGCCTGCCTCAACAACTTTCGCCCAGTGGCCCTCACATCAGCCGTGATGAAGTGCTTTGAGAGGATAATCAGAGACCTCATCTCCTCATCACTTCCAGACTCTATGGATCCCTTACAGTTTGCTTATCGTCAGAACCGCTCTACAGACGATGCCATCGCATACCTTCTCCACACTGCACTTTCACATCTGGACGCCGGGAGGGGTAATTATGTTAAAATTAGGGGTGGGACGCAATAAAAAAAATTAATCGAATTAATTTGAAGCGTTGTAATTAATTTATTGAAATTAATCGCATTTTAATCGCATTTCAATATTTAACATGATAAATATTAATTTAAGTTTGAATGATGAATGAATCAATGAACATAAGCATAAACTTCAACATCTTGTTTATTTTTCCACCAGTCTACTACACAGACCAATAGATGAGTGCAGAAAACAGAGCAAAGTTTTCAGAACACTGGAAATTCTGACCAAAAATGTTTTTTTTGGGAGTTTTGCTCAGGATATTGGAAGAATAAGAAGTAAATCAGATGTTTTTAATACCATTTTAGATTTTTTAAAATTTCCCAGGCCTCTGCCACAGCCATAAAGTCCTCTACACAGGCATCTCCATAATGCCTAGAAGTGGTCTTCTGCATGTTCAAAGCAAATGACTGGATCTTCCATTCATCATCTATAATATGAGCTGTCACACCAAGATAACTCTTGTTGCTAACAGAAGTCCAGTGATTCCCAGTCAGAGCCACATTTGTGGCGCTCTTCACAATAACCTGTTTTACTTCCCTTTCCTCATCATACAGCTGCTGGATTTTCTTCGACATTGTCTTTCTGGATGGCAGTTCGCAACTTGCATCAGTTGACGCAATTTGCAGCTCTCCTACATAAACCGTAGCGCTCAACTCCGCGAACGGCGGAGGCATTTAAACTCGCCACGTCTTACTTAAGAACCTGGGACTTCATCCATCCTTGTGTCGCTGGATCTCTAACTTCTTGACAGACAGAACACAAGCGGTGCGGGTAGGTCATCACACCTCACCTACACTCACGCTTAGCACTGGTGGCCCTCAGGGCTGTGTCCTGAGCCCCCTGCTGTACTCACTGTACACATATGACTGTGTGGCCACTTCAAGCTCTACCACAATTGTCAAGTTTGCTGACGATACTGTCGTTGTGGGCCTCAACGATGAGAGGGCCTACCTCGAGGAGACTAACCACCTGGAGGTCTGGTGCAAGGACAATCTCTTCCTCAACGTCAGCAAGAAAAAGGAGCTGATAGTGGACTACAGCATAAAACAAGAGAGGATGTATATGTGTATATATGTATATATTTATGGGTTAAATGTGTGTGAGTGCATACGTGTATGAAAGAAATGCGTGTCTAGGTGTATGTGGATGTGCGGACCGGCTGCTCTCTGTGGTGGGGGTGGTGTGGATCCGGGCTTGGATGTGGTGGTGGGGGGGGGTTGCCGCCCTGGTCTCCCCGGGTCGACCGCTCCCTGCCTTGAGCTGGGGGGGCAGTGAAGTTCGGTGCTCAATGAGCCAGCTAGCAAGCTGGCTCTCCTCTTCCAGAGGACCCTTTCCTCTGGACCTAAGCATTCCCACCCACCCACCCACCACACACACACACACACACACACACACACACACACACACACACACACACACACACACACACACACACATCCTTGCTCATTTAGGATTCTGGGGACAGGCAGGTACCCAGAGGTTGACGAGGTGGGCCTGCTGCCATGGTTCACCCGTCTCCTCACCACTGTCTGTCCCTCAGTTTTTACTGCACTTTAGACACTGAGGGCCTTTGAGGGGACGGTGTGGACATGCACTCACGTTTGTCCTAGCACCTGTCCCCTCAATTTTAACTGCACCATAGTATCACACACTACGACACATGCATATACACCAACACCTACACACAACACTGGGGGTGGAGGGGTGGGAAGGCCTTCCTTCACCCACTTCCTGCTCCCTGCCGGGGCGGGGGGGGTTGCTGGCACGGGACTGGGCTGGTGGCTTCCTAGGACCGCTACTGGTCCTTGCTGGTCCAGCCATTTGCCCCTGCCGCAGAGGGTGTGCTAGTCTGGATAAGTGTGTGTCTCTGTCCTTGTTTTCTTCTTGTTTCTGAATGGGTGGATGAATGAGTGCGTGTTGGAGGGAGGGGACATATGGCCAGGTTTGGAGGTGTGAGGGTGAATTTGAGTGTATGTGTGTGTGTGTGTGTGGGTGGGTGTGTACATGGTGGGGGTGTATAGGGGCGAATGTAGGGTGGGTTTGGTTAGGTGGGTGAGGACAGCTGGCTCTGGGTCGGGGCTGGTCGTGCCCGGTTCACTCATGGACACTCCCCTGAGACTACTGCACCACTCCAGAGGGGGTGCGCCTTGGAGCTCCGGAGTCCGGCTTGGCCCCCCGGCGTAGGGGCGGTTGGCCCGCTCCCCTGGGCGGTGGTGGTATGGGGCGGCCGGGTGCTCCTCGGCGGGAGGTGGGCCCTGCCGGGTGGTGGGTGGCTTTCCGGGCGCGTGGCGCCGTGGTTTTGCCGCTGGCCCCTGGGGGGGGGGGGGCATCCTGGGGGGGAGGCGCTCTGTTCCCTCTGGTTCCCCTGGACCTGCGCTCCTTGACTGGTGGGGCGCTGTCCGGGGTCTCTCTCTCCCGCCTGCGGGGGCGGGCGGGTGAGGGTTTCTGGGAAGTGCGGCTCTGGTACTCCACCGCTCTGTGGGGGGCCGTGGGCGGGTGGGATTCCCGGGTCTCTCTCCACCCGCCTCTGGCCTCTGGGGGAATGCTGTCGCAGCTACCCACCCTTGCTGGTAAGTACATTCCATACATCTATCCTATGTTGCACTTCTAGGTTGCACATAAACACACACTCACACACACCCATACATCGCACTCATCTGCACTATATGTATTTGGTTTACTTTCTGTACTTCTTTGCAGTGGTCATTTGAGCTGGTTGCGTGTTTTATTTTATTAATATTATTATTATTATTATTATTATTTTATTATTATTAATTTTTTTTTATTTTATTATTATTATTTTTTTTTTTTCTTCTTTTCTTTTTCTTCTCCTTTCTTCTCCTACCTCTGTCTTTTCCCTTTTTATTATTTCTCTCCCCCTCTTTTCTTGGTCCACCTAACCCCAATAATTATCACTTTGCATATTGTTATCACTATATATTGTTATCACTACACTATATATTATACAGAATTGTTATAATTGCCATTTAAATCTGTACATAAAAACAAAGTTGTCCTCCAAAGATGGGGGGGTGGAGGTGGGCCAAAAAAAAAAAAAAAAAAAAAAAAAAAAAAAAAAAAAAAAAAAAAAAAAAAAACAAGAGAGGAACTATCACCCCGTTATGATCAATGGCACCGCAGTGGAAAGAGTAGATAATTTCAAGTACCTCGGAGTTCACATCACTGAGGACCTGTCATGGTCTTGTCAGACCAACATGCTGGCAAAGAAGGCCCGTCAGCATCTCTACCATCTCAGACGATTACGGGACTTCAAACTACCAACCAAGGTACTCCGAAACTTCTACACCTGCACCATTGAATCAATCATAACGGGAAACATCACAACCTGGTGTAACGAGGCTTGCGCCACGGAGCGAGGAGACGGACACAATCGCTGAGAGGAGCGAGATTTATTAAAGGGAATACCATACTCATCGTCAGAAAGCCAGGCAGGGTCGATCACAGGAGGGCAGTCCGAAAAACATGCAAACACGGGCATTACAAAACAGGGGAACACGAGTAACAGGCGAGGAATCAAAAGACAGGGACACAAAATGGTCGGGTACAACGCTGAACAAGAACTTCGTCAAAACAATCAAACAAAATACCAGACAAAGGACAAGGGAGACTCAGGGGCTTAAATACAAGGAATCTAACGAGGGGCAGGTGATGACAATGACACAGGGGTGTGGTAACAAACGAGAAATCAAAACCAACGAGCAGGGCGGGACAAATAGGCAGGGAACACGGACATGAGGGAACCCAGAGTGACAGCTACGAGAGGGGGCGTTGCCCTACGTGACACCTGGTTTGGAAACTGCACCAAGCAGGATAGGCAGGCTCTACAAAGGGTGGTGCGTTCAGCTGAGCGCACAATCCGGACTGAGCTTCTATATGTAGATGTATATATGCAGGCATATGTAATGTGTGTAGAGGTATATGCTTGTGTAGCCAGGTGGTGAGCAGTATGCTCTCTTTTTCTTTAAAAAGAGTACTGGCCCTTTAAGACTCACCCTACCCATGAGTGTGTGCGGGGGGGTTGTTACGCATGCGCTGTGAGTGTTCCGGAGAGAGAGAACACGGGTTGAGCAGGAGTGTGTACAAGTTTAAAGCAGCTGTGGTGATATTTTTGTTAATATTTGAATTTATGTGGACATTTTGGTTGGAAAACAATTGTAAGTATGTGTATGTATTTTCTCTAATGTGTTTCTTAGCGATGTCGTTATATTTAGTTAGGATGGGATGGGATTGTTTTAGGCAGTTGATTGTTTTTTGTACATGTGGGCACACTATGTCGTTGCATAATGTTAGCTTATCGATTTAGTGATAAATATGTGACATTGTTGGTGCAATGTGATGTACGTGTTTTGCCCCTAAAAGTATATTGTAAACTGTGTAGGGAGATTTTGTTCATGAAGAAATTCCCATCTGTGTTAGAGATTTCTGCCACTTGGACCACCCACTACCGTATTATTTTGGGCTAGTATTTGTATAAAGATTAGGTTGTGGGTTAATGCTTTTATTTTATTTTATTTATTTTTTTACCTCCTTGCAGGAGGCAGAGCTAGGTCCTAACACCTGCAAACTTTTCATTTTGTTTATAAGTTTGTGCCAGAATAAAAAAACCCCAAAACAACATTTTCAGTTGGATATTTCTATATAGCCTATATAGAAAGGCCCACACATTTTTGGTACCAGGAGTGGGGTTCTGGCAGTTAGGCTAGCTAAATCACAGTGTAGCAAACAGGAAATAATACGGTAGTGTCAAAGACAGAGCTTCCCAGTTCTAGAGGACGTTGGCCTGGTGGGAGAGGTGTGCGTCTCTGGAGGCAGCAGTTGTGTTCCAGTCTGAAGGGACAGCAGCATCATCGTGGCAGCTGGCACGTCGGAGTGTGCTGATCATCTCTTCTTGACCTAAAAGACTGTTGTCAGAAATATCCTTTTCACTGTTGCAAGGACTGCAATAAGTTGAACTCTAAGTAGATAGAGGTAACTGACAACCTGACACGATGTCTCAGGTGTCTGGTGATGATGTGGCTGTTGAAATGGGTGAAGCTGAAGGTCTTGCTGATGATTGGCAAATGCAGTTACATGAGTTGAGAATGAAACAAAATGAAGCCATGGCCGCAATAGCCAATTTAAGTCAGGGACCAACAAGGTCATACGTGTATGTACCTAGGGAGCGACATATTCAACCGTTCAGCGGTGACCTAGCAAAAGATGGGAGGTCAGTAGACGAATTTATTGAGGAGGTCGAACGCATTTTGGGGGTTAGAGACAGAACTGCAGAGGATCAGGTTGATTTAGTCCTCTCTTTGTTAAGGGGCCCAGCCTTGGAAGAAGTAAGGTTACGTATGGGTGGAGAGTCTAAACAACCCACTGAACTCTTTACTTATTTAAGGGAAGGGTTTAGAGAGAAACGCAGTGCTCCCCAACTGCTGTGTATGTTCTACAGCCGTAAGCAAACTGAGGGTGAGGATCTTCGAGACTATTCACATGCCTTATCTAAAATACTGAGTTCAGTCACTAAATGTGCACCAGACATGGTGTCAAACACCCCACTCTTGCTTCGAGATCAGTTTATAGAGGGGGTGAGAGATGATCTGCTCCGCAGGGAACTGCGAAAGTTTGTTAGAAGTAGGCCGCAATCCACTCTCATTGAAGTACGCGATGAGGCAATGACCTGGTCATTTGAAGATTGCAAGTTGAGTAGTAAAAATATACGGAGTAGGAATATAGTAAGTGAAGCTGAAGGGGAGAAGGAGGCATGGTGCTCCTCTGTAAATGCGCCCAACAAACCATCTGTGACACTGGAAGACGTACTAAAAGTAGTGGCAGAACAGGGTAGAGTGATTGGAGAGTTGACCAGCGCCGTGCGGGATCTGACCCTCAAACAGTCAAGGGGAGGAAATGAATTCAATGAGAGGCCAAGGGCACAGCGTAGGTTCACGGATGATGGACAGCCAATATGTTTCCGGTGCAGAGAAGCAGGACACATTGCTAAGAGGTGTATTCGCAGGCCCCCTGCATCAGAGGATGAGTCTGCACCAGTGGCAGCAGCAGGGAGAAACGAACCCCCTTCGGTTGCTGTGAGCCGCGAGCTGCGAGGGAACACGTTAGGTGCAGACGAAATCGGAATTGGTCGTAGCCAATTACTGCAGCGGGCAGTGGGCAAATGCCCGACCATGGAACTAAAAATTAGAGGGGTAAGAGTGTCTTGCATATTAGACACTGGAAGCCAGGTGAGCACCATTTCAGAACATTTTTTCAGGGAAAGCCTAGGGGGAGACAATCAAGACATATTGTCAACATCGGGGTGGTTGAAGATCACTGCTGCGAATGGCTTGGACATACCCTATTTGGGGTATCTGGAATTAGATGTAGAGACCATGGGCATAGACTTACCAAGCTGTGGGTTCTTGGTTGTAAAAGATCCCCAAAATTCTTGTAACCAAGTTCCAGTACTAGTTGGCATGAACATCATTAGTAGATGTAGGCAGCTGGTTCAAGCTGAGTTAGGGCCAACACTGGGTGGACAGTTGGACCAGAATGGGGGAACAGCAATACCACACCCGCACAGGAAAGACCATGTCAATGGATTAGCAGTTGCACGTGTGGTAGGAAAGGAGATTGTCCATGTGCCAGCACTGTCAGTGGCAACAGTCATGGCTAAGGGATTAGGAGAAAAAACCATGGGGGCTCCTGATATACTACTAGAGCCTGCACATCCTTTGCCAGGTGGCCTTGTAGTAATTCCTGGTTTGGTGTCCTCACAAACTCACCTGATTCCAGTGCGTGTAATAAATTTCTCGCAGGAAGACATATGGTTGAAACCCCGGACACGACTAGGCACCCTGTCAAGAGTCGAATGTGTCAACCCCCATAGTCCCTGTGAAGTGAAATTTCAGAGGATCTCCGCAAGTGTGGAACAGATCACAGTGGATAAAAGGGAGAAGCACACACCGGATGCCGCCTCCTTACCTCTTCTGGGTAGATTTCAATTGGGTGGTACTCCTGAACAACAGGTGAAGCTAGGAATTCTGCTGACCAAGTACTCAGACGTTTTTGCATATGGGGAGGATGACCTAGGCTACACAGAGAAAGTTCAGCATGAGATCAATCTCACTGAGGACATCCCTGTAACCCAGCCTTATCGTCGAATCCCGCCTAATCAATATAACGAAGTGAGGGAGCATATCAGTCAACTCCTAAAAAAAGGGATTATACAAGAAAGTGCTAGTGCTTATGCTTCTCCAGTGGTGCTGGTTAGGAAGCCTGACGGCAGTCTACGAATGTGTGTAGACTACAGACGGTTGAACTCCAAGACCAAGCGTGATGCCTTCCCCTTACCACGAATTGATGAAAGTTTTGATGCACTGCGTGGGGCCAAATTCTTCTCCACAATTGATTTAGCCAGCGGATACCACCAGGTAGCAGTGCATGAGAGAGACCGTCATAAGACAGCCTTTACCACCCCTTTTGGGTTGTTTGAGTACTCTAGGATGCCGTTTGGTGTCTGCAATGGGCCAGCAACCTTTCAGCGGCTAATGCAGGCTACCATGAGTGACCTGACGTTCCACATTATGTTAGTCTACTTGGACGACATTCTGATATTTTCAGAGACTTTTGAGGAGCATTTGACAAGGCTGGAGACTGTACTGCAACGGCTGCAGGAAACAGGGTTAAAAGTCAAGCTAGAGAAGTGTAACTTCTTGCAACAGGAAGTTCGGTTCCTTGGGCATCAGATATCTGCACAGGGCATAGGGACAGACCCAAGTAAGGTTGCAGCGGTTCGGCAGTGGGAAGTTCCTAAGTCTGTAAAGGGGTTGAGGTCATTTTTAGGCCTTTGCAGTTATTATAGGCGTTTCATCAAGGGATTTTCACAAGTAGCTGGACCTCTCCATGACCTAGTAAATCGCTGTCTTCATGAAGGTAGATCTGCCCAGAGTAGTAGTATGTTCAGCACTATGTGGACCTCTGAGTGCCAGTCCTCATTTGAACAGCTCAAGGAAAAGATGACGTCTGCACCAATTTTAGGGTTTGCTGATTTCACGCTCCCATTCATTGTAGAGACTGATGCGAGCAGTCAAGGTTTGGGAGCTATCCTGTCTCAACAGCAAGGCAATGTCAAGACAGTAATAGCCTTTGCCAGCAGAAGATTGCGAAATGCGGAGAGGAATGATCGGAATTACAGTAGCATGAAACTTGAGCTACTGGCTCTTAAGTGGGCCGTATCTGAGAAATTTCGAGGCTACTTGTTAGGGTCTAAGTTTATAGTGATCACTGACAATAATCCACTCTGTCACCTCAAAACAGCTAAACTTGGGGCAGTTGAGCAAAGGTGGGTGGCACAGCTCGCAGTGTTCGATTTTGAGGTCATTTATCGGCCTGGCCGGCATAATACTGCTGCTGACGCTCTCTCTAGGTACCCATTAGCAGGGGAGCCAGATGCTGACCTGGATGATGAAGACATACATGACTGTGTGGCCATCTGCAGCTTTGTGGATAGAGGTACAGACCTAGGGCCGGACCTGGTAGAGGCAGGTGTTAGATGTTGTAGTGTCAGAGAGGTCAGGGCAAGGGACGCTGGAGTGGATCTTGGTGTCAGGATGCATGGTAACACAGAAACCCTGCCTGGTTACACTAGAAGTGAGCTGAGTGCATTCCAGAGTCAAGACCCCAGTGTGGGTGTGTTCAGCAAGTTCTGGAGGGCCAATAAGAAACCCAACAAGGCAGAACGGTCTAGTTGCCCAAAAGCAACACGCTCTCTCTTGAAACATTGGGATCAGATTCGAGAACATGAAGGAGTGCTATATCGTCTAACGGAAGATGCTAAGCAAGGTGAATGTTACCAGCTCCTCCTCCCTTCTAGTTTGAAGGAGAAAGTGCTACGCAGCATCCATGATGACATGGGTCATCAGGGCATTGAACGCACCTTAAGTTTGTTGAGGCAGAGATGCTTCTGGGTTGGGATGTATGAGGATGTGGAGAATTGGGTGAAAAAGTGCCACCGATGTATTCTGACCAAGATGCCACAGCCCAGGATTCAACCACCCAGGAAAGCTTTCATGGCTTCAAGACCCTTGGAGGTGGTGGCAGTGGATTTTACTGTCCTAGAGCCAGCGTCGGATGGGCGTGAAAATGTGTTAGTTGTAACAGATGTGTTCACAAAATTTACCCAAGCTTTCCCCACACGTGACCAGAAAGCAGATACAACTGCCAAGGTGTTGCTAAAAGAGTGGTTCATGAAATATGGAGTGCCAGAGAGACTACACTCGGACCAAGGGAGAAACTTCGAGAGTGAGGTGATTGCTGAGCTGTGCAGACTCTATGGAGTGAAAAAGACCCGCACCACACCTCATCATCCTGAAGGTAACGCTCAGTGTGAGCGATTTAACCGAACTCTTCATGACCTATTGCGCACCTTGCCCCCTGTAAAGAAAAGGAGGTGGCCAGAGCACTTACCTGAGTTAGTGTATGCTTACAACGCAACACCACATGCTACAACAGGTTACTCACCACATTATCTACTCTTTGGTGTCAATCCTCATTTACCAGTGGATGCGCTGCTGGGGCAGAAGCCTAAAGGTGATGAGACTCAAAGCTGGTTGGACCTGCATAAAAAGAGGCTGAGGGAGGCACATGAAAAGGCCAGAGAGTATACAAAACTGAAAGCAGCTGAGAGAATGTCATCTCACGAGGGTAAAGTATACTGTCCCCCTGTTAATGTTGGCCAGTTGGTGTACCTACGTCACAGGCCACCAGGTCGCAACAAGATCCAGGATGCCTGGGGATCCACAGTGTACAGAGTGTGTGACTCACACAGTGGAACCTATAGAAGGAGGACCTGTCAAACGAGTTCACAGAGTGCATCTGCGTCCATGTGAGGCACCTGTCCCAGCTCCTAGGACGGTCCCTCTGTTAAGGAATGACTACTCCACAGCCAGTGAATTGCCAGAGCAAACAAAGCCTAAGACTTCAGAGGCGGAGTATGTGATAGTGGAAGAAGTCACTTATCCCAGAATCAGCTCAGGGTCCGATATAATGGCTGAAAGTAATTGTGGGGGTCACCAACAGTTAGATGGGATTGGGACTAGTGAAGTAGGGATCCATGAGGGAGATGCGTTACAGCCCATTGAGTTGTCCATGCCACTTGAGCATGAGGAAGTTCTCACTCTACAACCAGAGGACAGAGCTGAGATGCCTGTACCAGCACCCAGACGTACTCAGAGGGGTAATGCTGGCAAGCATTCAAATCCTTTTCATGAGCCGAGGTCTGTTAATGCGGTTTCTCTTAGTCCAGAGGCATTATCACATGTACTCACCAGCCTTGGTACTGTGTTCGTTGGGGAGGCTGTTAAAGAAGTGAAGGGAATGTATTAGGGCACCGGGGACGTTGCCTTAAGCAGGGGAGAATGTAGCCAGGTGGTGAGCAGTATGCTCTCTTTTTCTTTAAAAAGAGTACTGGCCCTTTAAGACTCACCCTACCCATGAGTGTGTGCGGGGGGGTTGTTACGCATGCGCTGTGAGTGTTCCGGAGAGAGAGAACACGGGTTGAGCAGGAGTGTGTACAAGTTTAAAGCAGCTGTGGTGATATTTTTGTTAATATTTGAATTTATGTGGACATTTTGGTTGGAAAACAATTGTAAGTATGTGTATGTATTTTCTCTAATGTGTTTCTTAGCGATGTCGTTATATTTAGTTAGGATGGGATGGGATTGTTTTAGGCAGTTGATTGTTTTTTGTACATGTGGGCACACTATGTCGTTGCATAATGTTAGCTTATCGATTTAGTGATAAATATGTGACATTGTTGGTGCAATGTGATGTACGTGTTTTGCCCCTAAAAGTATATTGTAAACTGTGTAGGGAGATTTTGTTCATGAAGAAATTCCCATCTGTGTTAGAGATTTCTGCCACTTGGACCACCCACTACCGTATTATTTTGGGCTAGTATTTGTATAAAGATTAGGTTGTGGGTTAATGCTTTTATTTTATTTTATTTATTTTTTTACCTCCTTGCAGGAGGCAGAGCTAGGTCCTAACACCTGCAAACTTTTCATTTTGTTTATAAGTTTGTGCCAGAATAAAAAAACCCCAAAACAACATTTTCAGTTGGATATTTCTATATAGCCTATATAGAAAGGCCCACACTTGTATAAATTAATCAACTGTGTCTATTCAATCTGTGTTGGAAGGTGAAGGGTTAATTGGAAGCCTGTGAGCCTGTGTCTCCCCCTATCAGGACTGTGATGCCCGCTGTTCATTTACAGAGGGCCAGGCCATTATAATTCAGCGCAATACCAGTTTCAAATGACAGTAAAATTGACCAATTATATCTTCCCTCTTAGTGGGCAGGCTTAACTGTATGATAATTTCCGCCCGCTGTGGCAATGCTAGCTGTCGTTAGCGTACCACCGCTAGCTAGTTTCGATTCATTCCTTTGATGCCCTCGTGCGCGTTGTTTACATATTCCGCTTCCAAGGAACACGGAGCTGTGGAATCTTATTTTGCTTAATGTCACGTAGGGCAAAGCCCCCTCTCGTAGCTGTCACTCTGGGTTCCCTTATGTCCGTGTTCCCTGCCTGTTTGTCCCGCCCTGCTCGTTTATTTTGATATTCCTCGTTTGTTACCACGCCCCTGTGTCATTGTCATCACCTGTCCCTAGTTTGGTTCTATGTATATAAGTCCCGTCATTCCCCAGTCGTGTTATCCGTGATTTTGTCTTTCCAGTTGTTCTTGTTGTGAGTATTGTTTCCGCTGCCTGTATTCCTGCCTGTTCCGTGTTTCCCCGTCGTGTTTAAGTACCGATATGTCTGTTCGTATTTCATGTCTGGACTGCCTGCCTGTTATGACCCATGCCTGTATATACGACTCAGCTTTTGGTATTCCCTGTATTAAATCTCGCTCATCTCAGCGATTGTGTCCGTCTCCTCGCTCCGTGGCGCGAGCCACGTTACACTTAAGAAGTTATCTAGTACAGATATTATTGTTTATTGCGTTTTTAAAGCTGCACTGTTGTCTGTTTTTTATTTATTTATTTATTGCAGTTAATTAGAAAAGGAAACAATTTTTTTCGGGGGGTGGGAGCGGGCCCAGGTTTAATGGTCACAGTTCGATACTGATGTGTATAGATTAGAGCTATATCTATGAGGCATTATAAGTATGCTGCACAACTTCTGCACATCAGTCACTTCACACACCTCGTCACCTTAAACTTGCCACTTTAAACCTTGTCACTAAGTCATTTCACTTAAATGGCTCTTTTTAACTGTATTATTATTATTATTATTATGTTTTTTAAATATTTCTATATTCTATATTTTGTCCATTTATTGTATTTTAATTTATGGTGGAGTAGTCACCAAAGCATTTCACTGCCGGTCATACTGTGTATGACCATGTATGTAACAAATAAACCTTGATTTGATTTGATTTTGACCATGTTCTTGTCCATGGATTGACTATGAGGGAAGCAGGACTTAGAGTTCAGTCCATCCTGAGTAGATTCACAGTGTCCACCATAGTCCGAACATTCAGAGAGGAGAACAGGTAATTGCTTTATTCATTTCATATATATGTTTACAGTTTGACTCAATACAGATCTGTTGCATAAAAAGGTGTTTCATTACATGAATTTCCTAAGACATTTGTAGGCTTAGTGCTGCATGTAATATTTTGTAACGGCATATTTTGTGGAATCACAAGACTGCCAGATCAGGGGGGGAGGACGTCTATGTTGAACACAAACCAAGAGACCCTCATTGTTGACATGGTCCGTCAGAACAATGCGATCACACTGCGTGAAATACAGCAGAGAATCATTGATGACCATGTCAACTTTGAAAGCATCAACAGTATAGGCCTTTCCACTATTGACCATGTCCTAAAACGCAACAGAATGCGGATGAAGCAACTGTACAGAGTACTCTTTGACCGCAACTCAGAAGGAGTCAAGGAGCAAAGATTACAGTATGCACAAGGCAAGGCAAGTTTATTTATATAGCACCTTTCATACACAACAGTCATTCAAAGTGCTTTACAAACGAAAAAAAGAATACACAGATTAAAACAAGAAACTGTCCCGGGCGTTCCGGGTTTTTTTAAGTGAGGAAATGTCCTGGTTTTTAAATTACCTTCATTGGACCATTAAGATTGGATTAAACTTTCGCGAGTGACCGTAGCGTGCGACTCCGCACACCTTGCGCGAGTGGTGGAGGCGTTTAAACTTGACGCATCACATTATTATGTTGGCTTGTTTGCAGTGTTGTTCGCTCTCTGTGGTCGAAGATAAAGGCTTACAAGACGCGCTGCAAATTGTGTCAACTGATGCTAGTTACAAACTGCCGTCCAGAAAGACAATGTCAAAGAAAATCCAGCAGCTGTATGATGAGGAAAGGGAAGTAAAACAGGTTATTGTGAAGAGCGCCACAAATGTGGCTCTGACTGGGGATCACTGGACCTCTGTTAGCAACAAGAATTATCTTGGTGTGACAGCTCATATTATAGGTGATGAATGGAAGATTCAGTCATTTGTTTTGAGCATGCAGAAGACCACTTCTAGGCACTATGGAGATGCCTGTGGCAGAGGCCTTGGAAATTAAAGAAAAAGTATACCATCTAAAATGGTATTAAAAAACATATTCTGATTTACTTCAATTCTTCTTATTCTTCCAATATCCTGAGCAAAACTCCCAAAAAACAACATTTTTGGTCAGAATTTCCAGTTTTCTGCACTCATCTATTGGTCTGTGTAGTAGACTGGTGGAAAAATAAACAAGATGTTGAAGTTTATGATTATGTTCATTGATTCATTCATCATTCAAACCTAAATTAATATTTCTCATGTTAAATACTGAAATGCGATTAAAATGCGATTAATTAATTACAAAGCTTCTGATTAATTTTATTAATTTTTTTAATCGCGTCCACTCCTAATTTCTTTGTATATATTTTTACTCATTTTTGCTAAACAACATTTTTGTTTTGTGGCCAATAAAGATTATTTCTACAGTTCATAATCTGACCATAGTGTTTTCCTTTTTTCGGTGTTGTGTGTAATGACTGTTCAGTGCTGACTCGAGGCTTGATTTGACAACATTGTTTGGTTCTGAGGCAATAGTTTGGTTTTTGCAGGAAGAGTCAGAGGTTTTGTGAATTTAGTGTGTGAATTGGGTTTTGTGTTTACAGTTTGGAGAAATAGATGGATGGTTTCAGGAAATGTCAACTGAGAAAAACTGTAAAATTAGTTATTGTATGTAGTCCGGTTAATGTTTTGATCAGTCCGTTTTCCTGTGACCCCTCCTCCCCTGCAAAGAGGAGTTGTACAGTCCAATGGTATGGAGGACAAAGGAGTTTTTAAACCTGTTAGTCCTGCACTTAGGAAGGAGCAGTTGGTCACTGAACACACTCCTCTGGTTGCTGATGACAGTGTTCAGAGGATGACTGGCATCGTCCATAATGCCCAGCAGCTTGTCCAAGGTCTTCTTCTCTGCCATAGTCACCAGAGAGTCCAGCTTCATGCCGGCCACCCAGCCAGCTCGTCTGATCAGTTTGTTTAGCCTGGATGTGTCCTTCTTGGATAGAACAGGACACTGGCAACTACAGACTGATAAAACATCCACAGGAGTTTCCGGCAGATGCCAAACAATGGCAGCCTCCTCAGGAAGTACAGCCTGCTCTGTCCCTTCCTGTACAGGTGGTTGTTGTTTCAGTACTAGTCCAGCTTGTTGTCCAGCCACAGCCCGAGGTACTTGCCTAGCACCCCTGCACCTCTGTAGGAGCAGACAGGACCCCTGCACCTCTGTAGGAGCAGACAGGACCCCTGCACCTCTGTAGGAGCAGACAGGACCCTTGCACAACTGTAGGAGCAGACAGGACCCTTGCACAACTGTAGGAGCAGACAGGACCCCTGCACCTCTGTAGGAGCAGACAGGACCCCTGCACCTCTGTAGGAGCAGACAGGACCCCTGCACAACTGTAGGAGCAGACAGGACCCCTGCACAACTGTAGGAGCAGACAGGACCCCTGCACCTCTGTAGGAGCAGACAGGACCCTTGCACCTCTGTAGGAGCAGACAGGACCCCTGCACCTCTGTAGGAGCAGACAGGACCCTTGCACCTCTGTAGGAGCAGACAGGACCCCTGCACCTCTGTAGGAGCAGACAGGACCCCTGCACAACTGTAGGAGCAGACAGGACCCCTGCACCTCTGTAGGAGCAGATAGGACCCCTGCACCTTTGTAGGAGCAGACAGGACCCCTGCACCTGTCTTATTTGTATCTTCATATTTCACTTTTGTTGGCTGCATTAGCAACCTCTCAGTTTGGCATCTTAAGTGGTCAAAAGTGTGTGTGCATTATTTTGAATGACTTGTGTGTTATCTTGAATGTTGCATAAATCAGTGCTTGAAATGTGCATATATCACAGCTGTGTTTGGAGGTTAAATGTTTCAAAGCTTTTTGTCAGTGTCAGAGACAAATGCATTAATTACCAAGGGTTTCCAAAACCTGTGTGTAGGGATTTAGAGAGCACTCTCAACAGCTCTCTCTCTCTCACAGACACACACACACACACACACACACACACACACACACACACACACACACACACACACACACACACACACACACACACGCACACAGGCTCTGCTGCTCTTGGCCCAGGCACAGCACTGAAATCTCCTCTGTGAGTTTCCAGACTCACAGTCTCCTAGAAACCCAACACAGCCATTAAAGAGCACGAGCACCTGGAATGCAGCAGTGTGAAGCTAGTGCTCCCTGCCAATGCAAAGTGTGTGTGTGTGTAATCACATTTGCGTTCAGACACATGCGTTCACGCACATACATGCACGCATGCATATGTGCGTGTACACACACACATAAACACCTGGTGAATGTTGCTCTGTAATTCCCCAGGTAGTCTCACCTCTCATCACCTTCATATACCCTCTGAATTTCTGTCCTTTTTCAAAGCAAAACAAACTTGCATGGCATGACTCCCTGCTGACAGCATTTCATCACACAGGACATCTAAGGACAGTCGAGGACAGTCGGGGACGCCTGAGAATGGCCAGGGATGCCTGCACCACGATGCTTGATTGGGGAAATTAGCTTTGTGTCCCCCAGCACCAATTCAGATTCAGGACACAGTGTTTAGGCTGCAGGTCGACTGAAGGCAGTCATAGTTTGGTATGGGAGGAGAAGAACCGGAGAAAGTCCCACCCACGCTGGGCTCCCGCCTGGCGCCCCTCCCGCTTGGCACCAGCGTCCCAATGAGGAGTTACTCTTGGAGAGGAGGGAAATGGAAAATACAGGAAGGAGTGTAAGGGAATGATAGACAGATGGAGAGAAAGATGAAGAGAAGAAGGGGAGAGAGAATCCTGTATGGGTAGAGGAGTGTCTTCGTCCTGTAGTGACGTGTCATCCATCTTCTCAGCGAGGATGTCTCACGTCTCCCTGTGGATTGATGGCAGCCTCAGAGGACAGAGCTGTGTAGTGGGCCTGCAGCGCTCTTGCAGGGGCTGCGGCTGTGGTGTCCTTGTGAGGGGACAGAGGAACCTTGCGTGACACTCACGCGGTGTCCCCGCCAGCCTTCGAAGAGATGTCTCTGCTTCAGAGGGCCACACTCTTGTGGTGATTCCAAGATTTGATGGTAACAGTACTACCTCCAGGTGTGTGTGTGTGTGTGTGTGTGTGTGTGTGTGTGTGTGTGTGTGTGTGTGTGTGTGTGTGTGAGAGGTAGGTGTGTGTGTGTGTGTGTGTGTGTGTGTGAGAGAGAATGTATGTCAAGCATTCTATCTCTGTATTTTCTCTTTGTTAGTGCAATCCATCCAAATGTCTTATAGGGTGAGTGACCCATTTTCTTTCTTATTTTGCTTGTGCACACACACACACACACACACACACACACACACACACACACACACACACACACACACACACACAAAACTCTATTTCCATAGTGCTTCTTCTCACATAGCAATATATAAACTTAATCCTATTTTCCACTAGAATTCTCAGCACTAAGCTCAGGGGATGTGTGTGTGTCTGTGTGTGTGTATTAACGTTGTGTTAGTTTGTGTTGCTGGTTATGTAACCATGTGTATATCAGCACAATATTTAAACATTTTCCTGTGTTGTTGCTGTGTGTTGTAATCCTTCATGTATGTGTCTCTGTTGTGTACATATTGCCATGTGATTGTTCTGTCCTAACATCCCCTGATGTGTGTGTTGAGTGTGTTTGCGCTCCATCTAACACGACAGCCTGCTACTCTATATTACACAATAAAAACATTCCACTTTGTTTCCCAGACAGAACAAGCCGTTTGCCACCGTTATCTTAGACTATTGCACTTTAAAACACAACACGGTCCGTGTGAATGTCTGCCACAAGCTTTTGGGTTAATTGGGTTTTTATAGTTATTGAAGGAGATAAACACAAAGTGCTTGCGGGGCACGTGCAGACTTTAGGAGAACCACGTTTAAACCACCACTGTGAAAGAACTCCCAGAGAAAGGAGAGCTTTGCTCTCTGCCCATCAAAACAC
Source organism: Brachyhypopomus gauderio (assembly GCF_052324685.1). Lineage (NCBI taxonomy): Eukaryota > Metazoa > Chordata > Actinopteri > Gymnotiformes > Hypopomidae > Brachyhypopomus > Brachyhypopomus gauderio. The sequence goes on from NC_135212.1 coordinate 36,950,957, forward strand.
ACATTTGGCTGGGTGTAGGGCAGTAATGCACTGCTGCAAGGGGCGAAGCTACTCCATGCACTACAGGAGACATCGCCGGGGGTGGAGCTATTCTGTCTACTAGGGTAGGCGTCGCCAGGGGGTGGAGCTATTCTCTCACTGCTTAAGATGAAGGTGATCAACAGGCTGCTGGACCTCTCACTGACCATCATTAAAACTAAACATATTAAACTAAATATTTTTATATTTATTTATAATTTTAATATATCATATAAAAAATTAAACAGTATTTTCATTGACAGTCAAAATAAAATATATAAAATGGTAAGAATGAAATGGTCAAATTAAACAGTCAGAAAGAAACGGTCATATTAATCAGATTGGTTGACTGATCTCATTCTCTCTCTCTTTGTATTTCTCTGCATCTGTCTTTGTTTCTCACTATCGAGTTTAATTCAGTTTATTTCAGTTCAATTCAATGTATTCCTATTAAATAGGATTATTATACTATGTGCAATATTGCAAAACCACAGTGAAGTAGTCAAACTGTTTAACTGGTTTATTGTATTTCTGGTTTTTTTTTCTCTTGTTCCCTCTAACACACAAACACAGTAATTGGTTTTGCACCTGCAAGAACTGCTGGCTGAGCAGTAAGTGAGTGGTCTTCTTTAATTAAACGAAGGCTTTCTTCAGGTCGTATTTAATCCAGATATCCCCAGATATCACCCAACAGGATCTCACACTCTCCTTCCCTACTAATCACATCATGTTTGGCCCTGATTCTGATATCACTTTGAACACTGATGAACTCTCTTCTCTCTCTCTTGCACAGAAAGAGTGTGTCTGCCTTCAGACGGTGTTGAACCTGATCATCAATACTAACAAAGTGATCATCACCACCACCAAAAGAGAAGAGAGGAGAAGAGAAGAGAAGAAGGGAGAAAAAGGGAAGAGGGGAGAAGAGAAGATGGGAGAAGAGAACAGGGGGGAAGAGCGAAAAAGAGAAGAGAGAAGAAAAGAAGAGAGCAGCAGAAGTCTCTCCAGATGGTGTACTAGCTTCATATTTTCACAGTGTTATATCTCTGTCTCCCGTCCTCTCCCTGTCTCACTCTCTCTTACTGTCTCTCTCCCTCTCCCTGTCTCTCTCTTCCTTAGGCTATCTTCTTACAGCAGGTGCATCTCCAGCTATTTTAACTGCTATTCCAAAAGAGGCCACTGACCCCAATCACTCTCTCTCTCTTTTCCTCTTTCTCTGCTTCTGTCTTTCTCTGTTCATCCCTCCATTGCTCACCACTTTCCTCAGTTCCAGTACTGAAACTGTTGTCTGTGATAAACTGTCTTGCTTTCCTTCCTTTTTCTATACCCCCCCCCCCCGCCTTGTGCCATCTGACTAAAAGAAATGCTGAAAGTACATGATGATGGAGGCTGTAAACATGAGGATGGAGTGAACGTTTGGTAGTGAACAAAAAACTTGCAGAAAACTGGACCAGGAAGTATGCAATGTTTGTTTAAAGGGGTTTACTGAGTCTTCTGTGTGTTTCTAAGAAATTAAACTGAAACCAAACTCAAACGTGCACCTTATATGAGACATTTGTACTCACCCTCAGGTGAGTGTGCATATACAAAGCTTGTGTTGTTTCCTTAAGTGTCTGGTGAGGTTGTGTGTCATATGTGCATGGACATCCTTTCTGAGGACACTTTCATTTGGCCCAGTGATTGACAGGTGTGTTGCTGGTAATGGTGTGCGATTTCCCATGTGGCGGATGAAAAAGAAAGAACAAAGAAAGCAAACGCAAAAATACGCACCACCAAGACTTTAGAGAAGAACCATCTTCCAAATGCATATGTTCTGATATCTTGATTGTAAGATGGAAATATGTTACTAATGTGTCTGGTGCTGGGTTCTGGGTAGCAGCTTCACTGACCTTAGCTATTTTCCAACCAACACACCTACCATCAACACACCTACTATCAACACATCTACCACCAACACACCTACCACCAACACACCTACCACCAACACACCTACAACACACCTACCACCAACACATCTACCACCAACACACCTACCACAACACAACTACCACCAACACACCTACAACACACCTACCACCAACACATCTACCACCAACACACCTACAACACACCTACCACCAACACATCTACCACCAACACACCTACCACAACACAACTACCACCAACACACCTACAACACACCTACCACCAACACATCTACCACCAACACACCTACCACAACACAACTACCACCAACACACCTACAACACACCTACCACCAACACATCTACCACCAACACACTTACCATAACACCTACCACCAACACATCTACCACCAACACACCTACCACCAACACATCTACCACCAACACACTTACCATAACACCTACCACTAACACACCTACCACAACACATCTACCACCAACACACCTACCATAACATCTACCACCAACACATCTACCACCAACACACCTACCATAACATCTACCACCAACACACCTACCATAACATCTACCACCAACACACCTACCACAACACACCTACCACAAACACACCTACCACAACACACCTACCACCAACACACCTACCACCAACACACCTACAACAACACACCTACCACCAACACACCTACCACAATACACCTACCACCAACATACCTCTGTGTATCTCTCTCTAATGCTGTATGTTTCTGTCTCTTACTTTCATTATATCTGTCCTTCCCAGACCTGGCCTGATGATATATTCTAAAAAGTTTAGCAGTTCATTTTAACTAATTCCTCAAGACTACCTTCAGCTCCACTGCGACCCAGCTCCCTTAATATTGTCTCCCAGGAACCCGCGGGCCAATCTGGACCCTTCTACTGTCTCCCAGCAACCCTGGGGCCAATCTGGACCCTTCTACTGTCTCCCAGCAACCCTGGGGCAAACTGGTCCCACTGTGGTCTGTCTGGAGCCTGATGTGTGTTTATTGTCCCATACACACAATTGCTAGAAACGTGTTTCTCTCCTTCCTCCTTCTTTGGAATTATTATTTATTCCCTCCTTCTTTTCTCATTTTCTTCTTACCCTGGGAGATGAGTGCACAGTGACGTGATGCCCGACGGCACCACCCGGGCATCTAGCAGCCCACGTTGTGTCCCTGCACTTGAGACACAACCAGTGGCTGCTTTGCTCAGTAGCCACGGACAGTTCTTTTCTTGCCCTTCGTTGGGCCTGCCCTCTGATGCCAACTGCCTTCAGCAGTCCTGTTGTACTTCTGGACACAAATCCTCTGCAGCCCACCTCCACAGGCCACACCTTCACATTCCAGCCCCGCCCCCTTCGCTTCAGCTACATACCGCAGTCTCTTCCTCTCATATGCCTCACCGATCGCATCCTCCCATGGGACAGTGAGCTTCACGATGAAAATGCGCTGGCAAGAATTGGACCATAGGACCAGGTCCGGGCGCAAGTTTGTCACTGCGATTTCGGGTGGAAAGTTGAGCCTCTGACTGAGGTCCACCCACATTTACCAGTCCCGGGCTATGGTGGGCCTACCCCTAGAGGAGCTGACTTGGTCCCCCTTTTCACCCCTTCGCGGACAAAGGGTGTTTTCCATGGGACAACAGGTTGGGAATTTGGAGGCATGGCATTGGTGGTTACCCTTTTTTTGTTAACTGTACAATGCAGTGAGATTACAGTTCAGATGTTAACTGTACAGTACAATGAGATTACAGTGCAGATGTTAACTGTACAGTGTAGTGAGATTGTGGCACTGCAGCTGATGTGTGGCTGGAAACCTTTGGGTTATAATAAGATGATGATTTTTTACCTGTCTGGTTTCACACTTGGCACCCGCCCACGCCCATCATGTCTACTTTTCAGTTATTCTCATGTATTTCTTGGCCACGCCCCCAGGCATGGGCTCCCCAGTAGATCTTAGTTTGTATGTATATAAATAGCAGAAATGTGTAGTTCACCCTTGGGGTTCATTGTTTAAAAGTCAATGTTTAAGATATTTTGTTTAGGATTTCCAATTCATTCATTTATGTTATTGCTGTAAGATATTATTCGTGTTCCCAGAATGCCCCGGGGCTCATCCTAGTAACCGTTACCGTGATTCCTGGCTGAACTTAATGGACCAGTGAGTTTTCCTTAGCATACAGTTCTGATCTCTCACACGATTTATGTGTTGCTTAAAAGAGTCACTGTTGGTGCAGTAAAAGAGCAACTTTTTCCTGCCTCTGGTTTCAGTAAGCACAGTCTTGTGTGTTCACTTTAGTTGTCGTCTATTTTCCTTTGTGTTTCATGGTCTGTGCTACATGTTTGTTAAATTGTATCATGCCTCATCATTCTTGTTCAATCCGTGTGTTTTCCTGAAAGATGAGTGAATTGAGTAATGTTAAATGTGAAGCACTTCAAAATATAAAATGATCTCCTCATCATATGTGTCTGACCCTTGATCACACCACACCCGCAGCAATATATCTAGTGTTCTTTTACCCGTCAGGTGTTCCATTACCTGTCTGGTGTTCCTTTACCTGTCTGGTGTTTCTTTACCTGTCTGGTGTTTCTTTACCCGTCAGGTGTTTCTTTACCCGTCTGGTGTTTTTTTACCCGTCAGGTGTTTCTTTACCCATCTGGTGTTTCTTTACCCGTCAGGTGTTCCTTTACCTGTCTGGTGTTCCTTTACCCGTCTGGTGTTCATTTACCTGTCTGGTGTTCCTTTACCTGTCTGGTGTTTCTTTACCTGTCTGGTGTTTCTTTACCCGTCTGGTGTTTCTTTACCTGTCAGGTGTTTCTTTACCTGTCAGGTGTTTTTTTTTTTACCTGTCTGGTGTTTCTTTACCTGTCTGGTGTTCCTTTACCCATCTGGTGTTTCTTTACCTGTCAGGTGTTTCTTTACCTGTCAGGTGTTTTTTTACCTGTCTGGTGTTCCTTTACCCGTCTGGTGTTCCTTTACCCGTCTGGTGTTTCTTTACCCGTCTGGTGTTTCTTTACCCGTCTGGTATTTGCTCAGTTTTCCTACTTATGCAGAAGGAGAGGAGCATTGCTTGAGTTGTCCTGTACTGGCACCGCTTATACGGAGTAAAGGACCTATTCTTCTTTAGTCACCTGAGGTCCTGCAGTGGTTGCCCTGGGCAACCACCACAGGACTCGAAGCTCTAGCCACAGCCCACTCTCTTGTGCTTGCTTGCAGTGTCAGTCTCTCTAGCATTATCCTGCATTATCCTGCATCATCCTGCATCATCCTGAGTTGTCCTGCATTGTCCCTCGCTGAAACCACCTCCTCTCATTCCCCCTGTATGCTCCCTCACTCGCAATATGATTGCTGGCCATCAACTATAAAACAAAGACTACAACTCAAAAGAGCTACTTGACTGCTATGAGAGAGAGAGAGACAGACAAAGAGAGAGAGGGAAAGACAGAAAGAGACAGAGAGAAAAAGAGAGACAAATAGAGAGACAGAGAGAAAAAGAGAGACAGACAAACAGAGAGAGATAGGGAGAGAAACAGAGAGAGAGAGAGAAGGTAGAAGTGGCCTGAGGGACACAAATTGTTCTAGTGGAATGTGTGGGATATTTGTACAGTGTATGGATATTTAAGCATGAGCATGTTTATTCAGTTTTTAATATGATGATGTGATGTGATAATGATATAAAAATTATATGATAATATGATTATGATATGATAATGATATGATGATATCTGTAGTTGACAACTGTAGTTGTATGTGTTAATGTGTCAGAGGAATTCTGATTGACTGTGATGTGTGATTCCCTGATAACGGCCCATGTAGCCTGAGCAGAGAGGTGTGGGACCTATACACTGACCTCTGACCTCTCACATTCACAGCTGTTTGGACTTAACAAGCAAAAATAGAAATTAATATGACCAGACATTTTGTAGAACTTATACATTAAATGTAAAATTTCTTTTAATAGTGGTTTTACAAACATGTGGTGTCTGGAGGCATCTCTGCAGGGCTGGGCTGGGCTCCCTTACAGGACAGAGCTGTGTGACACTCATCTACTTCCAGTGGTGTAGTCCTAAAAAGGGGTGAGGGGTCGCTTTGGGTTGTTGACGGGGGGGGGGGGGGGGCAGTGTAAGTTGTTGACCTAGCTTAAAGCCTGGTTCACACTACACGACTTTTCAGTCGTCAGGTTTTTGTGCCGTTCGCACTACACGACTGGTTGTGCTGTAATCGCGAGTCTCAGTTGTTGTGGCTTTCACACTACATGACTGATCGGCGACGCGGGCTCACGAATTACACGACTGGGGAATCGCCGACTCATCTGTCTGCCGTCCAAAAACGTGAGAACACGAAACTAAACTCTCGCGAGAACCAGCAACACCACGTAGAAGAAAAAAAAACAATGTACATGTACTCCACATTTTCGTTATTATTATTATTTTTACCGTTTAAACACTCCATAGTCCCAAGTGAACATAAATATAATCAATCGCACTATTTCTCCAGTGCTGTCACAATAACTTAAACACAGTGTTGTAGTAAAGTTGTAAGAAAGGTGAGGATTTTGTGTGTTTGCTGGGTTACTGTTTTGAAAGTATTCTTGAAAGTTTTTTACATTCTTCAGAGATATCTTCAGCGGTGCCGCGGTTCTCTCTCCGCGTTCCCATTGGCTGTAGCTAGACGCTGCTGCCGACTCTCAGTCGCCGATTGGGCTAGATATTAAACATGCTAGATATCAGCCGGTCGTCTGCGACGAGTCGGCGACCAGTCGGCGACTGCTCGGCGAGCGTCTTTCAGCAGTTCACACTACACGACTGAGCAAGCGACGAGTGATCGCCGATTTGCCTCCGACCACAGTTTCTGTCGGCGATCAGTCGGCGACTGAAAAACCAGCCTAAAATCGTGTAATGTGAACCGGGCTTTAGACGTAACAGTCTCTGCAAGAGCAACTTCTGTTAAAATAAGTGGGGGGACGGCATTAAAAATATATTAACAAAATAAAATATTTTAACGCCTGTTTAAAATAAGTGGGGGGACGGTGTCCCCCCGCGTCCCCCCCCCCCCACTACACCCCTGTCTACTTCCTAAGGTCACCGTTTGTGTTTCCTCAAGCTCCCACTTCCTGGCCAGAGAGTTGCAGGACCACGAGCAACCAGCAGGAGTCTCCTCTTCCCCAGCAAAGTTCTCCTAATCAGACAGAGTAGAGAGACCCCGGAAGCTTTTTGGGGTGCAACCCAGTTGAACCTTCTCAGTGAACGTAAGGATTGTGATGATAGACAATGCCATGCTACATTGTCGATGGCTCACATACAAGATGATGTTGAGATGGCGTTGTGATGATGCCACACCCTCATCCACAAAGACAGCAGGGATGACACATGTGGCTATTACTGGAGTGTCTCTGCTCTAACTTGGAAAACTATAATTATTACTTATTATTTACCCAGTGATTAACTGATGAATATGTGAGGAGTGTCTAGTCCTTCCAATGTACAAAAAATATTTTTGTGTAATAACTTGCTAGTTTAAAAATGCTACACAATGCTTTATTTAGACTTGTATTACTTCATTTGTGTATAGGAAGGTAAATATTGCTTACAATAATGCTTCATATTCTTGTTTTAATTTTGTATAGTGTACATCTCCAGTACTGAAAATGGTTTATGACAAAAATAAATGGCTTCTCCCTGTGAGCTTACATTAAAATTTAAATATTGCATGTTAACAAAAAAAAACCTTAACACACTTGTGTGTTTGTCATGTGTGCTTGTAATATGTTTGTCAGGTGGTATGTTTGTCATGTGTGGTTGTCATTTGTGTTTGTCATGTGTGGTTGTCATGTGTGCTTGTCTTCATCATGCCTCATGTATTAACTAAATCATTGAAAGGCTGAGTAAAAGTGGAGACCTTTTTGTAAGACTACCACTCCCATTACGTTACGCCATGGCTAGTATGTGTAGTGCATGAGATTCCAAATATTACACAGTGGGAAGAGGCTTTAATTAGATCTTGGATTAACTGAGTGGATCTCAGACTTCTTGCCTAATGCCCAAGAAAATACGACAAGTAGCATCTACATCAGTATTTGGTAATTAAAGCAGGTGTGACATATGATCAAAATGTTGCCACAAAATTCCCAATGAGTGTAAAGTTTGTAGCGGTGTTCTAAACCAGAAAAGGCCCCAACAAACTAATTCCTTTCCTCATGACATAAACCATGAAGACTTTTAATTACAACCCCATTTGTAGAGTTGAGCAGAGGGAAGGAGGGCATGGCTCTTCTCCACACCACCCTGACATATGCACGTTATTCTGCCCTAGGGTCACGTGACCCTGACATATGCACGTTATTCTGCCCTAGGGTCACGTGACCCTGACATATGCACGTTATTCTGCCCTAGGGTCACGTGACCCTGACATATGCACGTTATTCTGCCCTAGGGTCACGTGACCCTGACATATGCACGTTATTCTGCCCTAGGGTCACGTGACCCTGACATATGCACGTTATTCTGCCCTAGGGTCACGTGACCCTGACATGTTATTCTGCCCTAGGGTCACGTGAGTAAGTTGCCCCCTGCAGGACTGTTGAGGGTTTGCTGTTTCACTGAGAGTCATTCTCTGTCTGTAAACATAATGAGTTTTAAATATGAAGGCTCTCAGTGGAGATGGCTGGCAGGTGGGTATTATGGGATGGCACTACTGGGACATTTTACCTCAGCCCCTCAGGACTAGATCTGAATAGATGTAGAAAGAAAAACTCCTCACCAGGATTTGCTCTGATTGGCCATTTACGACAAGCCAGCAGGTAGAAATGATTATAAAAGTCACTTGGGTGACAGGAACTCATGGCATTTTGCTTATTTAATGTAAACTTCTGTAAATATAAAACAATGTAATGTAGTGTAAATGTAAAACAACATAATATAGTGTAAATGTAAAATGGTGTAATATAGTGTAAATGTAAAATGGTGTAATGTAGTGTAAACGTAAAATGATACAAAACACGCTACTCTTCATGACTCAGGTGGTGTGTTAATGATATCACTCATGTCCCACAGAACCATAACATGATTAAGGTGTGTGTAGTCATTCCTTTAATTAATGCCTGCTGTGTGTTTGTTTGAATCATACACTTGCACGTGCACACACACACACACACACACACACACACACACACACACACTGCGTACGAGGAAGACATATCAAACACCTGCCATTGTCCACCTATAAAAACCACTCTTTCACTCAAACACTACAGTATTCCAGCACTGTGTCCTGTTGGCTGTCAAAATATATCCCTTCTTGCTCACCTTTACAGAAAAGGCAATATGGAAAGAGAGGAGAGGATGGAGAAATGGAGAGAAAAGAGAGGATGAGGAGATGGAGAGAGAAAGGTTTGTTATAAAGTGCCAGCCAGTCATTACTGAAACATTTTCATAACCATCCTCTTGGTTGCTCTGAAGTTCCTGTGAATATTTGATCTAGCTGATGTTTCCTCCATGACGTGCTGAATGTGGGTCTTCAAACTCTGTTGTTTGAAAGCTTTTTTTTGTCCTCCTGCCTGGGTTTGAAAGTGCTTTAGAATATTTTAACAGTAAAAGTCTTCAAAAAGCCTCAAATGCAAAAGAAATCCCCCCAAAATGAAGAATTCACTACAGATTCCTAGTTTTGCTCGTCCCCAAAGACTGCCCTTGGCCCACCCAGTTAGTGAACATCAATTATGCTGTTATCTTAATGAAGGATTAAAATCAGTCAGAAGCTAAACTGTGACACGGGCCTCAGAGCTCATGCCTCAGGCTGGAACCATGTGTGTCTCTCTCACTCTTATGACATTTTCGTGACACTCATATATATGTAACACTGAACAGGAAGGACCAGTTGTCAGGGCTTCACTCAGCTAGCACCAGTAACGCTGACTGATCTCCAGGGTCACTGGACTCTCCAGTGCTAAGGATGACGCTGCTGCAGTGTGCAGTTCAGTGTTCAGTTCAGTATTCAGTTCCACAGTTCAGTGTTGGATCCTAGTGCTCAGTGTTCAGTTCCACAGTTCAATGTTCAGTTCAGTGTTCAGTTCAGTGTTCAGTTCCACAGTTCAGTGCCCCCCAGCAGTGCCACTGTTTTCCCTATACACTAATCACGTGTTGGGGATCTAGGCAGGTGATTAAATCCCTTTTTCATGATGTCCTATGGTGCCATCAAGTAGGAGACACTGTGGGTGGTGTATTTTGGTTTCTCTTAACAGCTGGGCTGTTATGCCTTTGTTTGTTGATGTGGCTGTCTAACTACTGAACTCTATGTATTGTCAATCTGGTATTTTGACATAAAATGAAATTTTTGAAATGAGCTACACAGTTTGCAGTTTGCTAAGGCCAGTGTTACCTCAGGGGCTCTAACGAACACTAGGTCAAAGTTAACAAGCTCAACTTGTTTTCTGATTGTGAAATTTCTAATTACAGTTAAATCCACATCATTGGTATTTTTCAAGAAAAAATCTGAAATGTTAATAGTACTAGCATACATAAGTGGCATGGCAGTCATGACCTGGTGGTAGGGAACTGGTCTTGTGACCGGAGGGTCGTGGGTTCAATTTCTAGACCTGAGGCCATGACTGAGGTGCCCTTGAGCAAGGCACCTAACCCCAACTGCTCCCCGGGCGCCGGGCTAGGGCTGCCCACCACTCTGGGCACGTGTGATGCCCAGAGTGACCCCTAGTAATCATCTAGTGTGTGTGTGTGTGTGTGTGTGTGTGTGTGTGTGTGTGTGTGTGTTCTAACCGCACAGATGGGTTAAAAGCGGAGGACAAATTTCGATTGCGGTGTAAAAATCACAATTGACAAAATATGGCACATTTACATAAGTCAGCTGACATATTCCTGCATGTTTGCTGCTGTAATCACCCTGCCAACACTCTACTCACCTGAAGAACTGACATGCTTTGATTGATGGACATACTTGGTGTCCTGTGCAGTGATAAACTACACTACACCCTGCACAGTTTGAAGTTCCATTTAAACTAAATGTTTTCACTCCCTGTGTGTGGAATCTCACTTATGACCACATACCTCATGTAGTCCACAGGGAACTGCTAGGGTGATTGGAAAGTCCCTTGTATGTGTGCCGACAGCGTGTGTGCCAAATCTAAATGCTAACACATTAGATGCTTCATTTGGTCGACATGTTCACAAATGGCTGGTGGAGAAAAGCCACTGATGTAAAGATGTTGGAGGAGTTTTCTTAATTGAAAGCCTCAGTAAGCAGCAGTGATGCCGGTAACGCGTTACTTAGTAACGCGTTACTGTAGTCGGACTACTTTTTTCAGTAACGAGTAGTCTAACGCAACTACTATTTAAAAACTAGTAGTCAGATTAAAGTTACTTATCTAAAACATCGTGCGTTACTATTTCTGCATTTCGGGGGAACGTAGGTTATTCATTCTTATTTTTTGGCTACACGTTTCTTGCGCGGTTATGTCATTTCTGCTAGTGATGGGATTTTCGGCTCTATTTTGAGATGCGGCTCTAATGGCTCTTCTTACTGTGGAGAGCCGGCTCTTTTCGGCTCCCAAACGGCTCCCCATATATATTTTTAACATTATTAATTAATTAATAGCTTAAACCTAATTTTATAACATTTTGTTTCATTATTGACATTGTTAAGTAAAAATGCTGCATAACAATGCTTTATAAAGTTTTATTATAACCAATTATTAAATTATCACAAAATAGAACGCAATACAGCTTGGCCAATTGCCTGCCGTTTCCACAAAAAAAGTGGAGACTTTTTTTCTTCAGTGTTTTCCCACCACATTATTAACTGAAAGCTGCGTGTGATTGGTCAGATGTGTGGAGCACACGCTTGACATGCGGGCAGTGGAGAAGTTCTTTGCAGTGTTGTCTGAAACGATATGGGTGGTAGTATAAAGAAACACCCCTAAAAAACAGGGAAAAACAGGATTTTACCTGACGAAAATTAATGTTGCATTGTGCTCCAGGTTTGAAAAGTGCTAAAGTAGGCTAAAGTACTTGAAAATGTAACTGTATTTTGTTTCACAACAAATAGATTTCTGACTGAATCGATGTGATAAAAAAGCGAATTATTTCGAGTAATTTCGAGTATATGTATAAATATTTAAGTTTAAGGTGCTGGGAAATATTGGAAATGGCAAGTGACGTACAAGTGCTTGAATTCCTGAATGCTTGAATATGAACCCGGCATACATAACTTTGTTCATTGCGCTGAAGAGGTGCACGACCTCGCTTTGCACGGGGGTCCTCACGCAGGGGCGGAGCCACCGCGATTGCCTCATTTTCGGCGCACGGACCCTCGCGCTGGTCGCGACGCGCCAAGTATGCTCTACCACTGGCAGAAACAGAGCAATACGCGCAAGGAGAGGGAGAGACAGCGAGGCAGCGAAGGACAAATAAAAACGATGTTGGAAAAAAACTGTGGCACTGTGGCACTTGCAGAGCACAAGCGCAATACTGAAGGAAAAAGCGGCTCCCAAATAGGATTCTAAAACGGCTCCCATTGTGGAGCCGGTTCCAATCGTTCACTTCAAAGAGCCGGCTCTTAGAGCCGGATCGTTCGCGAACGACACATCACTAATTTCTGCGGCGCCAAAGTCAGATGGAAGGAGAGGGTCGCCTTTAGCAGCTGGAAATACAGGCATTATTAGGGTTCACACACACATAGTGTGGGAACCCTATTGTAATTGTTAGGATTTTTCTTTCTTATTCTTTGTCCCATTTTTTGACCTAAAACGTATTGTGCAGCCAAGACCGTAATGCCTAGAAACCCCAAACTTGGCAAAAAGGTTCAGTTAACTCCAAGGACCAGATTCCCATACAGGGACCCAAATTGGCCTGATGGTGGCGCTATAGCAGACCATATTGACTTTTTGTCCATATCTCCTACACCGTAAGTCCTAGAACCAAAATTCCAGTTCCTATACATTCCTTGACTAAATTCAATAGGACAATTAATATACAACCATTAAGCTCCGCCCACTTAGATTTCGAGTTAATTTGCATAATGTGCAAAATCACACACATCTTTGAGCGCGAACTAGTCCCTGGATTTTTCACATACATGCACATATGTGGTATCAAAACGTTCAGAAGAGTCTGAACTTTAAAATGTATCCAACAAAAATGCTAATTTCTTCACTACCTAGTCAGTATAAGCCAATCAAATGAGGGGGCGTAAATTCAATAGTAAATTTTGCGCATATGGAGCTCTAACTTAAGAAAACTTGCATGTAATGAGATGGCACTTCACAGACAGCTTCCCTGTGAGGGTCTGGGGCAGCTCGCAGAGGTTGCCATACCTCACCTGCTAGGGGGCGCTATAACATGCAAAAATTTGCCCCATGCACTCAGATTGGCCGATCCACATGAAACTTGGCAGACATCATCTATGGGCCTCTGGGAACCAGGTCCTAAAGCAGACACTCCATACTTCCAAAATGGCTTACGTAATCGGCCAATCAGTGATCGGCACGCGTTTGACAGGCTTACCATTGGTCGATCTGCACGAAACCTCTTGGGTGTGGACAAGTGCACGCCCCCTATGACATAATCCAGCCGGGTGTCGATTGGCCACTGGGGGGCGCTATTGCAAAAAAAGCAAGTGTATCCCCTACATAATTCCACTTGGGAACATGCAATTGGACTCTTTTGATTCCTTGCAGTAGTGCGAACAACTTTCCCATTACATGTCCTATTAAAAAATGCACAGTTTATTTACAGTTAATAATAGTTTGAAATCATCACTTTTCATACTGCTCCTAGGATTTTCATACTATCATGTCAAGCAAAGTCTTATAATACTCTACAGAGTGTGAAATCAAAAAACAATCCAAAGATTTTGGATTTGAGGACACTTATACCTGCTAAATATTTTTTTAATGGACAGCATCAATACATATAATATTCATTTTCTTAAAGCTCTTTCATATTTTATCCAATTCTGACCAAAATGCACAAGCCCATTCAGAATCCCATCCTGAACAAATTTGTCAAGTTTCATCTAAATCGGTTATCGTATGGCTCTACAGTGCAGTATTATATACAATGCATAAAAATGCATGTAAAGTCCCTCTGTCACCTTCTCCTTCTCACACGCACGCAAGCTGAAACTCACACTCTCAGTCTCTCTCACACTCTCACCCACATTCCCCCTCCCATCTCTGTGCCCTAAGTAAACATTGCTCTGGCTACCTAGATCTCTCTGTGTCTATTAACCAGGCACACACACATACAGGAGCAAGCAGGCCTTCCTATAGCATTCACAATGACACTTCTCTAGCCATACCCACCCATATCCCAGTGACTAACAGATGCTCATACAAACTGACATTTGGCTTCTTTTTTGTCTCTCTCTCACACAAACACACAGACACACACACCTTTATACCTATATGTATGTATAGTTTCTATGTATACTTATGTATGTATGTATTAGTATATGTTGTCATAGTTTGAATACATATACTACCACACACACACACACACACACACACACACACTTCTACCTAAATGTATGTATAGTTTGTATGCATATCTATAGTATATGTATAGTATATGTCAGTCATACCAGTGATGTCAGTCATATCAGACATGCCAGTCCAGTCATGTCAGTTATATCAGTCATGTCAGTCATGCCAGTCATGTTCTGCCAGTCATGTAAGTCATGTCATGCCAATCATTTCAGTCCAGTCATATCAGTCCTGTCAGTCAAATCTTCAAATCATTACAGTCATGCCAGTTATGTCAGTCATATCAGTCATGTTAATTTTGTTCGTCATGCCAGTGATGTCATTCCAGTCATGCCAGTCATATCAGTTATGTCAGTAATGCCAGTCATGTCAGTCATGCCAGGCTTTGCAGACTACATTCATACTTTGAATACACAGGCAGTCATGTTAGGCGTGCTACGTGTACAAGGAGTGAAATAACAAAGCATAGTCTCTGGCTCCCTCAATCTCTCTCTGTCAGTAATATAGAGGCCCAATCATGTATAGACAAGTGCAGGCCTTCCTATACTGTTCACATAGATGCAGCTCTAGCCAGATGTGCTATTTTTGTGTCTCCCTTTCTGACACACGCTGATGTCATCACACTCTACATCTGTAGAGCACACACTGGCCAAACCCAAACAGCTTTTTTTCACTTTTAGGTCTAAAGGACCTTTTGGGCTTCCTTTTGCCTATTGAGGCCAAAATGCCTATTGGTGTGTGAACCCGCCAATCGCCGCTTGCGGCTATATTTTTGATTTTATTTCGGTTAAGGATGACAACATTAAGGTGCGTTGTACACTCTGTGCTGGCGACAGAGTGCTGTCTACTTTCAAAAACACAACGTCAAACCTGAAAAAAACCGGGGGGTGGCGGCGAACGTAAATTGTTACCGGGCGGGGTGTAAAATGGACTAAATTCAGTATTATATCACGATCTATCGATCGCCGGTGGTTGGCGCCAGATCGAACTAGTAACTCATTGAATCATAGATATGGATCAGAGGTAAATAAACTAGATTTTTTTTCGGCGTGAGATATCGAAAGTGTGGCGTGTGAGCGTGTGAAGACAGTCAAATGCGTGTGTCTCACGCTCAATGCGTGAGAATTGGCAACCCTGTAAGTGGGCGGAGTTGAACAGAAAGACTGTCTTATTTATTTATTTATTTTAAAAACAACAAAGCCTATTTCAAGAAAAAGTTTACAAATGCCAGTGTCATTTTTGATGTTCCGGTTAAAATACATGTCAATAAAGTGAGTATTGGCAGAACTGGTAGTCATTTTCCTGTTATAGGGGCGGGGGATCAGCCTCTGCTGAAAGTAACTAAAAGTAATCTAACTTAGTTACTTTTAAAAGCAAGTAGTCAGTAACTTAACTGAGCTACTTTTTAAAGAAGTAGTCAGTAGTCAGTAGTCGGATTACTGTTTCAAAGTAACTATGGCAACACTGGTAAGCAGTGAGTCTACATATGTCCAGGTAACCTGCAAGACATAACCTGGGGAGCTTTGAAGACTAGGCCATTAGGAAGAAATGTTTTTTAGAACAATTGTCTGGTTAATTAAACATTTGAGTTTATGTTTCTAGTAGTCTGAGTGTTTCTGATGTGTTTGCTGTGAAGATCATCTTTAGCATGTTGTTATTTTGGAGTGCTCTGATAGGGAGCTGGGGCTGGAGTTTGGTCTGGTGGTGGTCGTTAGCAGGCTAGGATCCATCAGCATAACAGAAACATATTTTTGGCTCACAGATCTTGTTCTTCAACCTGTCAGACCAAGGAGGCTCTTGAGACGTGTGAGAAAGTATAGTGTGGTGTGTTTGACAAAATTAACTTCTCTCAGAGTACGGTGTGATATGTTTGAGAAGTGTTGACTTCTCTCAGTGCACGGTGTGATGTGTTTGAGAGGTGTTCACTTCTCTCAGAATACAATGTGATGTGTTTGAGAAGTGTAAACCTCTCTCAGAGTATGATGTGGTGTTTGAAAAGCATTAACATCTCTCAGAGTATGATGTGGTGTGTTTGAGAAGCGTTAACTTCACTCAGAGTACGATGTGGTGTGTTTGAGAAGCGTTAACTTCTCTCAGAGTACGATGTGATGTGTTTGTGCCTGTCTGAACCTCTGGAGTAGAAGCCTCTGTTGGTAATTATAATATTTTTCATTTCACCCCGTAACAGCATTAGCCATCGTTACACAGCAGCTCCTGACTACAGTAGGTACTAGAAAAGAAAGATGGTGATCTAGAATGGTCTTCTATCTCTCTTTCTCTCTCTCTCTCTCTCTCTCTCTCTCTCACACACACACACACACACACACTCCTTTTCAACCTTCTCTCACAGCCCACGTACACACACAGAAGAGCTCTTTCTTTCCTCTCTCATGGTCCACACACCCTCAGGGGAAATTGGTAGCTGTTTCATTGAATTGTGGGTGTGTTATATGGTTTTTATATGGCTGCCAGCTGTCAGACGCTGAACCCATATTACATGCACCCATACGAGAATGAAATCACCAGGGAGTTATACACCCACATCTTCATTTAAAACCGATTCGGTCTGTGTGTGTGTGTGTGTGTGTGTGTGTGTGTGTGTGTGTGTATTCTCTTCAAATTGAAGAGGCTATCGGCGTTTTCACCTGTTTGTCCCTGTGAAAAATACTGTGAAAGAGGGTATTTGTTTTCACAGTTGTGTGTGTGTGTGTGTACATTGTATGTCCAATGTGTTCCTGGAGTTTGTACAATACACATATGAAATGTTGGCGATGAACTGTTGATATGAGTACAACACACACACACACACACACACACACACACACACACACACATGCACCTATACGCAGACACACACTTGCACCTATGGGCAGACCCACTTACACACATACACACAAAAGCACATGCACGCACACAAACATGTATACACACACACACACACACACACACACACACACACACACACACACACACACACACACACACACCAGACACAGACACGCACAGAAGAGTCTTTTATCACTCTTTATCAGTTTCGAATTGCTCTATGCTTTGAAAACATAACAATACATTTCCAGAATGCTGCTGTTGCCCCTCCAGACTGACCCTCTCCTCTCATCCTTGTTTCATTACCATCGCATTATTAAAGCAGCCCCCATGGACCCAGAGTCTCTGTGTTATAATGATTCTAAAATGTGCCATCATCATCCTGTGTGAAAAGACGAGAACAGACACAGAAGCAGCTACAATCACTACTGATATAGCAACAATGAATCTTGCAAAAGATCGCCTGCTGTTATAAGTGTTTGAGGCAGTGGGTTGTTTTACAGTAACTTAGAGTCTATATAAAAATTGTAATTTCTGGTCACACTGAAAGTTGATGCATTGCCTATTATTTATTTTGCTTCTTCACATATTGAAGTGTTTAAGCAGCATGACACTACATGCTGGATGCTCAAAGCTAAAGCTCAAACTACAACTAAAACTGACATTGAGTTTGCTCAAAGACAAAAGCCAAGAAACACAGTCTAGAGCACAACTGAAAGAGGCAAAAGGAGAACAGACACCTAATCCAGCAAATATACCCACAACAAACAACTTTTGTTGTTTGCAGTTAGATGTGTAATGAGAACAGGAAAGCAGAACTCAGATGATACTTCAGTGATATGGGTAAAGGTTTGTAGTTTGTAGTTATGTGTGTAATGACAATAGGAAAGGAGATCTCAGATGATACTTCAGTGATATGGGTAAAGGTTTGTAGTTTGTAGTTATGTGTGTAATGACAATAGGAAAGGAGATCTCAGATGATACTTCAGTGATATGGGTAAAGGTTTGTAGTTTGTAGTTATGTGTGTAATGACAATAGGAAAGGAGATCTCAGATGAAACTTCAATGATATGGATAAATGTTTGTAGTTTGTAGTTATATGTGTAATGAGAACAGGAAAGGAAATTTCAGATTGTCATGGATCCCAATGTTCGGAACTCCATCTCCCAGAATTCCATGAGCCACCATTTCAGATCATCATCCTTTGAATACTGACCTACACCTGTCACTCATTACCATAACCCCATTTATACCAGAGGCAGTCAGTTCACACTCTGCAATGTATTGACAAACCTTGTGTGAAGCGTACAGAGCGATCTTGGATATTGTTATATTGGATTATCTGGTTTTGGAATTTGTTTTTTGGTCTACTCTTTTGCTGAACATTTTGCCTTGTCTGGTGTTTTTTCTTCGCCAGTTCTAACTGTGTTGTAATAAACTGATCCTGTTTGCACTTGCCGTCATGTCTGTGTCTTTACACAGATGAAACTTCAGTGATGGGTAAATGTTTGTCATTTGTAGTTATGTGAGTAATGATATTTCAGTGATACAGTTAACTGTTTATGTGAGTAATGATACTTCAGTGATATGGCTAATTGAGTTATTGGATAATTGAAGAATTGGGTAATTGTAGCCTGCTAAAGAAAGCAGAGACCGCAGTGTACACATGTGCAGGACATCATGTGAATACTTGGTACTGTGAATATGAAAAAATTTATAACTTCAGGAAATGGTAATAAACCTGTTACATATACATAAGCATAACTTATTTGTAGAAAAAATAAGTAGAAGAAAATTGTAGAAGAAAAAACCCAACAACCCAACCAACAGGTCCATATCAGATCCAGCAGTTCCATCACATTTTCTCACCTTACCTGCTGTGTCCCTCACAAAGGCTACAAAAGTTCCTGGATGGCTGTGGATCAGGAGAGAGAATCATGGTGTAATGCTGCTAGGCATGTGTTGGGATCTGATCATCCACAGCTGTCTTGCTGTGTATATGTGCAGTGCATTACAGTTTTTTACAACTGCTAACATCCTTTTGTACAATCTGTAGTCACATTTTCAAAACTCTAAACACAGTGAACACAACATCAGTCTTCAGGGGCTATATAATTAGTACACCATGTTGTTTTTGCCCAAAATGCAGTCATTTCACATGTTTCTATAATGCTTACATTTTCTATACACACAAGGTTATCCAATAACAAAATTCTGGATCATTTTTGTCTTATTTACATAAGCACACAGCTTGCACACAGCATGTCAAAAATGAAAACCTAAGGTTCAAAACCTTAAATTGTGACGGGCAGGGCTGTGTGCGTCCCTGCTGTGTCAGGCTCCAAGCTACAATACTACTTACAGTAATGTCCCTAATACAGTAAAATATAACCTTTACTGACTCCTTTTTTGTCTACATTCCATAAAGTACCTAACAGTAAATGTTACTCATTGTGTAGACAGTATGTTGCCAAAAATGCACACATTTGAAAAAAAAAGTCCAAATGAAGCGGGTTACAGTAAAAATGAACTGATTAAGTGTAACGCTTTGCACGTTGCTGAACGCAAATGCTGAGGAGAGCGAGATTTATTCAAGGGAATTCCATATTCAGGGTTAAGTTATCGAGGGAGTTCGAACATTGAACAAGAAGCGACAAACTAAACACGGGGAGTACTTGCAAAGATCAGGCGAGGAAACAGAACAGGCAGGATCAAAACACTATCACGGAATACAGAACAAAACTGGGGAAACTCATGAGGAACACGAATACAGAATATCAACCAGAGAACGTAACACTTTTACAAGGAATCACTAACTTCACAAAATATGTGATGAGGGACAAGGGAAACACTGGGACTATAAATACACAGAACTAACAAGACACAGTTGGAGACAATGAGGACACGGGCGAGGCAGACGGGGAGGAACCATGGAGACAGACACGCAGGGAACAACACAGACACGAGGAGCAGGAAACCGAAGTGAAAGCTAGAGAGGGGGACGTAGCCCAACTTGACACTAAGAAAACAACAGATGTTACTGTAAAATGTCTGTTGTTTGCTGGGAAAGAGTAACATATTACATGTAGTACTGTTTCTGTATTGCCATCAAATGTTAGCTTTTTGACAGTGGTTGTACAGTAATTGACTATGGTCAGTGTTTGAAAGAATGATTGGATACTGAACCAGGTTTGCTGTGTTTAAACAAAGTTGGTGTATATAGAGGAAACTTTGTTTGCATTGTGAAATGCATAGTTGGTATTTAGTTCACTTTTGAACAGGATATTAACTATTTGGCTATTTGTAAGAGGTAAATGTGTTGCTGAGTTTTGAAAATGTATCTCAAGTATTGGGAAACGCATGAAAGCAGTCGTAAAAAACTGTAAGAGCATATCCTGCAGATATGGACAGTGCCCTCAACAAACAAACTCTAAGCCAGTCCAAATTACTAACCTTAACCCAGTCCAAATTACTAACCCTAACCCAGTCCAAATCAGTAACCCTAACCCAGTCCAAATTATTAACCTTAACCCAGTCCAAATCACTAATCCTAATCCAGTCTAAAACACTAACCCAGTCCACATCACTAACCCAGTCCAAATCAGGCAGTGCAGCACAGTCCACACACAGAGCCTGAAGCATAACAGCGCCCTCTAGTTAACGTTAGTGTGGTGCTGGCCCCACGTCTGAATGCGATATGAACTTGGATCCTCAATGTTTGTGTTTGTGCTGACATCTGCGTTCTGTGTTTATGAAATATTTTACCTAACATATGACCTATTGCTAAATTTTCATAGTACAATTTGACATTTTCAGACTGAGTCACTGTGGGGGTCACAGAGAGCAGGAGAGGCTTGATGTTTGAAATGGATGTATATGGAGAGAAGAGCTATTGGCCTTGAGTGAAAGGAGAAACATTTATTGCTTGCAAGCTTAACTCGTATAAAGTTGGTGATGATAAATTCAGGAACACTTTTAGACAGGGCTGTGTGTGAAAGACAGACAGAGTGTGTGTGTGTGTGTGTGTGTGTGTGAGAGAGAGAGAGAGAGAGAGAGAGAGAGAGAGAGAGAGAGAGAGAGAGAGAGAGAGAGAGAGAGAGAAAGCGAGAGAGAGGCAGAGTGTGTGTGTGTGTGTGTGTGTGTGTGAGAGAGACGGGGTGTGTGTGTGTGTGTGAGAGAGAGAGAGAAACAGAGTATGAGTGAGAGAGAGATGAGGTGTGTGTTCACATGTTCTATCACTGAGTGCCTGTAAAGTTCCTTTAACTTCAGTATTTTGCTTACATGTCTCTGCCAGATTTGCATATTGAATGACACAGGGCTCTATTTGGTCTAGGTGCAGAAATACATGATTTTGCATTGGTCAATACACGCTCCTAAATTACAGAACTGTGTGGTGTTGGACTACATGGTGATGAAGTGCAAAATTAATTTAATCTCACTCTGGGGTTTTTACTCTGTGTTTGCAACAGCCCTGAAGCCATGAGTTTCACTGTAAACAGTTCTGAAGCCATGAGTCTCTCTGTAAACAGTCCTGAAGCCATGAGTTTCTCTGTAAACATTCCTGAAGCCATGAGTTTCTCTGTAAACATTCCTGAAGCCATGAGTTTCCCTGTAAACAGTCCTGAAGCCATGAGTTTCTCTGTAAAACATTCCTGAAGCCATTAGTTTCCCTGTAAACAGTCCTGAAATTGTACATTTCCCTGTAAACAGCTGTAAAGAGCCTGGGTGTTGGGTGTATTGGGTGTTGCTGGGAGGGCCATAACAGTAAGTACAGCAGTGCAGCCAAATACACAAACTCCTCTCAATCAGTACTCATTATTACTCTCCTTATTCAGTACTCATTATTACTGTAACGATCTGCTCGTTGCAGAGCTAGGAGGCGGACACAAATGCTGAGGAGAGCGGGATTTATTCAAGGGAATTCCATAGACCTGGTTAAAGTCACAGGCACGGGTCATAACGGGGGGGGGGGGGGGGGGGGCAGTCCATGTAAAACAAGTAAACAGGCATACTAACACAAGGAACTAAGCACGGTAGGGAAACACAGAACAGGCAGAACAAACGAACCAAAACACAAAATAGCAGTAATACCAACGAGCACAAACTGACTAATGGAACAAAACAACCGATAACAGACATGGGAGACACAGGGACTATAAATACATGGAACCAAACAAGACACAGGTGAGGACAATGACGACGAGTAAAAGTAAAATTACCCATCTCAAAATTTACTCAGGTATAAGTACAAAATTATTTCATTTAAAATGTAATTTGAGTAAAAGTTACTTAGTTACTTTGTTATTTAATGCATGGATGAATCATGAACCAAATTCAGCACAAGTTGTTTTAATCAATTTCAAAGTGTATTTAAGTACACATCCACACTTGCAAAAAGATCAGCTGGGCTCAGGAACATACTTCCTCACAGCACAAGGACAGTCACAACCTGTACCATAAAGTGCAAACAATTTTCAGTCCTATTGTCCAACGGACAACACTATGATTGTAACGTCCGGGTGTAGGAGGCAGGCACCAAGACGGTTACGGTGAACAGATAACATTTATTGAAACAAATACGTGTAAGCTCTGTGCGGAGCGCAAGCAGCACATACACACTCACGCTGACACTTGGCTTTAGACAAAGACGAGCACAAGACACTGTGCGAATGCACATTATATAGGTGAGTTACACAGACCCACGTGACCTCGAGACAAGGCACAGGTGTAACAAACGAACACGCTCACAAACAACCCACACCCACGGAGGTACAAACATGGACATAACCGCACGTAGACGACAATATGACACGCCCACAGGGAAGGGTCCGGAGCTGTTCCATGACAGAACCCTCCACCAGGGGCTCGCTACTCCTGGAGCGTCCCGCGCAGCTGGAAAGCCCCGAACCAACACCAACGGGCAGGTCCGGAGCCGCCGGGATCACGGGCCTCCGAGAGCCGTCACCCCCGACGGCGGGAACCGCCGCGAACAGCTCTAGCACACCCTCCCTGGGAAGACAGGGGAGAAAACATTAAACACGGGCACGAGTACAAACACGCACACCGGCACAGTAAACACAAAGGGCACAAACGGGAACAGTGGGTTCGGGAGACACATTGGGACAGACAAAAACACAGGAACACAGACATTCATCCCTGGAGCCAGGCCTCCCGCCTTGGGCACAGCCTGGAGTGGCGAGAAAGCCCCGGGGGCTGGAGACGCTGCAGACGGCGGTACTCCTCCCGCCTGTTCCGCCCGCTCACTGCTAGGTGCCGCACGGCTGGCGGATGCTCAAGGTGCAGCGCGACTTGTCGACCGCTTGGGGGCAGCACCACCGGCGGACGCGCGAGGTGCAGCGCGACTTGTGTCCCGCTTGGGGGCAGCACCACCGGCGGACGCGCGAGGTGCAGCGCGACTTGTGTCCCGCTTGGAGGCAGCGCGACCGGCGGGTCTCGCGGCCACCTTCCTCCCAGGTCCGCGGCTCCCTCCTCTGGGAGTGCCGTAGGGGCCTGCCGCCCTATAAGCTTGCCGGCGCTCCTCCCCCCTCTCAGGGAACCCTCTGTAGGAAGCCCCCCCTTCGCCAGGCCAGCCTCCTCTGGATCTGGTATCGGAGGTGGTGTCCATCGCCGGCTCTTCCTCCTCGGCTACGCTCCAGTCCATGGACCGAGCGGGGGTCTCGCACCGAGAGTGCTCCATGGGCTCCTCCTCCTCGGAGTCCCCACTCTCTGACGCGGACAGACTGTCCGGTCCGCTACCACCCCCTTTGTACACGGTTGGGACCGAACATACTGACGGAGGGCTTTCCCCCTCACTCTCCTCGCCCTGCTCGTTGTCTCCCGAAGGGGCTGAGCATACCGACGGAGCGGGGCTGACGTCTCCCTCGTCTTCCCCATAACACTCAGAGGGGGCTGAGTATAACGACGGAGGGGGGCTGACTACCTCCCTTTCATCTTCATCGGAGTGCTCGGTAATCTCCGACCACTCCGACGGCAGGGGGCTGATGTCTTCCCTCTCCTCTCCGTAATACACCGTCTGCGCTGTGTATATGGAAGGTGAGTAGCCGGCTCCACCTTCCTTCTCTTCCTCCTCCGAGTCCTCACTCCCGAACTTGTCTTCCGGAGGGCGGGCACTCACCATCCCCGCGTAAACAATCAGCGGGTCCTCTGTGCCCTCTGCGGTATCAGCCAGGGGGGTGGTCTCGCGCATTGTTGCGCGGAGTCCCTCTCTGCACGCCGCCTGGAAAAACACCTTGTCTCTCCTCTCCTCTGCGCTCTCCGGCACACACACGGGAGAAGCCGCGAGCTGGGGCTTGATTTCCCCCTCCCTCCACACACCGCTGCCCACCGCAATAGGTGGCGGCTCTAGGAACGCAGGGGGGTGTTTCTCCTCCTAAATGCGCACCGCGGATTGGCGGAAGTGTTCCGCCATCTCCGCGTCCTCCGACTCTCGAGCTGCGCAGAGCATATACGCGCAGAGGGGCTCCTGCTTCATCTCCCGCTCGGTGACGGGGGCTTCGCGGCGTCGGACTGGGGAAGAGCCGTGATGGTGCCGGCTCCTTCTCTTTCCCTTTGGTGCACGGGTGGCGTATCCTGGCATTCTTTTTCTTTTGCGGCTCGTCTTTCTGTAACGTCCGGGTGTAGGAGGCAGGCACCAAGATGGTTACGGTGAACAGATAACATTTATTGAAACAAATACGTGTAAGCACATACACACATACAGCACATACACACTCACGCTGACACTTGGCTTTAGACAAAGACGAGCACAAGACACTGCGCGAACACACATTATATAGGTCAGTTACACAGACCCACGTGGCCTTGAGACAAGGCACAGGTGTAACAAATGAACACGCTCACAAACAACCCACACCCACGGAAGTACAAACATGGACATAACCGCACGCAGACGACAATATGACATGCCCACAGGGAAGGGTCCGGAGCTGTTCCGTGACAATGAAAAGAATAAAGAAATTTAAATTACAAATT
Source organism: Brachyhypopomus gauderio (assembly GCF_052324685.1). Classification (NCBI taxonomy): domain Eukaryota; kingdom Metazoa; phylum Chordata; class Actinopteri; order Gymnotiformes; family Hypopomidae; genus Brachyhypopomus; species Brachyhypopomus gauderio. Next base: position 36,976,222 of record NC_135212.1, read on the forward strand.
ATTCAAAAAACAAAATGCACACAAAATTAAGTGCCCACAAGATGCCACAAATCAAACTAAAATGCAACAGATTTCCACTACTTACAATAAAATGCCCACAGGATCCCACATCAAAAATAAAAAAATGCTCATAGGATCCCACAATTTAAAAGTAAGTGCTCACAGGATCCAACTATTCAAAATACAGTGCCCACCGGATCCCACTATTCACAATAAAATGCCCACAGGTTGCCACAACTCAAAATAAAATATAAAATGACCACAGGATCCCACATCTCAAAATAAATCAAAATGCGCACAGGATTCCACTATTTAAAACACTCACAGAATCCAACTATTCAAAATACAGTGCCCACAGGATTCCACTTTTCACAATAAAATGTCCACAGGATCCCACAGAACCTGATAGATAGAAGATTTAAAAATAGAACAATCTCATCCTTTTGGGAAAAAAAGTGCACCAGATTACGACCTGATTATGACACAATGGAAAGGGCGTGCACAAGGCAAGGCTATGCAATTGGCCTTCAGTTCTGGGACTGATTTATTTTTTCTGGGACGCATTTAATTTTTCACCATCAATATTTTTTTACTCAGTAATGTGAGGGCGTTCAAATGTAGTGAAGTAAAACTACTTGGGACAAAATGTACTCAAGTAAAAGTAAAAATTACATATTTCAAAAACTACTCAGAAAATTACAAATTACTCATAAAAAGTACTCAATTACAGTAATGTGAGTAAATGTAATTAGTTACTTTCCACCTCTGTTCAGTACTCATTATTACTCTCATTATTCAGTTCTCATTATTACTCTCCTTATTCAGTACTCATTATTACTCTCATTATTTAGTACTCTGGAACCTCAGGATAACTCGATGAAGAGACTGAAGTTTATTGGCAGAAATAAAACACAATGCACTATGTGTGTCATTGTAACGCAGAGGGCGTCAAGGAGTGATAAGGCACACACAAACACAGAGCAGCAAGATTTATTAAAGAGTATTTCAAACTCTGGGCCATATAAACAGGCATGGGTCAAATCCGTAAGAGAGTCCAAGAAAGAAGCATAACCTAAACGTAAAAACATACCAAACAAACAGAACAACAAGAAACCATAACTAAACACAGCAAGTCATATATGAAATTCTGTATTAATAGAGCCTGATGTCTAAATACATGGAATGCTTTCATATGAAATTTCAATATGGAAGGAGATAAATTAATATATATTAGGAGGGCATAATCTAAATAGGTTAGTTTAATTGATAAATTGTTTCTATATCTGCCATCAAAATGTCAAAAATTCAAAATAGAACACCCAACCCAGTTGAGATCTGTTTTGCTTTGTGAACTCGTCTACACCAGAGAAATTATCCATTAGGTCATCACTTCATGTTCATGTCCAGCACTAGGATGAGGTGTCCAGCATGAAGGTTAGATGTCCAGTACTAGGGTTAAGTTTCCAGCACTAAGGTTATGTGTACAGTACTAGGATTAGATGTCCAGCATGAAGGTTAGGTGTCTTGTACTAGGATTAGGTGTCCAGTACTAGGGTTAAGTGTCCAGCACTAAGGTTAGGTGTCTAGTACTAGGATTAGGTGTCCAATACTAGGGTTAAGTGTCCAGCACTAAGGTTAGGTGTCCAGTACTAGGATTAGGTGTCCAATACTAGGGTTAGGTGTCCAGCACTAAGGTTACGTGTCCAGTACTAGGATTAGGTGTCCAGTACTAGGATTAGGTGTCAAAGTACTAGGGTTAGGTGTCCAGCACTAGGGTTAGGTGTCCAGCACTAAGGATATGTGTCCAGTACTAGGATTAGGTGTCCAGTACTAGGGTTAAGTGTCCAGCATTAAGGTTATGTGTACAGTACTAGGATTAGGTGTCCAGCACGAAGGTTAGGTGTCCAGTACTAGGATTAGGTGTCCAGCACGAAGGTTAGTTGTCTTGTACTAGGATTATGTGTCCAATACTAGGGTTATGTGTGCAGTACTAGGGTTAGGTGTCTAGTATTAGGATTAGGTGTCCAGTGCTAGGGTAAGAGAGTCCAAGAAAGAAGCATAACCTAAATGTAAAGACATACCAAACAAAAAGAACAACAAGAAACTATAACTAGGCACAGCAAGTCATATATGAAATGCTGTATTAATAGAGCCTGATGTCTAAATTCATGGAATGCTTTCATATGAAATTTCAATATGGAAGGAGATAATTTATATATAAATTAAATATATATCAGGAGGGCATAATCTCATAAAAGATAAATAGGTTAGTTTAACTGATAAATTGTTTCTATATCTGCCATCAAAATGTCAAAAATCCAAAATAGAACACCCAACCCAGTTGAGATCTGTTTTGCTTTGTGAACTCGTCTACACCAGAGAAATTATCAGTTAGGTCATCACTAGGGTTAAGTGTCCAGCACTAAGGTTAAGTGTCCAGTACTATGATTAGGTGTCCGGCACTAGGGTTAGGTATCCAGCATTAAGGTTATTTGTACAGTACTAGGATTAGGTGTCCAGTACTAGGACTAGGTGTCCAGCACGAAGGTTAGGTGTTTTGTACTAGGATTATGTGTCCAATACTAGGGTTAAGTGTCCAGCACTAAGGTTAAGTGTCCAGTACTATGATTAGGTGTCCAGCACTAGGGGTAGGTGTCCAGCACTAAGGTTAAGTGTGCAGAACTAGTAGCAAATTTCTATTCCCTGTACCACGGCACCATAAACCAATGCTGAAATAACACAGTAACTTGTTATGCTTATAAAAACTCCAGAGCATTGCAGTTAAAATGAAATATTAACTACTTAACATCAATCATAAAGATTAATTATTCATTAGTGCCATTAGAGAATTTTACATTTAAAGGCCATTAGTAATTATATGGTAATAATATTTTAATATCAACCACAATTGAAGATCAGGAGTCTGTGTGTGTAAAGTGCACATTATTCTCATGGGCATCATGTTAAGAGTTCAGTTCAGTTCTTGAATGATGATAGGAGTGTGTGTGTGTGTGTGTGTGTGTGTGTGTGTGTGTGTGTGTGTGTGTGTGTAAATGGGGTTCCATGTAGTACAATGAAATCAATACAAAACATTTGAGTCTTCAGTCAGAACCTGTGCTGAATCTTCAATCTATAATAAATAAAATCAAACCAAATGGAATATGGAATATGTAATTACGTAATTATGTGTGTCTCCATATGTATATGTCTGTGGAGTAAGACTTGCTCAAAAAAGGCTTAAAAAGCAGATCTGGTACTAGGTCCACGTGCAGCTTGGTCTGAGGTGAGGGTCATTTGGCTGGATCTCTGAAGCGGCATTCTCTGCTCAGTGTTTTTGTGCTGGTGTTATCTGCCCCAGCACACCTCTAACCTAGTGTGTGTGTCCTGGTGTTATCTGCCCCAGCACACATCAAACCTGAGTATGTGTGTCCTGGTGTTATCTGCCCCAGCACACATCAAACCTGAGTATGTGTGTCCTGGTTATTCCTATGCTCAGATGTGGAGGCAGGATTGGGGCCTTGACTCGTGAGATCTGCCTACATAGCCCCTTTTTCAGGGCAGTGGACAATGAAATCGCAGGACACAAACCTCGGGCCATATCAGGAGATGGAGGGAGGGAATGAGGCAGTGTGTTGCCCCGATGCCACTATTAAGCACATGACAGATGGCTCCAGAATGCCTTTGTCTCCAGGGGCCCAAGGCTGTGGGCTGTGGTCTACACCTACATTTATTATTCTGCTCCACACCTTTCAGAACTCAGACCTGTGGCAGGGTCAGGCATCAGGAGAACGCTGAAATCTCACTCTTTCTCAAAGTTTCACTGTTTACATCTTGCTCTCTGTATCCCTCTCTCTCTATCTCCCTCTCTCCTGCTCTGTCATTCTGTATTTTTTCTCTCTTTTTTCCTGCTCTCATTCATCCTTTGCTAGTGCCAATGTTTATTCATGTTGGCGCTACACAACAGTAACCAAGTTGAGTGCCACTGTTGGCTCTCACCATGGTGATAAGCTTCCTAAAGAGAAAGGAAGAGAATCAACACATGAAAAGAGCAGGGAGGTTAAAAACAGACAGATAGAATTTAATGTGAGAGGGTTGGTTAGAGAGAGAGAGAGAGAGAGAGAGAGAGAGAGAGAGAGAGAGAGAGAGAGAGAGAGAGAGAGAGAGAGAGAATACCTGCTTAAAAGCTTATAGATAAGGAGAATCCAATAAAAAGAGGGTGCTGGTGAGAAATGTGTATAGAGAGAACAGGAGGAAGAGGAGTGTTGAAGATTAGAGAGTCCATGATATCACAGCGGTGCACAGCAGGGTGGTACAGGGTCTGGCAGAGTAGCTGTCACAGACAAAACCATGCTGTTCATGCCAGAATTCATCTGGCTACTTCATTTGCCAGGACTCATGCCAAGTACACCATCTCTCACACCGGCTGAGGGCCCCTACACACTTATACCAGGACAGCATGGCTCTTTCTCAGATGTGGATATATATGACAAAAAATCTAAAATAGCTCAAATTAGAAAATTCAAGAACAAGAAGTGAATACAGTTTGTTTAGAGTTAGAGTTAGTTTGTTGTGAGAGAGTTGATGTTTGGTTGGGAGGTCCTGGTTCCCCAGCTACATATCTTTAAGACAGACCCTTTGCAGGCCTGCCTATGGCTTTATGGAGCTGGAAAGAAGAGAACAGACATGTCTTAACATCATAAACTGTTGCTTGTGTTATGCTGGGTAGATCTGATGTAGTAGCCAGTTACTGGGAGCCAGTAATCCGGATCTGCTCAGTAGTCCATTGGCAGTGGAGTGACAGATGGGTGTAACTGACATAAATGTCTGAAGGAACTGTCATATGTTAGCGTGCAGTTTAGCATCTGGCACAATGCCATGGCAATCTCCGAGCACCACACCCTCAGCTTACCCTCTACCTTCCACTCCACGCCTCCATCTCTTTCTCTCTCCCCTCATCTCTCTCTCCTCTCATCTCTCTCCCCTCCCTCTCTCTCTCCCCTATCTTCTCTTTCTCTGGTCTCTAAATAACTGCTCCATCTGTTCTTCAAACCTCTCATGTGCACTGAAGCTCAGTAGGCGATTTCTCAGCGAGCTGTTTGAGTCCTTCCCAACTCAAGACGTCACGGGGCAGCCCCTCTCTGTGCTGTAAGCTCCTCAGTTTCTCAGTGTCTCCACTGTTTCACTATCCCTGTATGTTTGAGTTGATTTAGGCTTCAGAGAGAACATGATGCTGTCACATGGCTTTTGGAGAGGTGGAGGGGAGTGGAGGAATGGAAGGGGTGAATGGGTGGTTCGCCTTCACACACTTCCCACTGAAGTGAAGGACGAAAGAGGGGTGGAAGAACATGGAACACTTATTATAAGTGTGTGTGTGTAATCACAGATTGACCTGTACTGACCTTGAACTGACCATATTTCTGTAGTGTTTTGTTTCAGCCCAACCCACAATTCCACACAGTAAACATCCACCCACTAGTTGATCTCTACGTGATGCTCTTAATTGGACATGGTGAGTGTACTCCTAACTGACAGTGCTCATTTAGTGATTTTACACCTAACTGAAAGTCCTCATTTGGTGAGCTTACACCTAACTGAAAGTCCTGATTTAGTGATTTTACACCTAACTGAAAGTCCTGATTTGGTGAGCTTAAACCTAACTGAAGGTCCTCATTTGGTGAGCTTACACCTAACTGAATGTTCTCATTTGGTGAGCTTACACCTAACTGAAGGTCCTCATTTGGTGAGTTTACACTTAATTGAAAGTCCTCATTTGGTTACTGCATGCCTAACTGAATGTGTTTGGCTTTAGTGAAGGCTGCAAGCACCTGCCGGTGGATGTACTGATGCCGGGGTTGGACGTGCCATTGCCACAAGAGGTCGTGTGGATGCTAGCTCCTATCAGAGGCTCACCATCTGCACCAAAGGGATTGTGATTACTTGGCCAGGGAACAAGAACTGTGCCTACTACTGTAGAACTGTAGAAACACCCTGCACACCACGGACTGTGCTAACGGGCACCCCAATGGAGGATGGGTTCCCTTTTGAATCTTGGTCCTCCCGAGGTTTCTTCCTATTCCTCTCCATCATAGGGAGATTTTCTTGCCACTGTCGCCTTTGGCTTGCTCATTAGGGACCCATTTTGGACCCATAAGATTGTTAACCTTATAAATCCTGTAAAGATTGTAAAGCTGCTTTGTGACGTGTTGTGAAAAGCGCTATACAAATTGTCACGGTACGGCGGGCCCCCTACTGGTCGCCCCCGTCTACAGCGACAGCTGTCCTGTCAATTGTTGCGTTGTGTGCATCCCTCAGGTGGGCGGAGCCTGTGATCCGTCTCACCTGAGGGTCGTTTGTTTGCCTATATATGTCTTGTCTTTGTACCAGTTGACCACTGGTGATTATATCTTTAATTTGGATCAGTTCATGGGTTTTGGTTTGCGCACATTTTGAATTAAACCAATGTGATGTGTCTAACCTGACAAAGTCCTATTAACTCATGTAATATTTTTAAAGTGCTTTGTATTATGGAGTGATCATTACTTGTAGTGAATGAAATGATTCATTTTTTTCTAATGTAAAATGACTCATTCATTTGGTCTAATGTAGAAGGATTTATTTATTTGTTATTTAAAACACTCACTTCATGCTAATAATGAATGCTAAATGATCATGGCTAACATTAGCGCACAGAGCAGTTCAGATCATTCTGACTAAAGTGATTGATTTAACTTTCACCCACTAATGGAAAAAGATCCACAAATCCATTCATACTGAACTGATACTGGAGAAAATTGTTCACAGTATGGTGGAAACCAACCTTGTAACCCTATCAACCACTTCTGTAACAATTCTGTAACTTCTTCCCGTCCATCTCTTCTGTTTCCACCCATTCCCTTTGTGAAGTGCCTCTTCACCTCCACTTTGTCTCCATCCACTCTCTTATGCTCCTCCCCTTCTCCATCTCATCTTCTGCCTCAACCCATCCCTCTTTCATGCCCCCCTCCAGCTCCTCCTCTCTGTCTCCACCTGTCCATCTCTCACAGCATCTATGGGAAATTTAATAATACCAACATCTCGGGATTCCAGTGTAGTTACTGGAAAATAGTTATAGTTATAATATAGGAATATAGTTATATATTTATATGGTTATATGGTTGTATAACATTTGGCAGGTGCTCTTATCCAAGCCACTTACATATTTATACACATTACATTAATATTAATAACTTACATATTTGTTCCTATTACATAAATATGAGTAACTTACATATTTATATCTATTACATTAATATTAATTACTTACACATTTATACCTATTACATGAATATTAACAACTTAAATATTTATTCAGAATGCCGGAATTTGTTCCCTTCCTCCAGCTGCTCCTGTAGGTGAGCTACACAAGCATTTCCTCCCACATCCTGTTTCAGTTCCTTATATCATATTTGCAACAGTATTCAGCAGGTGTTGGGTTGAAAAGACAGAGATGGAATAGAGGAGATGACCAAGCTGTATTTAGGATTTAGTGTTAGGGTTAGTGTTGGGTTAGGATTAGTTTATATTTATAAAATATTAAACATCATCTCCATCTCTCATGCTTTCTCCATCTCTCTCTTTCTGTCTCTGTAAGGGTGTCCAAAGAGAGGGGTTGTCTGCATGAGGAAATATATGAGGTCCTATATGTACCCTAACCCTAAATATACCCTAACCCTAAATGTACCCTATGCCTAACCCTATATGTGCCCTAACCCTAAATGTACCCTAAGCCTAACCCTATTTGTACCCTAAGGCTAACTATAATTGTACCCTAACCCTAAACCTCAGTGACACTGAGCTCCTATGAGGCCCTGGGATCCAACTGTAGATATAATCTGTTCATATTAATATCTAAATATAGCTTGGTCAAAAGCTATAAAAATGTTGTGTGACCCCGCTGAGTGTGGGTTTGGGGGTGTACTATATCCATATGTTAGCAAATACATTTGTTATGTTAGCATATACATATACATCAGTAGCGAACCGTGACCATTAAACCTGGGCCCGCTCTCATCCCCACCCCCAAAAAAAATTTGTTTCCTTTCCTAATGAACTGCAATACATAAAAAAACTGAGACGACAGTACTCTTTAGAAACGCAATAAACAATAATATCTGTACTAGATAACTTCTTAAAAGCAAAATAAGGTTCCAACAAAATAAGGTTCATAGCTCCGTGTTCCTCGGGAGCGGAATATGTAAACAACGCGCACGAGGGCATCAAAGGAATGAATCGAAACTAGCTAGTGGTAGTACGCTAATGACAGCTAGCGTCGCCACAGCGGGTGGACATTATCATACAGTTAAGCCTGCCCACTAAGAGGGAAGATATGATTGGTCAATTTTACTGTCATTTGAAACTGGTATTGCGCTGAATTATAACTGCCAGGCCCTCTGTAAACGAACAGTGGGCATCACAGTCCTGATAGAGGGAGACACAGGCTCACAGCCTCACCTTCCAACACAGATTGAATAGACACGGGTGAATAATTTATTTGCTTATATTTTTGTAATTGTTTAGATGTTGATTGTCAAACTGTAAGTAGATTAAAAAATTGGATAAATTATATATATTTATGTTTTAAGAATATTTTAGGCCCTCTGAGAGGGCGTAGAGGGCCCTGATGGTTCCCCACTGATATACATGTGTTAGATATTCTGCAGGGCTGCTGGATGTATAAAGTGCCTCAGCTTTACACATACATCAGTCACACACGTTCCAACTACATTCACAATTCTTACACGATATACAAACTCATCAGTGTGATTTAGACTTGAAGTTTGGTTCCCTTGGTCCAGACAAAACAAGAAAAATGATACATTGTTGGCAGCACAGTGGCTTGGTGGTTAGCACGTTTGCCTCTCAGCACTGGGGGCTTGGGTTCAAGTCCCTATCTGAGTGGAGTTTCCATGTTTTCCCTGTGTTTGCGTGGGTTTCCTCCCACAGTCCAACAAAATGGAGTTTAGGTAAATTGGCAATCCCAGACAAATTCTCCCTGAGTCTGTGTCTATGTCTCTCTCTGTTCAATAAAAACAAGTTGTTGTCTGAGCTTGTGTGCCCAGTGGTGGATGGTGCTCTGCCACTAAGGTCTGTCCTCTCTCCCCTTCCTGCACCCCATTCAGTCCCCCAGGGGGCTGTGGATCCCGGTAGAGAGTACGCTGTGCGCAATTGGCTGCTGCTTCTCGCTGGTGTGTGATTGGTTGTCTGTGACGTAGCTGTGTTTACAATTGTAAAGCGCCTTGGGTATCTTGATAAGGCGCTATATAAATTGAATCATTCATTTGAGTCCTGGTTTAGAGTTCACACTCACAAATTTACAATCAAAGTAATTTAATGCACATATAACACAGACTGTGGGCTTAATGCTCTTAATGTAATATATGTGTAACCCCGCTAGTATTTTTACCATCTGAAAACAGCAAGAGATGATAAAATAGATAAGGGAGTTAAAACAGCCCCAGAAATTTCTCCTCTGCACTGTAAACCCGGATTTTATATCTACTCAACTGTTTAATTTCAGTGTACATAAATATTTGTTTTATTGCATTACTATCAAATCTAAGTATATTGTACTCATATTTGCACACACTGAAATTTACTAACAATTTTAAGTTTAATGAACTGAAAATTAAATGTTTTCAACTGATCAACTTAAATACTTTATTGTTGAACACTTTTCCGCCATTTTGTTAGCTTGCTGTTTGTAGTCAGGCCAGGCAGACCCATATAGGCAAAACACAAGTCCAAGTTGCAGTTTGTTTTAACCAATGCGGCCGATTTTTTAACCTGCTGCGTTTTATTTGGTAGCCTAGGCTGTTTACAAGCTGTGTTTTCTTTTAATATTAAGCTTATTTGTTGACAGATATTCTCACGGCTTTTGCAACAAGTGAACCATATAGAATTTTGGTGATGAACAACTTGGCCAATCTACCCCAGGCCGTCTGTATTCTTTTAGGCCTCATCAATGCCCTTCACCTGGACTACCCTAAGGGGCATGAAAAACACTTTCTGCTTCATGCAGCAAGTAATGCTCAAAATTGGTAGTCGTGAACTGACTTAAAAGTGAAACTTCAGACTTAAAAAAATGAGCTTGTAGTGTGAAACTACATGTTTCTGTCTTTGTTTTTGCTGTTGTGTGCTATCCACATTATGGCCTACAATTCATGAGCATGTTCTCTTTTACTAGTCAGTCATGGCCTGGTGGTTAGGGAATTGGTCTTGTGACTGGAGAGTCGTGGGTTTGATTCCCAGACCTGATGCTAACCAACTTTTAAGTAATACTGACTTACATTTTCATTGCACATTACTTACATTTTTTAGTAAACTCAACTTATCCCTTTAGGCAAAACAACTTTATGTTTTAAGTAATACCAACTTAAGTTTTCATTGTACATTACTTAAATTTTTAAGGCAACCGGTTTACTCATATTTTTAAGTAAACTCAACTTATCGGGGCTTACAGTGTGGAAGAATGTATACTGTATAGAGAACAATTCCACTGGCTGTACCGAACTGTGATGGAAAACAGGACAGTGCAGCATGTTTAGTGTCACATCCTGTGACATCCCATTGATTCATTTAGATTGCCTTTGGTTTATATTGTGTTCATACTTCAAACAAATCTCACCAAAATTAGTTTAGAAACAGACCAAAGGATTTAATGAATAACGTGCACCAGAGTAAAGCCCATGACAAATCCAAATGAAGGACACAATAACCAGCAGTCAACTGGTACAAAGACGACATATATAGACAGACAAACGACCCTCAGGTGTTGGGTTTCCTAATGAGCCATGATGAACACAATGTCAACAGGACAACATGAAAAATTGCTGCTGCTGACCGTGTGTACTGTTACAGGTGCCAATTAGTTTAGTAATCAAACCCATACCCTGTTGGTTTGTCTGGTAATAAGACCTGTGGGCAGTTGGCCTGTCTGATAATAAAACCTGTGACTGGTTGGTTTGTCCAGTAATCAGACTTATGGCCAGTTGGTTTGTCTGGTAATCAGACCTGTGTTCAGTTGGATTGTCTGGTAATCAGACCTGTGGCTGGTTGGTTTGTCCGGAAATCAGACCTGTGGCAGGTTGCTTTGTCTATTAATCAGACCTGTGTCAGTTTGGTGTGTCTAATAATCAGACCCGTGTCAGGTTGGTTTGTCTGGTAATGAGTCTGGCATAACGGTTGAGAGGCCACAGTAGGGTGTCTAATATTCTATTCCTACACAGTGCTTTATTGACAACATAAACATGCATTCAGGACAGATGATTCTTCTTTATGTGGGTTGGTCCTTATGCTCTGTACAGAGTTATGGGTGACAGTGAGATGCTCATTTTAAACTCATTTATGATCAAGACACCCTTCTTTGAGGGCTGGCAGGAGACAGGGTGTGTGTGTGTGTGTGTGTGTGTGTGTGTGTGTGTGTGTGTGTGTGTGTGTGTGTGTGTGTGTGTGTGTGTGTGATTCTTCCTCTGAGCGGCTATACCGGTCCATTCCCCATGTTGAATGGCCCTTGCTGATGTATGACTTCCAGGACAGATAGCATCATCATGACAACATATTTCATAAACCCCCACCCTGGCTGTTCATCCCCATCTGATCTGTCATGTGGATTTGAAGATTTATCCCTGTTTGTGTGGAAGGCGACAGGCGACATGAGGAGCTTTTCTAAGGAGTAGACCAGCAAACCCACACATGTACAACAGTCACCTTCATTTATCATCATTATTGTTCTGGAGTAAACAGTCATCCAGGGCACTGCCTGCTGTACCATTCTACATATAGGTCCGCAGTGCCATTCTACATATAGGTCCGCAGTGCCATTCTACATATAGGTCCGCAGTGTCATTCTACATATAGGTCCGCAGTGTCATTCTACATATAGGTCTGCAGTGCCATTCTACATATAAGTCTGCAGTGCCATTCCACATATAGGTCTGCAATGCCATTCTACATATAGGTCTGCAGTACCATTCTACATATACATACAGTATATATTTAATCTGTATCTCTGTCCTTTTACGTGTTGATATGAGAACCTGCATACAACGCTTGAAATGTTGAACTGGAGAAAAACCCAAACGGCAATCACAAAAAATTAACAGTGAACTGAAGCCTCCGCCAAAAGGATTGTGGGAAAAGTACAAAAACAAAACCTCCATTAAAAGGAAGCACGAAGGAAACTAAAAGATCGCTTATTACTAAACGCGAGAGAAACAAAACGAAACAGAAACAGAAGACGCCAGGGGAAGTAGCTGGCTCTCTAACCACTACGGGGAACAAATGAAAAACCCTTCCCAAAAGAACAAACAAAAACTGGACAGAAAAATAACAGCGTAGGAAAACTTGAGAATGGCCAGAAGTGGCGAAGGAGCGAGTGTACTTGGAAACGAGAGGGAAAAACAGAACAAGGTAAGTACAACGACGTAGCATAAGGAAGCAACAAGAGGCTGTCTGAATGTGTGCAGTGGTGGCAACAAACAACTCAGCAATTAGACTCTGCAGACGTACTCCTGAAATAGGAAGAAGGACAGCTGCAGGTCATCATTGCTGATTGCGTGTTCGTGAGCGAATGCTGGTCCGTGAGGAAGTGCTGGTTCGCGAGCCTCCTCCTGTGGCGACAGGAGAAGTGACTCTGGAGTCAGCCCTGACATGTCCACATCCAAGAAGAAGATATACACTGCTCAAAAAAGTAAAGGGAACACATAAATGTAAAATGTAAATGTGCCATATTTTGTCAATTGTGAGTTTTCATCGCAATCGCTTTTTACCCATCTGTGCAGTTAGAACACACACACACACACACACAAGTGATTACTAGGGGGCTGTGGATCACACGTGCCCAGAGCGGTGGGCAGCCTGGCGCTCAGGGAGCAGTTGAGGTTAGGTGCCTTGCTCAAGGGCACCTCAGTCATGGCCTCAGGTCTGGGAATTGAACCCACGACCCTCCGGTCAAAAGACCAGTTTCCTGCCACCAGGCCATGACTGCCGGTTGAGCTTCAAGTGGAGAGTAGTCATCCATGAAGCAATATCTGCCAAGCATGCTGAGATACACCTAGAGACCTGGGTGTCAGAATGAGGGAAGGAAAGAATTAGCTGGGTGTCATCAGCATAGCAATGATAATAGAAACCATGAGACAAAATAATGTCACCAAGGGAATAAGTATATAAAGAGAAGAGAAGAGGGCCTAGGATTGAGCCTTGGGGGACTCCAGTGGAAAGTTTACATGGATTGGATGTAGATCGTCTCCATGTTACCTGATAGGAATGGTCTTCAAGATATGACTGGAACCATTTCCAAGCAGAGCCAGTCACACCGAGGCTAGAAAGAACAGAGAGGAGGATGTTGTGGTTGACAGTGTCAAAGGCTGCAGAAAGATCTAGAAGAATTAAAACTGATGATAGCTTGTTAGCCTTGGCAGCATGGAGCTTCTCGGTCACTGCTTTGAGGGCAGTTTCTGTTGAGTGTGCCCGTTTGAAGCCAGACTGATTAGGATCATGGAGTTGGTTCTGGGTGAGGAAGAGAGATAATTGGTCATAGACTGCTCGCTCCAGAGTTTTTGATAGAAAAGAAAGAAGTGATACCGGTCTGTAGTTGGATTGGTACCACCCTTGCCATTTTGAACAAGGTAGGCACATGACCCGAAACTAAGGAGTTATTGATGATTGCCGAGATGAACGGAAGGAGTTCTCTTGACATATTCTGGAAAAGAGTGGAAGGAATTGGATCCAGTGGGCATGTAGTAGGATTGCTAGAAGTCAGAAGTTGATGTATCTTGTCTGAGGAGAGAGGGGAGAAAGAAAACAAGGAGTAAATTGTTGGGTTAGGGGTACTAGTAGGAAGGTTGGGAGTTGGGGAGAAGGACTGACGGACTGCTGCAATCTTCTCTTCAAAGAAGATGACAAAATCCTCAGGAGTGAGAGAGGATGGAGGAGGGGGTGAGGGAGGGTTAAGGAGTGAAGAAAATATGCTGAATAGCTTGTGTGGATTGGATGCAGATGATTCAAATTTCTTTCTGTAGTAGGCTGACTTTGCTGATGTGACTTCCAGTGAGAACATTGAAAGGAGAGATTGATATGAGCGGAGGTCTGAATCTAGGCGACTTCTCTTCCACCTCCTCTCTGCAGTCCTTTAGTTAGCCAGGGGGTGGATGGAACAGATCTCTTAAGCCTGGGCAAGGGAGGACACAGAAGATTGATGGATGAAGAGAGCGTAGAGAGGAAAGTATCAGTAATTGTGTCCAGCGAGAGAGAAGACAGACAATTCTGATGAGGAAGGGAGGACAAAATAGTGGTAGCAAGGGTTGAGGGATTGATGGAGCGCAAACTTGGGTGAAAGTAAGAAGAATGTACAGGGGAAGTGTGAGTGGAAATGGCACGGAGGGAGAAAGAAAAGGATAAAAGGTGATGATCTGACAGGTGGAGTGGGGTGACTGTGATGTCCGATGTTCCAGTGTCTCGTGTAAAGACCAGGTCCAGAATGTTGCCTGCTCTATGAGTCGCAGTGGATGGGTTGATGGCGAGGTCAAATGACGAAAGCAATGGAAGGATGCAAGATAATCCGCCAACGTCACGTGGCACCACAAACTGTCCAGGAGTTGACACTTTAATCCAGGTCTGGATGAGGAGATTCCTTAGGAGAACAACTGGCGCCTCATCAGGAGTATGCCCAGGCATTGTAGGGAGGTCATACAGAGACGTGGAGGCCACACACACTACTGAGCCTAATTTTAACTTGTCTCGAGGAATTTCCACTGAAGTTGAATCAGCTATTTGATTTTCCTCTTTGATTTTGAGTATGATTCCAAATCCAGACCTCCATGGTATAATAATAATAATATTAATATTAATATTAATATATAAACGCAAAATTTCGAGATACTATATATGTATATATAGTATATAATATAATATAATATAATATAATAATATATATATTATATTATGTTGTCTCTGACAACATAATATAAAATGTTGTCTCTGAACAAAACTTTGGAATCCAACCCGACTCATGTGACTTTTGTAAACAAAATACAGTTCATGCTTCGGTCACATGCTGCTTTCATGTGACAGATTTAGCATTGGAATTAAACTTGATGGCTGAGAATGTATTAATCCGTTTTCTCGACACTATAGCCTGTCTGCTTCAAACAGCACTGAATGCAGATGGTGGAAAGGTGGTGCTCGACACCATGGGCTAAAGAAAATGATCTTGTATAGACTCCAGGGGGCAGTAATACATCTAATCCAGGGGGCAGTAATACATCTAATCCAAAGGATTGCTGTGTGGAATTCATCGAAGCACATTGGTCAGAGAGACTATGTGAAGCTCCATCTGGGGACTGGCTTCAATCAACACATCTTAACAAGTTTGTATTTTTCTTATGACCTTTATGTAGTGCTATTGTTCTTTTTATTGTACACCACCCTTTGCTCTACCCTCAACACAGGCATGAGGGATCTCACCTGTGTGAGTGTGCGGGACTGATGATGCAAGAGTATTTTTACCTTAATCCTCTCTATCCTTGAACCCCAGGATCTGCACCTTTTATCAAACATGAAAAAAGCTTGACTACACAAATCATTTTTCCAGCCACGTTTCAAAAACAGAGCCTGTTCCTGAATACCAAACAGTGAGAGGAAGGTTATAAGTAGACGCTGTTTGCCCCACTGTGGCACTCATAATTCTGGGTACAAACAGATGACCTGCACCTGGTGATCAGTTCAGAACTGGAGAACAATTCACTTACATACTGAGGAAAACAGGCAGTGAGAGTTTGGTGTTTATGAAGCATGCTTTTAGGAGCTCATATGTAATGTAAACACAGAAGGTTGATCCAGGCACAGACTTCACCAGTTTTGCAAATCTTTATCATGAGGGACAATAATTGAATGTTTCCTCTCTTCACCTGATTTGTTTCTGTAAAAGGCCTGATTATCCGATTAATTTAACCTGTTATAGCAATCTAACAGTGTGTGCTCCCACTGACTTAAAGAAGCTGAGAGGAAGTGTCTTACAATGTTGGAGTATAAGAGGAAGCATGTTGCAGTGTTGGAGTCTGAGAGGAAACGTGTTACCATGGAGTCTGAGAGGAAATGTGTTACCGTGTTGGAGTCTGAGAGGAAGCGTGTTGCAGTGTTGGAGTCTGAGAGGAAACGTGTTACCGTGTTGGAGTCTGAGGGGAAATGTGTTGCAGTGTTGAAGTCTGAGAGGCAGTGTGTTGCAGTGTTGGAGTCTGAGAGGCAGCGTGTTGCAGTGTTGGAGTCTGAGAGGAAACTTGTTACTGTGTTGGAGTCTGAGAGGCAGCGTGTTGCAGTGTTGGAGTCTGAGAGGAAGCGTGTTGCAGTGTTGGAGTCTGAGAGGAAGCGTGTTGCAGTGTTGGAGTCTGCTCCACAGCTCTGGATCTCACTGACCTGCACTCTCTTTATTTTCAGCTCATGGCTCTGGGGGCAAATCCTGCCCCTGACAGCAAAATTCACGTTTCACTGGAAAAGTGCAAACTGGTTGTTTTCACCGATATTAGCCAGCCAAGACCAAGACCATGAAATAACCACACTACTGAATCTAGACTAGCACGGAGACTGTGCTATATATGTATGTTTACATTTAACTAAACCTCTTAATAAGAGTGTATTTTGTTTTGTAGGTGCTGAATTAATAATGTCTGTATGTCAAACTATGATATTAATAAATATATCCGGTAAAAGCAAAATATTTCTAAAACAATGTGTCCTGAGAATCATATTATTGTCACATCCAGCTCCGCCCTCCTTCCCAGTCCTGTGTCATCCGCCCTAGCCCCACCCTGTTACCTTGGTTTCCCTTCTGTTTGTCACACACCTGCCCAAATGTTTTCACCTGCGACTCGTTTCTCCTCCCTGTTCAGAGTATATATTCCCCTCAATTTTACTCCCCTGTGTCGGTCTTTGTGTGATTCCATGTGTCCTATTCGCCCTGTACCGGTTTCCTCGCTTTCGGTAGTCTGTGCCTTCCTGTTGCTCATTCCACGTGCTGTTCCGGTTTGTTCGGTTTTGTTTTCCTGTTTTTGATTCTCGTTTCTCTTTGTTGTTCGTTCAGTTATTCCTTCATACGCGTTTCCCCTACGTTAGTTTGTCTCACCTTAGTGGCTCCCTCTCTGTCCCATTTGGTTAGAGTATTTATGCCTGCGTGTTTGTAGTTGTGTTCTATCGTTCTGTCCAGTTTTCTCTGTCGTGTTATTAACGGATCTGGTTGTTGTGTTTTATGCTTGCGTGTGTGTTTGTTGTATGTTTGTTGAGTTAAGTTGCCCTGTGTTACTGGTGTGCTATGCCCGAGTGTCTTAGCCCTTCTGTTCGTGCGGAGTTCTGATTCTGTTTGTATTGTGTTCGCATTATCTCAGGTGTTTGTCGTGGTATGTTTATATTCTGTCCCGGTAGGTTTAGTTGGTAGTTTTCTGTCTAGTCCTTTGCATGTTCTCCCTAGTTTACTTATATCCTTACTTGTTTGCTCTCCTTTGTTTAGTGTGGCGTCTAGGAGTTAGCTAATACCCGACTACGCCACCCCTGAGTTTAGACCTGGAGCGAGGGGAAGCTCCGTGTGAGTTAACAATCTCAAGCCACACAGCTTTACAATCGTACAAACAACGGACAGTTTATTATTTGTTCCAGAAATTGTCAATGATCATATGGGTTTGACTCAGAAAGATGAATAAAACAACTACCTTGCTGGCACAGTAATGGGGTTGGGAGTCCTCTGAGGGTATCCTTATCACACGTGCAGTTAAAACAACACACACAAAAAAAAGATCCCCTATTGCACACCACGATCTCACGGTATTGCACGACAAGTTTATCACACGTGAAGAAGTTTAAAACCAAACATACACTATATTGCACTGCAAGTCACACTAATGGATACCCAAAGTATCAATATCCCAACTCCACACTGTTGATCCAACACATACGGCAACCACCCTTAATTATAAAAAAAACAGACAAGAGTATAATCATAAAACCACAGCAACACGAAGGGGACATATCAATACGGAGAGAACAAAAAAAGAATAAAAGCACAATAGTACAAGGAAAAAAAAAGCAGCTGGCAACCCAAGCACTGTATAGTCTGTTACAAAGTGGCCGGCATCAATCAAAAACTAGGCGCTTGCATTAACCTGGTTGAACAAAGAAAATAAGAAATCATATCACCAATATGCTGAATTTAAAACACCAGAGGCAAGAGATATCAGACAGTTATACATTACATTATACCTTTGAGGGATCACCATACGTCCCGGCTGTAGAGTAAACACAGTCACGGCACCGCACGCCACCTCAGCTCTGCTTCCAAACAAGGAACACGCTACCGGGAATCACAGCGTCTCCCTGCTGATCTCACACTTTACAAGCATAGAGACACCTTAAGCACTAGCTGGACACATATATTTCTAGTCAAGTGCCTACACACAACCACCACGTACCTTCACCATGTACATGCCTAATCAGAATAGTTCTTCGTCCAAACGCTGTTAGCCTAGCCACACTGTTCTGCTCTAAGGACCCCGGGCTGTCTACCTAAATACCTGAACCGCAGGACCACAGCTGCCCCCTGTGATTGCCTGCTTCCTCACACTCCATCACACACACCAGAGGGCAGACCATGCGAGGGCTACATTAGTGTTTTTGTTTCCTTTATTTAATAAATCATTTGAATACTTGCGTTTGCGTCACACCCGCCCCCTTGATTCATTACAAATATTTGACATTCTGATTTTGTGACATTGGTTAGACTTTTTGTATTACTTTCAGTTTTCAGTTCACCTCCCCAAATCCTTTGATGTCAAACTCATCAGCCTTATAATAGACTAATAAACCCAAACACACATGAATTATTATTATCCTGTACCAGAACCCTGATCATTTGAATGTGTAGGGTTCTAGAGCAGCTTGGTTGATTATTTTAATTTGTCGGGTTCTATGGCAGCTTGACTGATGGTTTTGATGTGTGAGGTTCTAGAGCAGCTTGGCAGATGTTAAAGTCTTACTTTTTTTTCCTCCTTGAACGTTGAGAACTGTCGATAGAGTGCTCGGGTACTTGGCATTTTCACAGACCATTCAGCTTTTTTTCTTATTTAATAACAGTCATTTAAAAATGAATGAACCAGCTGGATCCCTTCCGTCTGTCTGAAGAAAAAATGTCAGTCAACCAAAGAGCAATAAACTAGGTTGTGAACGCCTGTGTTTTTATGAAGTATGAGAATTTTGATGTTTTTCATGCTGATATTTGAGTACAGTGTTAAAATCAATAAGTGGGGCTTGTTAATTTGAACATGTACACAGCTTGATAGACAGCATCTGCCTGGTGTGTTCAGGCGGCAGTACACACTCAGGCTGTGGGAGTGTTCTCTCTGGAATGATGAGGGTGTGAGTGTTCTCTCTGGAATTATGAGGGTGTGAGTTTTCAGCTGTGGAAAACTTACACCCACAGCTGTGGGTCACTGCTAGTGCCTAAATGTTCCCCCTGATCCGCCTGTACCTCCTGTGTTCAGTGTCATTCCTAGCTCTGCACTTGTTCATGTGGCTGGATCCATGTTTTAACCAGCCATTCCTTTGCTTTGTGGAGAATCCTGCATAGAAACTGCGGTTGTGAGAACAGCTCTGAGCTGCATTTGGTATTGGGAATCATCTGTGGTCTCAGCTACAGCTCAGGATGATGGAATCTCCATCCTGTACTGCATGCACATTTCCTTCTAGTACTGGGGCAGGGGCACATGGTTTCCATAGCAACTGCCTCCAGTCCATAGGAGACTGCAATGAAATCACTGCCGTCTCACTCTCAGTCTCTCTCTGCTTGTGTGTGTGTGTGGAGAATAAATTCAAAGAATATGGAATATAGAGGTCAATAAATCATTCCTCTGAGAATCCCTGAAGAGAACAGTCTTCTGAAGTTCCCCATAAACAGCTCCTATAAAAGAAACTCAATAGAATTTGCAGGTAAAAGTCATCCTTAATCACTGCAGCTGGGGTGTGCGGCGCATTATCATGGTGGTCTTAAGAGGCTTATGTTCCCTATACTGGGACTATTAATCATGTTAAATGAATATTTCTGAAGGTCTGCTGATCTTAGATCAGTGTTGTCAGGCCTGTCAGATTTGTGCCCCTGTCTAATTGGTATCCCTTGCAGGCCGATGTGGTCCAGTCAGCTCAGCTCGTCTGAGACATCAGTGGAAGGGCAGGTGAAGCTAGTGAAAAATATTTTTATTATGACTTTCAATGTTTGTGTGTGAGATGAGTATGTGCATGTGTGAGTGTGTGTGTGTGTGATCTTGGGTGTGTGGGTGTGAGTGTGTGTGTTTTTTATAGAGACATCATCACGTGTATCAAGTCCAAGCCAGCCGAGCACAGCAGCATTAGGCTAGGAGAACCAGGTAACATAAACCAATCATCTCGCAGGACTCTCACAGCCAGAGAGAGCTGCCAGCGTGTGCATAGCCGGGGCACCGGAGCCATGGACCACACTGCACCAAGCATTTCACGTGACGTCATCATTTTCCTCGCCGAGATTTTCAGATCGATCTGTCCATTCCTCACTTTGGGATCGATCTGTCCGTTCCTCACTTGCTCCTGAGCTGTACAGATCCTGCCTCTTGGCAGTAGCCCTCCTGGTCTGCTAGCAGAGAGCATCACTTTGACAGGCACTCTCACCCCAGGCACACCCTCCAGCTGCTATTATTTATTGTATGTGTGTGTTGGTGTTTGAGTGTGAGGGGGTCCGGGGGTGTTGGGTGTGTGTATACTCAGGAGATCCATACTGCCTAACCTTGCCTCACCTTCTATATTCATGTTCTCATTCCAGATGCTCTTTGGCGTGTTGGTCTCCGTGAAAGAGGCTGAATCAGACACAAGGGAACACAAGGGTCTTCATCCACACTCACAGACCAGCAGAGAGGTAACCAGCACTGAGATAGCGAAACAGTGCCTCCCATCACAACTGGTGATGAAGTTCTGGGGGAATATCACTGTCCTGACACCTCCTATGCCTAAGAACAGGCAGAATGCTGTAAATCCACCAGTACCAGAATCGTACATGATATATTGTGTGGTCCAGCTGTGGACATGCAGAAAATGATTGACTGTATGCTGTATGATCCCCTTACATACTGGGATCACCATAGACAGTAGGCCATTAGATATGAATGCAGCAACCAGCATACCAATAACCAGTACTGAATCACCAACAGGCCCGTTGACAGTCTTGCTGGGGCCCAGGACAAGAAAGTTTCATGTGCCCCCTCCGCCCGCTTACGTCATTTCCTCTGTAGCAGACAATCCTTGTGTTAGGTCATATATAGTATATAATATAGCCACACATCAAAGCTGTTTCTGACAGCTGACTGGTTTATACTTGACGCGACACGAGGGTCCGCGCGGCGAAAATGACGTAATCGCAGTGGCACCGCCCGTGCGTGAGGGCCTCACGCGCTGTCGATTCGCGAGGTCGTGCACCTCTCGAATTTTGTAACTTCGCGCGCGCCTCGCTTCAGCGCAATGAACAAAGTCATGTTTGCCGGTTCCATACACCTTTACAAGGTGGAATTAAAGCACTTGTACGTCACTTTAAAGGTCAATTTCAATATTTCCCAGAACGTTAAACCTAATTAAGTTAAATATTTATACATATACTCGAAATAATTCGCTTTTTAAATCACATTATTTAATGGCTGTTCATTTTCAAAACGCCCAAACGTCTTCACGTTCTCTCATGTTTCGTCCTGGAATTATAAGAGGCTCGTATAACGTAATACAGGAGATTTAGTTTTAAAATACAAGTACTTTAGCTTACTTTAGCACTTTTCAAACCTGGAACACAATGCAACATTAAAATTCGTCAGATAAATATTTTTCCTTTCTTTTCTGCGCTACAGATTTCTGTTTACTTTAACTATCCGCCACTGTATTTCCCGCTGTTGGGCGGGTACCAGCCGGCTACGATCGGTGCTGGATCAAACCATTTTTCAGTGGGAGGCGGGGGTGTATGCACTTAATGGAAAATATGCAGATAGGTAAAAAAAACATATATTTTTAGCCATTGAGCTTATTTTAAGTACATAATTTTATATTATTGAAAAATTTCAATATTATTTAAAATTATAGACTTGAAATAAAAAATAAATTGCTGGGCTCTTTGATGGGCCCCCCTGGCCCTGGGGCCCGGGACAACAGACCCGGTTGTCCCCCCCTGTCGACGGGGCTGATCACCAATACTGAAATCAAACAACTGGTCTGTTTCTGTAAAAGTAAAACTGCTGAAGCAGAGTCATGGGAGAGACTCTAGTTACAGACTACAAACAACAGGCCATGCCACCAGTGTATCCCTTAGAAACAGAGGCTGGAAAACCAGATTGAAGATGAACTTAGATGAAGAAGAAATTTGAAGAGTTCCAGAAGAGCATAAAAATCAAGATGGGGCTAGGCTAGAGAAGACAGACAGTGGGCAGTGCCGACGTGAAGCCCTGGAGTCAGCTGAGCAGCAAGGCTGGCCACCAGACCCAGGAGATACACAAATGCAGCAGTGGCAAGAGGAGTGAATGCCCTTTGCAGCAAAGAAGCATCCAGCACATCCTTTCAGTTTCAGAGCAGCAGAACCCTGAGCATGGAGTCACTCAGGGCTGAAATGGAGCAGCACTGGAGAATGAAGCATCACACCAGCACTCAGCAGAGCAGAGGAGCTCAATCTCCCAGAGCAGGAACTAGTCAGCAGTGCAACAGCAGACGACTAAGAGCAAGTCAAAAGCATGAGGAACATGGCAGACTCCGTCCCTGACATGATCTGTGCTTGCTACCGAAAGAAACTCTGCTTGTCTGCCTAGAGAATAAATTAACATGCTGCTAGGTACTGACACCCACCCAACACAAGCAGAAAAGTACTGGTCATGAAGGACCCTAACAAGGGCCAAATACCATGCACCAACAGGCCAGTAACCTGCCTGTCCTCGGAGGCTCGTGACATGAGTACTAAACATCAGAGGTGGGGACTCGAGTCACATGACTTGGACTCGAATCAGACTCGAGTCATTAATATTAAGACTTTTGACTTGACTTGAAAAAATATTCAGAGACTTAGACTTGACTTGGACTTTTACACCAATAACTTGGGACTTGAATTGGACTTGAACCTGTTTACTTGCAAAGACTTTATTTTTTTTTTACCCCAAATCTAAATCTAAAACGCATATTAATATTTATAAAGTGCGCCCCAATAATTTCATTTCCGTCCTTCTGACGCAGACCGGCGTTACACCAGATTCTGTGACCGTCGAGTTTTGTGACCACAGGGGGCGCTATTTCACAGTTTTTGTTCAGAGGCACAAACGCTTTACGAATGCTACGTAAACTACGCTGATGCACTTTCTTTACTCGTTTTGTTGGTATCCACGAGCCAATATATGACCAATTCTGACAGCAGCCATCAGAATATGTGACCCCACTAAATCTCCAGGTAACAATAGTAGCCTACACCGTGACCCCACAATAACAGAAAACAATGAAAAAATAACCCTAACCTTTTATTAGTCTATATTTAAACATTTTATCCAAATGTTTAGAATAACCATTCGTAATGACAGCATCTTGCTTACGATTAAGCTTGCTATTTTCTTGTAAAATGAAAACGAAACATTCTTGTTTAAGTACATTTATGTAATTAAGAGAAGATAAAATGTAAATGATCTCTCATCTTTTGGCTGGCGGACACCAACAAAACGAGTAAAGAAATGCATCAGCGTAGCATTCGTAAAGCGTTGGTGCCTGTAAAAAAAAAAAGACTCGAAAGGACTTGAAATTCCAAGTTTCAGACTTGGGACTTGACTTGACGGTTGCCTGTTTTGACTCGAGACTTGACTTGAGTTGACTGTCTTTGCTTGAGACTTGACTCGGGACTTGAGGATAAAGACTTGGACTTACCTGAGACTTGCAAAACACTGACTTGGTCCCACCTCTGCTAAACATCAAGCTGATTTAACATACTGTATGTGAATGTACAGCAGCACTACTGAGAATGACACTGCTGACCACACGAAACTTAAAGCACCACCTACTGACAGGAAGAACTGTCCACTGGGATAAGAAGAGCTGTCCACCAGTACAGGAAGAGCTGTCCATCGGGACAGGAAGAGCTGTCCACCAGAGCTTTACGACCAGACAGACCAACGCAACCAAAGTGTTGCACTGTCTACACTGCTGTTCTGTGTAGGGTTAAATCATGGGTTAAAGCAAGAAATTTCATTTGACTGATTTTTTTTCCTGGCAAAAGACAATGCCAGCAATTACTGAAAATGTGGAGTAGTTGGGACACAGCATCTTTTGCCTAATTCTACACAATAAACACATTTATAAAGTATATTAATCTAAACAGCCTGTGTAAGGAGAGAAGAGAGAATCCATGAAGCCACACAATGCACCTGAGCAATAAATGTACATAAATGTTTATATAATGGAGTTATCTGGGGGTCTGATTAAAAGTCAAATTTAGTGAATCCTTATGTGTTTTAAACCTGCTTTCAGTAGGTATGTTACAAAAAAAATTTAAGTCCAAAAATGGCAAATTAAATCACACCACTGGATAGAGCCTTCAAATACAAACAGAACAACAGAAATAAAAAAAGTTATGATATTTAAATGGAAGAAAAATGCGCCTTTTTTCTCTGACTGTAAATGGTAAATTAAATAAAGTCTGTGATCAATTGAGAGATTCTTCAATATAAATAACCACATTTCACTACAAATTTGAATAAAATTTGAAATGTAGTCAGTTGATAGTATGGACGTGACATTATAATTGTGATGATGCGGAGGAGGCAGGCACGACGACACAATGACGGTGAAACACGCAACGTTTAATGGTGACACAGGTGTAGTTAGCACGATAGCGCGAGCACAAAACACGGACACTCAGGCATGAACTCAAGACAAAGACAAGCACGAGACATTGCGCAAACGCACATTAAATAGGTGAATAACACAGTCCCCCGTGATCACGAGACAAGGCACAGGTGAGACTAACGAACACGTTCACAAACGACCCACACCCACGGAACTACAAATATGGACATAACTACACTCAGACAACGTAATAACACGCCCACAAGGAGGGGTCTGGAGCGGTCACTGTGACAATAATATTCAAAATTAAAGAACAAATGAATATTTAATGATTCATCTTTAAATTAATAAACAATAAGTCAGGTAATCATTTTGGTGAAAAAAAAAATACATTTCAATTAATATTCTGAGAAAATGCTCTAACCTAAAGATTCTGTTAACACAATTAGACACAATATGTTAAAAACAGGCATGTGTGACGTCTGAGATGCGGGGACAGAGGCGGCCGGAGGCGAGGGTTGCAACTGAGGAAGTGTATTCTCCTTACGAGCAATTGATAAGGCAAACAAAAATACAGGCGTGATAGTGGGAAAAACTCCTGAGCCTGAAATTTTTCGGGGGGGGGGGGGGTGGAAGTGTACCATATTTTGAATAATTTTATCTTTAAATTAATTAATAGTAAATAAGTCAGGTAATCATTATGGTGAAATAAAAAACAAATTTCTATTAATATTCTGAGAAAATGCTGTAACCTAAAGATTCTGTTAACACAATTAGACACAATATGTTAAAAACAGGCATGATTAATTATTTATTCATTACTGTTAGTAAATTATAGGATACCAGACAACTCAAAGAAATTATGCAAAAAAAGTTTAAAAGAATTACAAGTATTATGATTATAGTTTGTTTTAATATATAAAATATTTAATAAATATTTTGTGTTGGATTATTAGGACATACATTTTGTGCTTTTGTTCATGTATTACACCTTACGCCGTAAGGCGGCCATGATGAACCAGATCGTCTGACCACCTGTACAGGCTAAAAAAAAAACAGTAAAAATGAAACTTCATCAGAATAAAGATAAAATACTGAATTGATCTTGTATCTACCTCTGAAGCTCTTCCGATGTCTCAAATACAGGCGGTCCCTGGGTTACGACGTCGATCCGTCGTAAATCGATTTTTGGTGTAAATTGGAACATATGTACATTCTAAGGATGTATATCTTCACCACTAAGGTAGATTCAATACACATCTCGATACACTGTCACCGAAACAATATAACTGCGATACTCTGAAACCCCTTGTCGATACAATGTGATACAAATCACTCCTGTTCACGATATGATGCAATTCAAAATGATTTGATAACGATATGACTTATTATATGAGGATTTGGTTTGATAAATGATCATTCGATACAGTTAGTTGAGGTTTGAGGATGTATTGGCCTAACCCATCAGTTTTCTTAACTCAATAGCACAATTCTACTATACTCTCTAACAATTTAAGGGATGTATGCATCTGGGGTGGGTTTCCCGAAACGTTCGTAGCGCTTCATAACCTCATATGAAACGTATGAGGTTAAGAAGTACTTAGCGCTAAGAATGTTTCGGGAAACTCACCCCTGGTTGTTTTCAATGGAGCAAAACCAATACATAATTTTAAAAAATGCATAATTCAGTATATTCAGACAGAGTGAATTATTCAGTTATTTTCTCCATCTATATTTATACAAAACGTTTAAAACATAAAATGAACAGTTTTTAAAAGTACTGTATTAACATAGTGAAAATTATGATCTGCAACACTACTGTCTGCTAGACTTACGAGGGGGTAGCGGCCGCAGACATGTCCACACCGTGCCGTCTTTTCTTGTGTGTCGCCAGGGTCGTTGTGCTACGTATTTAGCCCCATGGCATTGTTTGCAGATTGCGTGCGTCTTGTCAAGTTGACCACCTCGCTTAAAAAACCTGAAATATTGCCACATTGATTTGTGTGTCTTTTTTGGTGCATTAAATATCTTTGTCGTTGCTATGCTCTCGTTTCCCTCCATCTTTGTTGTGTACGTCTGCGTGTTTGCGTCAGTACCTGAGGACACGATGGTGCATTTATATTGCCTCGAAAAAAAAAATCAATAAAAATAAAAAGTATGTTGCCTCTGTAAATACGCTAGAATAAGGAATAGATACTGGAAAACAAAACACCTGATTTAACCATGGTATTTGCAGATGCAAAAAGGCTAGAGTCGATGCACCGTAAATTCGCCCACAAATTAAACCCGATGCACGTTGAATCAACCGGTGCAGTCGAATAGCAGACATGTGAATTGGTGAATCTCCCCATCCCTAGTACATCCTGTATGTAAATAACATACTATATGCAGTTATCCTATCCTAAAACTAGCCTTTTGGCAAATACTTTTATCCATAGCTGCATTTAACTAAGGCTAAAGGCCTATGACGCCGCGCACATCAAAAACCAAATTCCGTTTACGACACAGAACCACAGAACCAAACACAGTAAAAAAAAGGCTTTATACAGTAAATGGGAAATGTGTCAAACCACGAAAAAACATAACTCAGGAACCTCGTAAGCCGGGGACCGCCTGTATGATGTTTATGTCGATTGAATCGGAGCATTGATGTCTTCGGCATGACCAATCAAGTTGAAAACAAACTGACCAAAACAAACTGGACTTAAGGCAGGAGGGAGGTAGCTTTTTTACATAATGTCCGAAAATCAGAAGGCGGGATATCAATCAAGTGACACCGCCGTCATCCATCCAGCACTGATGATCCAGTGAGAGGATCATATTTTGGCCTCAAAACAGATATCACGCGCGCGTGTGTGGTTTATTATTATGATTTGACGGATTTTTCCCCCCGGATTTTTTTCGCGGACATGTTGGTACGCCGGAATTCCGGCGTGGCGCCTAAAAACTATCAGGCCTGAAAATAGCACTGCAAACAGACAGCGTTAGCACCACTCTAAATACTATGTGAGCACACACAGGCGGCAGCAGCAGCGAAGAGAGGTCCAGCGTGGAACTTCCAGCAGGGCAATGTGCAGCACTGGACCGAACGACCTGCGGGAATAAAAAGGGTGCACAACATAATGGGGAACAGGTGCTAGTACTCAGGTGAAAAGGATGGTAGGAGTGGTTTGGTGCTCGGGGGTGTGTGTTGTGATTGATCCTCAATGGGGACACGCGCTCTCTGGAGGCGACCCGGCCTTCCCACCGTGACAGAGCCCCCTCCAGGACCCCTCTCATCGACTACCACGCGGTCTTTCCCATCTCCTTGGAGCCGGACAATCCGGATGCTCCCTGTGGAAGTCGGCAATAAGGGAGGGGCCTAGCACCTGGGAGGCCAGTATCCACGAACGCTCCTCGGGACCGTATCCGACCCAGTCCACCAAGTATTGGATCCTCCCTCTTCTGCGCCGGGAGTCCAACAACCGTTCTACGAGGTAGGCCGGCCCATCTGACAGCTGCAGAGGGGAAGGTGGAGCAGCAGCCACAGCGTCCTCCAGGGTGCCCTCCTGGTACGGCTTTAAGGCAGACACGTGGAATGCGCGAGAGGTGCGCCTGTCTTCAGGCAGACTGATTTTGTAGGTGACAGAGTTAATACGTCGCAGTATGATGTAAGGACCCGCATACTTATCACCCAGCTTACCTTGTCTGCCCAGGCGTCCATCTCCGGTAGACACCCACACTTTGTCTCCCACCTGATAGGGCTTCGCTCATCCGATGGTCCGCCTTCCGCTTGAAGCGTCTGATGGCCTTTTTCAGACATTGGTGGGTGTCCTCCCACACCCTCTCACCACTGCACCACTCCATCTGCACCACTCCTCAACGATGGGCTGGTTGGAAGAGGCTGTGTTCCATGGGTACAGAGGAGGCTGGCGACCGAGCACGCATTCAAAGGGCGTCTTCCCCATGCTGGAATGTGTGAGGGAGTTCTGTGCGTACTCGGCCCAGGGCAGGAGAGCACACCACGTATCCGCGTGTTCACTGCAGTATGCGCGCAGGAACTTCCCCACTTTCTGGTTAGCGCGCGCCACCTGTCCATTAGCCTGAGGGTGGTAACCAGATGTTAAACTCACTGTGATGTTCAGCTTCGACAGGAACTCCCGCCACACACGCAAGGTGAACTGCGGACCCCTGTCCAACACGATATCCTCCGGCAGACCGAACTGCCAGAAAATGTGCAGAAACAGGAGATCTGCCGTCTCCCAAGTGGTGGGAAAGCTAGGTAGGGGGAGGTAGAGGGATGAACCGAACCATCTTCGAGAACCTGTCGATGACCACCAGTATAACCATGTTGCCTTCCGAAGGGGGGAGATCCGTGATGAAATTGAGGGAGATGTGCTTCCACGGTTGCTCGGGCACGGGGGGAGGAAGGAGCTTGCCCGCCAGAGGAGTGCACGGTACTTTGCAGCACGCACACACCGTGCAGGAGGCCACCTGCTGCAGTTGTAATCCTGGCCACCAATATCGGGCTCCTAATAACTGGGCAGTCCTGGAAACCCTGGGATATCCTGTTCCAACAGAAGTATGAGCCCAGTTGATAAGTGCAGCGCACTGCGCCAGGGGGATGTATTTACAATGTGGCGGACAGCTCGGATGGGGGTTCGCTGCCTCGATCGCTCTGTCGATTTCCCAGTCCACTGCTCCTATAAAACACTCAGGTGTTAGTACCGGTTCATTGCTTGTGGACTCCCTGCTGCCCGGAAAAGACCGGGACAGCGCATCGGCTCGCTGGTTCTTCTCCCCAGGCCGGTACGTAACCTGAAATCGGAAACGGGAGAAGAACAGGGACCACCTGGCCTGGCATTCATCCTTAGTGGTCTTGATGTATTCAAGGTTTTTATGATCCGTGATGATGGTGCACGGATGTTTTGGCCCCTCGAGCCAGTGGTGCCACTCGCAGAAAGCCTTCTGTATAGCCAGCGGTACCCCACACCGTAATTCTGCTCTGCTGCTGTAAGCAGCTATCGGTCGGAGTGAACTGTTCTTCTTGGGCAGACTGTTCACAGGCTCTTCCTCGTCTAGGGTGGTTGAATACGGCTTTGAATTCTCATACAAAAGAGTCATAGTTATTAAGAAAGGGTGCATTACCAGTGAGCTGGGCTGCGCCCCAGTCCAAGGCTTTGCCTGCTAGGTGTGATATCAAAAATGTGACCTTTTCTTCATCCCCGAGTTGCAATCCATTGGCGAAGTTGGCACTAGGGGTGACCTGCAATAGTCGCTGATTTGACTATAGTCGACTATACCCCTTGTCGACTATGAACGTCATAGTCTCCCTGAGTAACAGGATAATCACGCTGTACACCAGCAGTGAAGAGGCATTGACTCACTGATCCACCTGACCAGGAACTACAGCAAAGACGCAGCAATGTCATCCATGTGGTTACCATGGAAGCAGAAGAGGTGAGTGGCAGAATATACCTTCTCCATTGAATGGACCAATGACAGACAGCAGTGGTGACTGACAGACTCGCCTCTGCCGTTTGTTGTATATTCAATAAAAGCGGCATTATTCCGCATTTGGATCCTTCTCTGTCTGGTCAATACGTTACACAGAGGGATATATTTCAAATGTTTATTTCTGTTATGTTGATGATTATGGCTTACAGCTGATGAAAACCTAAAATCATTATCTCAGAAAATTTGAATATTATATAGAACCATCTGAAAAAATTATTTTTAATTTAGAAATTAAAACTATGTACAGTAATGCACTCAATACTTGTTTGGGGCTCATTTTGCACAAAATACTGCATCAGTACAGTGTGGCATGGAGTTGATCATCTTGTGGCATTGCTGAGGTATTATGGAAGCCCATGTCGCTTTGATAGCAGCCTTCAGCTCGTCTGCATCGCTGGGTCTGGTGTCTCTCATCTTCCTCTTGACAATACCCCATAGATTCTCTATGGAGTTTAGGTCAGGTAAGTTTGCTGGCCAATCAAGCACAGCGATACCATGGTTATTAATCCAGTATTTGTAGTTTTGGCAGTGTGGACAGGTGCCAAGTCCTGCTGGAAAATGAAATTTCTATCTCCAAAACGCTTGTTGGCAGAGGGAAGCATGAAGTGCTCAGTTGCGCTGATGTTGGTCTTCATGTGAGAGTGAGACATGTATTCTCTTCAGTTGTTAACCACTGACATGTTTTAGTGTTAGGGTTATATATACACCTGTCTAACTCTAACCACTGACATGTTTAGTGATTAGGGTTATATATACACTTGTCTAACCCTAACCCTTACCACTGACATGTTTATTTCCAAACCACCTCTGTGACTTTTTCATGAAGGCTTGCTGGAAAGCAGACTAATGTTATACCATGAATTACAATCTCTCACTAAATTTATTTACATGACATACAGTTCGCCATCAGTGCAATACATAGGAATGTTGCATAATTACCAAAATGTGAAAGTCTTTCCTTTGTAATGTAAAAGAAATAAACTGACAGACTGAGAAACATTTACAACTTCACATCCCATTGAACAACTTCACAGAACTAGTCTCCCAATAAGCATGTCAAAATCACCCCGTCCACAGACACAGCATTCATACAACCAAAAACCAGTACAGCACGTGTACATAGCATATACGTATTTTCATACAGGTAATGGATTGCTCTTGTACAAACATTTTTATGTGACTTTGGCAGAGTCCAAAATGAACAGTATCGGATCCTCAGTGATGTCTGAGCTTGCCTTTCGAAGCGTATGTTCACAGTGATCATTCTGAAAGGCTAGTAGCTTATTGGCCAAAAGAAACCGCGAATTAAACAGACAAAACA
Source organism: Brachyhypopomus gauderio (assembly GCF_052324685.1). Lineage (NCBI taxonomy): Eukaryota > Metazoa > Chordata > Actinopteri > Gymnotiformes > Hypopomidae > Brachyhypopomus > Brachyhypopomus gauderio. The sequence continues at coordinate 37,007,930 of NC_135212.1, forward strand.
AACAAACAAATGTTAAAGTTTCTGTTTTTCTGCTTGTTGAGCATTGAAGGTGATCCTTGCTGTCGCTATAAAATTACAAACATACATGAAGAATTACGTAGCAGTCATCGCCATTTAAAACAAACAAGGTTATTGTGTAAACTCAGCACAGAAGACACTGGGAGCTGAGAGCCAGATGGCCAGGGATCACTTTACTGACAACATGGGAGAAACAGTATGGACAGAACTTGAACATGCAGGAAGAACGAGAGAGAGAGAGACAGAGAGAGAGAGACAGAGAGAGAGAGAGAGCAGGAAAGAAACAGCTTGATTAAAACAGGTGTGCAAACAAAAAAGATGACCAAATTGAAAAACAAACGCTATGTACTTTGAGACAATGACACACACACACACACACACACACACACACACACACACACACACACACACACACACACACACACACACACACACACACACAGACAAAGAATCGAGCAAATTTAAAAGATCACTAAGTTCAGTAATTGTTATGAATATTTCTTTTTTTCTTATTGGGTTTGGCACTTTATCTGAACAAATACCTGCTCATAAAAGACTAACTGTCATACAAAAATGTATTCAATGTCTCAGTAATGTAACCGTATAATATATTTACTTAATAGTGAGCATACAGTAGGTAAACACTTTTAGTACATACTTTTAGTTTTAAAATGAACATTCCCACAGATGTTTTACGCACATGCACAGAAACGAACAACACGACTCTCGTGCTGTATCGGTTATCTCCTCTGATTCACTTCCCAACTCTACTGCACTGTATCGGCTATCTCCTCTGATTCACTTCCCAACTCTCTCGTGCTGTAGCGGTTATCTCCTCTGATTCACTTCCACATTCCATTTTCCCCATCACCCCTGCCCGGTTCAGTGTCACTTTTCGCCTCTGATTTCCAGTTAGGACACCTCTTCAGCTGAACGCGTGTCCGATTTGAGGCGCACAAATTCTTTGGCCACGTCGTCGTTGGTCCTTTGCGAGAGTATCCGCATGATGGTGAGGCCGGTGTCATCCATGGTGATGCTGCGTACCAGTGGGTAGGTGGTGCTCACGCTCACCTTGTCAGCCAGCTCGCGCAGTGGCAGCACGGCCACGCCCACCACACGGTCCTCGCGGGCGAAACAGTAGTCCTTCACCGCCACGTGCAGCTCATATGCCTCGGGCCCATGATCACTGCTCAGAACACTGGGGGATGTTTAGAGTGTGAGTGCTGGCATTAGTCATATAGTCAAGGGACACTTCACACTAGTATGCTAATGTTGCTAACAGCAGAGGGGGCAGCTGAAGTGTGTGCCAGGGATGTTACTGGCTCGCCACCCTCAGAGACCATCACGAGTGCTTGTCATCTTGAGCGTTTAACAGAGTTTAACAGCATTTAACAGGTCCCCAGCTTCAATCACTTGCGACAAGAGAGTACAAATTCCTTTTAATTTTTAATGCTTGTTACAGTTAATTTATTATCACACATATTGTCCTCAACATGGATTTTCCACCATGTAGGAGTTGAGTTCAACTGGCACAGAGAGGCACTCTACACAAAGGTACTCAGGAGTGCTTTATATGACATTTCGACAATGAAGTTCAAATTTCATATTAAAACTGGCCTTTATTTCAAATGGCTCTTAGTTCTTGATATTATGACATTTGCTACTCAGGGAGGAGTGCTTTATTGTGGCAAGCCATTTAGGACAGAATGTGGTTATTGTTGTGCTTGCTTTGAATGTCCTTATTGAAACAGCAGCTTTCCAGAGGCTGCTGCTCTGAGGAGCCATTTCTTAATTAAACTGCACTCTTTAATTGGCTCTTAATCTTTAAATGAGATGCTGGCAAGTGCCTGCGTGCAGATAGTCTTAGCTATTGATTTACCCAAGTGCCCTCTCACCGTATACGCTCAACCTGCTGCCAGCCAACGTCCAGCTGGGTAAGCAGCCCTGACATGCTACAGTCACACGTCTAACAGGACCTGGTACAGTCACATGTCCAACATGACTTGCTACAGTCATGTCACACAGGATCTGCTACAGTCACACATCCAACAGTATTATGAATATGTAACAATATGAGGAGTAATAGACAAACTAGAAACTCACTACTGGAATGTTTCGTTGAATTTGGGAGACCAGTTGTTGTTCTTGGTTTTGGTGCTAAACTTGCGCTTCTTGTCGGCGAGGTGCGGCCCAATGGCATTAATCTCCACAAAGGGGCGGAACATGGCACTCGTCTGCCAGTTGATATTATTCACGCCCACCACTGCAAAAAAGAGAGCCAGAGACATCAAGTTAGGCCTAAAGACACAAATCTGAGACACATCTGAGACAAATCTGAGGCATGTCTGAGACACGTGAGACACATCTGAGACATGTCTGAGGCACATCTGAGACATGTCTGACACATTCAAGACACATCTGAGGCACATGTGATACATGTCTGAAACATGTGTGAGGCACATAATACTTATAAAATGTTCTTTTTATTTATATAACCATCATAGAGTGAATAAAAATAGTGTACATGGACACATTCACACACACACACACACACACACACACACACACACACACACACACACACACACACACAGTCAAATGAAATCTAAGGGGGCTGGTGCCCTGTACATTCTCTTATTATCATGGTGATATGTGTATCATCAGTGTGTATGGTGTATAATACATGCCCAGTCTCTTAGAAATAGTTATTCAATAAGTCACTCAAAGTCTGTGTGCTATACGTAACTCAGACCTCAGAGATCAATCCAAAGAGACCAAATCTGACTCTTGTTCAGGTTCAGTGGTAACCCTAACACTAACCCTAGCCCTAACTCTAACCCTACTCAATGAAAGTGGCTTGTGCTGTGCTAGTTCAGGAGTGGCCAACCTGTGGCTCTTTGCCTGGTTTCATGCGGCTCCCCAGCCGGCCCGCTCTCACCTGCACAAACGATCTGTGCCGTGGCCCGGTTACCTCATCAGCTCTGAGGGCGACAGACTGCTACATCTTCGTGGTGCGCGGTTTGTTTACAAGCTTAGCTAGCCGCTAATACTTTTAAAACTGGCGTAGTGGAAAACGAGAGACTAGCGGCATGAAGTGACTCTGCTTTGAGTCTCGTTGGTGAGACACGGTCTTCTGTCACATGTTTTGGAATAATACGAGGAGCAGCAAAGGCACCGCAGACGACTGAGGGAGGCTTCAAAACTACTGCCACTGTCCATTCTCTTCTTCCTAAAGGTGAGCGCAGGTCAGTGGCATTGTAACGAGTGTTGATAACGGAGTTTATCCACTTTCTACCTAGAAAACAACAGTTACGTACATAACAGAGCTCGTAGTGTGCGTGCACGCATGCATGAGCAACCTCGCCGTGCCCCACCTCCTCCAACTGTGCCAAAGTCCTGAAGCATATCACGCCTTATGTTTATATCGAAGTTTGTGTTTGTTTTTTTAATGTGCTGTTCGTTTAGCTTGAGTTCACCCCAGTATGTTCGTCAAACGTGCATGTGTGTAAGATGAAAACACTGCTTCCCAGTCAGGACAAGATCATTTCAATAAACAATTTGTGTCAAGTTTGCTCTCAAAATGGCAGGGACAAAATGCACAGCAAAACAAAAATATGAAAATAACATTTTATATATTAACTGTAATGATGACTAAGTGTCTAACAAACTAAACAAACCTATCCGGGTGTATGTTTTATATATTAGCTCTAATGATGACTAAGTGTCTAACGTAAACTAAACAAACCTATGCGGTGTGTTTTACATATTAACTGTTATTACGGCTAAGTTTCTAATGTAAACTAAACAAACCTACCTGGGTGTATGTTTTATATATTAGCTGTAATGTATGCAAACTTAACGTAAACTTCACAGTACTGAAACAGCCGTAGTTAAAGTAACAAATGATTTCCTTTTTGCCTCAGATAAAAGCTATGTATCTCTACTAGTGCTTCTCAATCTTAGTGCAGCTTTCTACACAATAGATCACAGGATCTTGCTAGAATGGTTAGAAAACTGGTTTGGAATCTCATTTACATCCCTTTCATGGTTTAATTCTTATTTAACTAATTGCTATCAGTTTGTAGAGCCTGATATTCCATCAAAACGCACAAAAGTGAAATATGGAGTCCCGCAAAGCTCTATCTTAGGACCACTATTATTTACATTATACCGTATAGAATGCATTAATAATTTTCGTTAATTTTTGTTATTTGTCTCCATGTAATGTACCATTGGGCATAGTAATAAACAAACATGGTGTCAACTTTCACTGCTATGCAGATGACACCCAACTTTACATATCAGCCAAACCTGATGACAAATTCAGTTTAGGAAAAATTGAGGGCTGCGTAAGCGATGTTAAATGCTGGATGTTGCTAAACGTCTTCCAACTTAATGGTGACAAAACGGAGGTTCTCCTTCTGGGCCCAAAAGCCACAAAACAGAAAATACCAGATCTGATGCTAAATCTCGCAAACTACCCCATTACACATGGCTCAGTAGCCAAAAATCTCAGCGTCATACTCGACTCTGACCTATAATTTGATAAATACATAGATAATACTACTGGGATAGCTTTTCATGATGCAGAATAATTGGTACATACCTTTGTTAGCTCCAGATAGAGTAAACTAGACTAAAACTAGAAAATTGTATCATATCAGGCAGGTCCTATCAGCCCTGCATTGGCACCCAGTTAAATTCCGTATTGATTTTAAAATTCTTCTACTGAATTATAAAGCACTGCACAGTCTTGATTACCTCCAGGAACTTCTCTTATTATGAACCCCCATGTCCACAAAGATCACAGGGTGCTGGCCTCTTATTAGTTCCAACAATTAATAAGGTAAGAGCGGAGGGGGGGGGGGGGGGGGGGGGCTTTTCTTATAAGGCCCCCCAACTATGGAATAACCTTCCAGAATGTGTCCGGGACTCTGAAACTGTCTCAATCTTTAAGTCTAGGTTGAAAAAATCTTACTTATTTAGTTTAGCGTTTGGTAATTAATGTGCCCCCTTAGATAAAGGTACAGATCCAGGGGTTCATGGGCAAAGGGTTTTATGGTAAACTGGGGCACTGATACTGTCATCGTGTCACTGCACGTGGTCACTCAAGATTGTTGATGGTGTAGTGGACGGATGCCAATGTCTCAGAATGCTCCCAAGTCTGTTACCTTCTGGTTCTGCCCTTTTAGCTAGGCTGTAATAATTTAATGCCAGAGTTGCCAAAATGTTTAGATTTCCTCTGTATGCATGATCCTATAGAGAGCTAATTTCCCCTATTTTCTTTTTCCAAATGGCTGCCTGCCTACCTGAGAAATACTGAGAAGAGGAGAGACACAAGCCTTGGCTTACTCACTGGGGATTGGACTCAGACACTTATAAAGCTGTTTTGTGACTGTTGTAAAAAGCGCTATATAAATACATTTTGATTGAGTGATTGATAAACAAACCTATTCGGGTGTATGTTGTATATACTAGCTGTAATGATTAAGTATCTAACGTAAACTAAACAAACGTGTTTTATATATTATCTGTAATGACTTAAGTGTCTAATGTAAACTAAACAAAGCTACCCGGGTGTGTTTTATATATTAGCTGTAATGACGGCTAAGTGTCTAATGTAAACTAAACAAACCGATCTGGGTGTGTTTTAGGTGCTTATGAAGTTTGCTGTGGTTGTTTCGTCTTTAATTTTAATTTGTCTTTAATTTTAATTTGTCTTTAATTTGTGTTTTACTGTTCATGAGTTATTTTGGATGAGTCCGAGTTGATTCGACAGTCTTTAGGGACAAGTTTCAAGTCTGAAATCTTTTTGTAGGTGAAAGTGTAGTGCGACTTTGATTTGAGTTGCTCACTCGAGTGCCCATCTCTGGTGTGTGTGTTTAGGACTATACTGAAACTTACCTTTCACACTGACTTTGTGTTCTCCTGTGCCTGGGTGAGAGACAAGTTCCAGCTGCATCAGCACTTCCCCCACGGAGCCGGATGTTGACTGTCCTGGGACTGGACACACAACCACAAAAATCAATAAAGAAACCATGGCAACATTTTGAGAATCATTTACTAAAGTATCTGCAGAGATCACATTAAAAACCTGCTACATGTCTACCACAAAGCATCCAGCTAACCCAGGAACAAAAACAAGGAACAACAGTCTGATAAATCTCTGACTCAAAGCTCCCCCCGCTGGACCCAGGAGGGTACTACAGCTGAATTCATGGGATAGTGAAAAACTTTGGCCTCAGCCCAAGGAACTACTCAGCCAAGATGGCAAAAGAAAAAAGAAACACTTTTACTAGCCAATGAATCTGTAGTAGCATAATAATTGTCCCTCTGGAAGTACCTACAAACACTACATCCAAGAATCGTAAAAATGAACAACAAACTTTGCATTATTAAAATTAAAATTCTGTTTGACGTGAATTGTATGACCCCATTAAAAGGAAGAACACACAGCCTCTGTGGCTTGACACAGAGAGCTGTCCTCAGTTCCGAGAATTAAAGAACAAGGGAACAAGGGAATAAGGAAATGAGGAAATTCAGATGCAGAACATACCCAGAAATCATTGCAATCTAATGCCACAGGGAAACAATGGCAAAAAAAGTCCTTATAAATGTAACACAACCAAAACAGTGTTCAGAAGATGAAAAACCTGTCTGGGTTGATGTGGTCACAAAATAACATGTGAGGAGGCTCACTCTTGACTGGGGGACTCACTCTTGATTGGGAGGCTCACTTCTGAATGGGGGACTAACTACTGATTTAGAGACTCACTCCTGAATGGGGGACTAACTACTGATTGGGGGACTCGCTCCTGATTGGTGGACATGCTTCTGATTAGGGGACTCTGTCCTGATTGGGGGTCTGGGGGTTTCTGCAAAAACCTCACAGGTGTTCAATATTATTTGCAAATAACTCATCTGGAAAATGTTTACATTACTAATTAATATAAAAAAGCAATCAGTTATTAAAAATAGTCCAATACATATGATTGCTTTTTCATTCGAATACTACAATCAGTCTAAAATATAAACCAACTGATCTACACAAAAGTTACAGAAATGATAACAAACATTAAAGGACATTTAGATTGGATCGCCTGTATTTTGATGATATCACCCTGAATTACATCTGTGGTGTCTCTTCAGCCTACTTGAAAGCAAACGCTCCACCAGGAAGACAAAGAGTACCCAAATAAAATGTGACCTATCCCTGAGCTTAAAAGCACTTTAAATGCTTTTTACAAAGCTTTCAACTAAGTTACTAAAAAGGCCACCCAGTTGCTATCTAGAACAATCGTATGACCAACTACAGGGGCTAGTGCGGGGTCAACAGCCAATCAGGAGCTGCCACAAGCCTTTATTGGCAGTGGCTGTCCGCAGTGAGTCAGACAGCATCCACAAAGCAAAACAACTCTATGAACATCAGAAACTATGAGGTAGTGCACCACCCAAACCTTGTCCCTGTGGTGACCTGTGGACATGTGGAAAATTGACTATTGACTGTGAATATTAGGTAAACAACAAAGCACACTGAAAATGTAGATAATAAAAGAGGTTAACACATCACCCATTGCTGCACAATTAGTGTCACAGGTGAAACAAAAATCAGTGGTACAGGAAACAAGGGGGGACATTTTGGAATGCACCTGAATGACGACCTACGATCTGCACCCGAATGACTACCTTTACAAGAAACTCAGTCAAGTGAACTCACACCATTGGCAGATGTGTTGGGAAATACCCGGTGCTCTGCCTAGAGCTTCTGCCATGAAGGAACACAAAGGTTGTATGTTTAAAGGCTGTGGTTAAAGGTTATGTATTTAAAGGCTGTGCTTAAAAATTGTGTGGATAAAGGCTGTGTGGTTAAAGGCTGTGGTTAAAGCATGGGATCTGGTAAGTGTAAGTTTGGTGGAAATTACTTGTATTGTCAGTGGTACCATCAGGGGCCTCATTTAGTAGACACTCTATGAATGGCTAAATGGAACAAGAAAATCTATCTCTCACACACACACACACACACACACACACACACACACACACACACACAAATGCATCCTGACTCTGTCTGAGGTTCACAAGCATGTTTAGATTGCTTCTCAATTATCCAAACAAGCGTCACTTATAACCACTGATTACAACAGATAGACTTATGAGGATGACAATCACATGCAGGAAGAGAGAAAAAATAAACACAAATATTATGATGTGAACCAAACCACATGAACACAGTCGTTACTACAGCGAACAGCTACTGAAACAGCCTGAAAGGAGCTTAAATGAAAATGTAAACAGCATTTCAAAGATTATCTGACATATGATGAAGAGATTGTATGTGGAAGGGAAGGAGGGTCAGTGTTAATGATGTTGATACTTAAGCCTTGGACATGATGTGATTTTAGCATTAGTAAATTCATATCTAATCAGTTAGGTCCTGTAAGGCAAAGCGCAGCCTGCAGCTGAATAGGCATCTGGTCCGTTTTATGGAGCTCTATAGATCATAACAGACTCCTAATCAACCACGTCCAATATCTTGCGTTAAAGAAACGGTGGCTGACAGATCTGCTATGGACACGTCTAGTTTTGCCCACGCAGCTAACAGCGAGGACGCCTCATCTTCATCAAACGAGGACCACATGTACTCTTTTCTTGAACGTACAAGAGCGTATTCTGAGCAGCATGTGTGGCAAGCTCGTGAGAGTTCCTGAGGGTTCTTCTTTCGAGAGCTTTCTTAAGGTTGGAGTTTGGCAGGATGTTTACATCTAGTGTGGAGGTCTTTCGGCTGAACATGCTGACGTCAAGCTCCATCCAGCCCACTGCTGTACACTTTAATGCAGCCATCCTGCAAGGGCCACTGGCTTGAGTTCATTCAAATGACTTTCAGATACTTTCAGGTAGTTGCAACACTTTGCAGTAGTGATCCAGATGAAGGAACAAAGGGAACAGAGAAAGAAACTACAGGTTTAGGCTACAGGACTTCAGGTTTAAGATAGTTGGTTGGCTTAAAAGGGGCACATTTGACACAAATGTGATGCATTGTATCATCCAAAGAACTTCATCATCATGGTGAAGACTTTTCTCATTGCTGGGTTTTGTGATGCCATTAGGAAAGATTACAAAAACTCAGGGAAACACTGCGCAGAGACTGACCTAAGAGCTATACAGACACATCCTGATCTACACAGCAAAAACTAGTGTTTTTAAACATTTCCGAGTTGATTTTCACTCCCAAAGAGTAATTTTAACACTGTTAGATTTAAATGATGTTCAGTGTTGGAGTTATCTGACAGAGTTGATCAAATCAGTGTTATAATGATAATGACAAACTTTATTGATCCCACGAGTGGGAAATTCAGTTTCCCCAGGACCCCAGGACCGTACAGATTAGGGAGAAACATAGAGAGATAAACATTAGGAGGAGACAAAAAAATATGACCATAGATTATTCTCGCGAACAAGACAACAGTCTGTGTGCATGCAAAAAATCCCCATAGCACATACAGCATTGATAACACAGACAGTAAGCAGTGAGAGGCGTGATTCATTCAGAGAGGGAGGGGGAGCCAGAGGCCTGACACACAGTCTTTGTGTCAAAGTTCGCGGTGGAAGGTGAGAGTCATCTCTGACAGTCTCTGTGTGGGGGTAGGAGCAGGTAACCAAGACGACAACCTTCTGGGAGAATTTTGTTTGGGCGCCAATGCAGATAATCATGAATGAAGAATTTAGCAAGGAGCTTGTCCTTGAGTGTTTGAGCACACAAACTCCCCTTAAGTCAGTAGTCTCCCAACTAATCCAACTTCACGCGTAGAGCATTGATTCCATCCATGATCAAATCCAGCTTTTTTAACAGTCACAGTCTGAGTCTGAGTTCCAACAGCTCTACCTACGGCATCAATCAAGTTGGGCAATTTTCGTGGGCGTTCGATAACTGACCCCACTCTTTTAATTTCCCGATACACCAGGGCAACACCTATCCAATCGGCAGAACCCCAGTGATCAAAGTTCCAAATAAGATCACATCCTCAACATCTTCCAGGGAGAGAGGCGCAAGACACCAACTACGCCACGTCCCCCCTGAGCCAAACACATATCCAGATGAGGATGGTCCGTCCAGACATGTGGGTTCTCTTACACCAGGTATCACCAAATGGCGGACCGTGGTCCTGTCCGGACCCAATCACATTCCTGATTAACTGGATACGGACCCAAATGCCAAAAAAATTTTAACGGGAGACTATATTTTAAACCGGAGAATTTATTTTCAGACGAGTGTTACGTTCACCACCCATTTGAGTGTTACGTTTGTCCTCCGCATTTACCCATCTGTGCAGTTAGAACACAGACACACAGACACAGACACAGACACACACACACACACACACACACACACACACACACACACACACACACTAGTGATTTCTAGGGGGCTGTGGTGCACACGTGCCCAAAGCAGTTGGGGGAGCAGTTGGGGTTAGGTGCCTTGCTCAAGGGCACCTCAGTCATGGCCTCAGGCCTGGGAATTGAACCCATGACCCTCCGGTCACAGTTCCCTACCACCAGACCATGACTGCCCATTGTGTTGACTAGTATGTAGTTGACTTCTGTTTATTGTATGCTTTATTTGGAATATGTCACAGGTTTTGCGCTGGTGCACTTCATTCATTCAATCCTACATTTTCAATGAGACTGGTGTGATCATGTCCTTCTTTTACTCCAGCACTCCATTGCTGGTCACATCTGAAATTAATTTCTACAATGGTTTTAATATTCAAAGTTCATTTAGTGTTAGAGATGAAAGTTTGTATATTTTACCTTCTTTCACAATGTTTTAGTTCAAATATGAAGGACCTCAAGAGGAAACAAAGCAAAAACTGTATGGGAATATATTAATTATTCTAATTATAACAGTTTAATAGTGTTAATAGCTAACTATTTAGGGATTGAAAACACTACTGAAATGGTAAAAAATTAATAACTCAAAGCACTTGAAATTGCCAGTGTGTATGAAAGGTGCTATAGAAATAAACTTGCCTTGCCAAAGAAAGTGTTACTTTAACTCTGTTTTGAGAGTTAACACAGTAACTCTCACCAAGTTTTAAATGTTTTAACTATTTTGAAAGTGTTAATTTAACTCTGCAGAGTGTGCAGCTATATAAACCCTCAAAAAGTGTTAAAATTAACTTGGTGGGAGTTAATTCAACACTGGACTTTTTGCTGTGTAAGAGCTATGCAGACAGATCCTTGTAAATGGAACCTGTACATCAGATTGGTAAAGAGCATGCACTGAAAGGGTGGTGTAAACATGAGCAGGGAGGTGTCAAGCATCATGGGAGAAGGAATCTTAGTGCTTAGAGGAGGGTCATTTCAGAGTAGCTGTTAACAACAGAAGGAGCTGGTGCTTTGGACTCTGTAAGGATTCTGTAAGAATCTGTAAGAACTGAATCTGTAAGGACTGAATTTCCAAGGACTGAATCTGTAAAAGCTGAATCTGTAAGATCTGAATCTGTAAGGACTGAATCTGTAAGGACTGAATCTGTAAGGACTGAATCTGTAAGGACTTCCTGATGACTGCAGTCAGCTCAAGAGGCTGTTGCTAAGTCGCTTCTGCAGTTTGCTCCCCTTTCATAATCTCAAAACATATTTCTCGGCTCTCCAGAGGACGTCTGTGCATGGGTAGGTTCTACATTACCCTTTCATCCAAACAAAGTTTTGGGGAGAGCTGAGAGATGTAACACTCTTTCATTACAAGAAGACCTGTAAACTGCCAGGAAATGTGTGTTTGGTGTGACCAGAGGACAGAGGAGCCTGTAATGCGTATCAAGTGACCTTGCAGACATGGATCAATCAAGGTTAAGTTAACTTGAGTGTCTAAGTTCATTCATGTCTTTGACACCATGGAACAAATACCCAGGTTAATCAATGCATGAAAGAGGTGTGTCTGCAGCCCTGATGCAGCATGGGAACAACAGCACTGACCTTCAGAGGTTGATAAATGTTGGCACCTGAAAGTGTTCAGAGGTCTTCTGACTGAGAGTTTGGCATGGGAGGTGATCTAGTCCATTCTACCAATAACTGGACAGAAGTTCAGAATCACAGTCTTGACAAGAGCAGTAGGTAATGTAATTTCTCTGTGTGGTATAAGTCTAGCAGGTTTCAAAAGGTCATAACTAAAGGAACAAGTGAAAGAGAGAAGACAAAAACATACAGCAGATTTACCAGAGCCGTGAATTTCCACATATACTCAGAACTGAGGACCTCCATACAAACTCAGAGCTGAGGACCTCTACACAGGCTCTAAGCTGAGGACCACTCTATTTTCACTCCACCACCACTCTACTACCACTACACCACCAAGCCACCACCACTCCAGCACTACTCCACCACCACCCACTCCACTACCACTGCTGCTTCTGTACCACCACCCCTACACCACCTGTACACCACCTGTGCACCACCCCAACCACCACCTGAGCGCCATATTAAGAATTTTATTAATAGGGTTTATTATGCATTACACATTAAGTCATTATAAACTAGACATTATAAATCTTGGTCAGTCCCATTATACCTACCTCACTCACATACATCACATACCTCACTCACATACGTCACTCTCATTCAACACTCACATACTCAGGGAGCTCTGAGCTACATCTCCACTGTCATAACCACACAGCACGCAGTTAGACTACAGCGAAGAGGTCTCAGCCACCCAGAGAACTCCTGACCCAGATTACATTCCGCAGGGCAGCAGTGAATGGCCTTACCTTGAGATGTTTGGGTGCATATGTATTTCTTGATCAAGGCATCTGTGGGCTGGGTATACAGACTGAGGGCGTACTTTAGGGACTTCAGGTCGGGGCTCTTCTCCAGAAAGGTCTTCCTCAGGCCGTTGCCACCCGCATGGAAATATTGCTGTGGAGAGGAGAGGTTTTAACTGGTTACTATGGAGCTGACTCACCCACTCAAGGGAAACGTTTCCTACAAGGGTTACAGTATGAAGCGGCCTGATCTTCTGAGTATTCAGGAACTGTCACAGGTCAGGACAGGTTTATCTGATATCTGTGCAAATTAGGGGTTAAGAAAGAGGGTAAGATATCTGCTCAGGTAAATGGCAAGGGAGAGTGCTTGGAATGTCTACCACAAATACATGGACTGTGTTTACAGCACATACCAATGACCATTATGGTGCTGCACTACTGGGTTGACCAGAGCTGGGAGCCTTGAAATCCCAAACAGGACTGAGTCCTTGTAGCAAAGACTATTCAGTTCTGATCTTTTATCTTGATGGTTCACATCTATAACTAAAGTGACCTGTGTGTGTCTGTAATGAGAACACTTCCTGCAAAATGGCGTCACAATCAAGTCATCAACAACAAAACATCCAATCAACCACATGGACTATAATCAGACTGATCAGACCATTCTCATTCAGTTTACATGGCCATGAACTGGAAACATATCTCATCTAGGACCACATATGAGAGTGGTCATTTCTCCTGACGCAGATGGACTGGTCACCACCATCCTCACTGACACTGAGGCCGACATTTGAGGCCGGTCTCTGCCTACTGGCAACTGTCACTTCAGCAGCAGTCAAGGCAGTGGTCTTCAGACTTTAGATGTGCTGTATTTAGTGCACAAAGAGAAGGTAAGTTTTTCAGATATCACTGAAGACAATGAAAGATGCTGTCTGAAGGTAGAGAGAAAACACAACCCACAGGAATCACAACTCACAGAAAACAAAACTCACAGGAAACACAACCCACAGCCCTGATGCTGTTTCTTCACCCTGCTTGCATAAACTGAAATCTGACGCTTTACTCCAGGTGAATTTGGCTTCCTCATCATTAGCTCAGTATTAGAATGCATGAAAGTGTCTTCAGCTCGCAGGAAAACTTTAGTACTGAGGGGACAGAGGTTTCTCCTGACAAAGGTAAAGCACACAAGATGGTGTCTGTCAACAGATTCACCATTTCATGCCACACAGGCGCATCACAGCGAGTCGGATTAGTTCTCTCTCTCTCACACACACACACACCCACACACACACACACACACACACACACACACACACACACCCACACACACGGAATGATTGTTCATTAGTGAACACATTGCACAGTGTGATTAAATGGGGAATAGCTAGGCGTTGGTGTGAACGCATGACATTTTCATTAGGTCGCCCGTGGAAGACATTAGCCAAATGCCTGTCAGTGGGATGATAATCTAATCTTCATTTGTGGATTGTCTGGTGTTATTAAGCTAGATTGAGTGTCTCCGTTTCCTCAGCCTACGCTGGCCTGAGTGTGAATCCACTCTTCTCTGTTTTCACTCTTATTCTCTTATTTATATGTATGTTTATTCACACTAAGGCACTCTTTGTTTTTCTCACTCACCATCTGTTTGTTTTTTCACCTTCTCTCTCTCTCTCTCTCCCTCTCTCTCCCTCTCTCTCTCCCCAGTCTTCCTGAGATGTAGGTGGTGTTTGACTGATTGAAATGAGTTCCGTTGTCAACTGCTCCTTCGGACATTTCACCCTGCAGCCAATGAAATACCGCCTTCAATTTCCCCACTTAACTTAAATGGCTTCCCACAGCTGCCAGGACCTGATTCTGTCTGCTTCTGCCTGACTCTGTTTGCGTCTGCTGGACTTTGTCTGACTCTGCTGGACTGTGCCTGAATCTGTTTGTGCCTGAGTCTGTCTGGTTAGACTGTTGTATTCACTAGTCAAACAGAACGACCATTAGAAAACAATAATAAATCACAACTTAGTCCTGAGGTTTCAGTCCTGAGGTCTTGTCTAGCCTTAAATGGTTTACTGTTGCTTCAAGGTAGAAGAAGTAGGCACCAGGCATAACTAGTCCTCTCCATGACCGAGAGTGCCGTGTACCTGCTGGGTGTGATTTTCTTCTGACAGCGTTCTAGTGTAATGGTGTCCTTAGAGTCAGCACCATGGAGACAGTAGCACTGCTATAAGAGGCTCTGGATGGGAGCATCTGCTGTGTGTTAATGGAGGTGAACAGGTGCACGGTAACAGAATGCACATCATTTCCTGTCCTGCGCAGCTTCTGACTCTGTGGCCATGGATGTGTCATTAACCCTGGACAACTACTGCTTCAACAAGTACACGCCCGCAGCTGTCACACTGTTACCATTGTTTCCTGTTAAGCAGACACAGCAGGGTTGCTGAAACTTTTGCCAGTACGGCTGCTGGCCTGAGAATAGTTTGACACCTGGAAATATCCAGAAACCGATGAACTGTGATCTCTATATGTACTACTACTTTAGTGTAACTGGTCTTTTTTGCAGCAGCAGCAGCACACGTGAACCGTTAAACTGGGGAAGGATTCAATACAGCAATCACAGTGAACACAGAAAGAGAGACAGAATGAGAGAATCTTAAACCACAGTCATCTAATCTCACTGTTAGCAGTCATCTAATCTCACTGTTATCACAGAGACATCTAATCTCATTGTTAAGACGATCATCTAAACTCACTGTTAACCCAGTCATCTAATCTAATTGTTAACACAGACATCCAATCTCACTATTAACATACAGACATCTAATCTCATTGTTAACACATGGTCATCTAATCTCACTGTTAAAACAGTTAACACAGGGACATCTAATCTCACTGTTAACACAGTCATCCAATCTCACTGTGTTGAGATTGAGGCAGGATGCAGAGACAAGTATCCTCAAAAATACACGTACCTTTATTCACAATAGCGGCTAAGCAGAACAGCACTTAGCAACACAAAACACAGAACGGATTCAACATGAAGTGTTCTCACAAAGACGAGCATGGAACACGACTAACACACACACACACACACACACATACAGCCCCGTCGACAGGGGGGGACAACCGGGTCTGTTGTCCCGGGCCCCAGGGCCAGGGGGGCCCATCAAAGAGCCCAGCAATTTATTTTTTATTTCAAGTCTATAATTTTAAATAATCTTGAAATTTTTCATTAATATAAAATTATGTACTTAAAATAAGCTCAATGGCTAAAAATATATGTTTTTTTTTACCTATCTGCATATTTTCCATTAAGTGCATACACCCCCGCCTCCCACTGAAAAATGGTTTGATCCAGCACCGATCGTAGCCGGCTGGTACCCGCCCAACAGCGGGAAATACAGTGGCGGATAGTTAAAGTAAACAGAAATCTGTAGCGCAGAAAAGAAAGGAAAAATATTTATCTGACGTCCTTGGGTCAGACATATCCAGTACACACGTATAGTAGACACATCCAGTACATACGTATAGTAGACACGTCCAGTACACATATCCAGTCCTTGGGTCAGACACGTCAAGTACACATGTCCAGTAGACACGTCCAGTAAACACGTACAGCATGGCTGACGTTACACCACCTTCAGCTGTAGCATGGCTGATGTTACACCACCTTCAGCTGTAGCATGGCTGACATTACACCACCTTCAGCTGACATTTCACCATCTTCAGCTGTAGCATGGCTGACATTACACCACCTTCAGATGTAGCATGGCTGACATTACACCACCTTCAGCAGTAACATGGCTGACATTACACCACCTTCATCTCTCTCTGCTGCTGTATTATTACACACTTTAGCACAGCTCCGCAGAACCTGTGTGTGATTGCAGAGATGCTTCATGACAATGTGACAGCTGTAAACACCAGTGGATTTCCTGAGCACCCAGTGCACCAAAGGACAGTGGGTCTATCATAACACAGTTGAGAAACACTTCCCCTTTCTATTATTGGGTCATGGCACAGATATTACAGCTCTTTAAAAGCCTAGATTTAAAAATCAGCTAAAAGCTCTGTTCCGCTTTCAGTAAAGCTCCTATACACTTAAATATCCCCATACAGAACTTCCCATACTGAACCTGACACACTGAAGGATCTCATAATGTATGTGCACTTGTTATAATACATTTATTATTCAGACAAAACAATCCCCAAAAGCATTTGGCAATTGGTTATTTTGCAAATAAAATATGTAAAAGTGAGAGCTTTCCTCTGAGCAGCCCTTCAGATATGAGGAAACACATGGGTTTGGGCCACATGTCTGATCATGAGGGTTCAGTTTTCCTGTGACTAGGTCTGCACATCACCATGGAATTATCTGGTCCTGGTCTCCTGGACCCGTTTTCCTGGACAGGCTGTCCTCTCATGTTTCTGGTATCTCGTTCTGCACCAGCCGTGGTGCTCCTCTTTGGGATGCACTTTTCTGCTTTCACACTCTGTATTACTTCAAGCGTAGCAGCTCTAACTAACCTTGCATATTCAACTTGCATGTTCAACCTCCTCCAGACCCTTGTTTTTGCTTTAAAACTTCCCTTAATTGGCTCCTCTGCTCTGAATACTAATGAACCATATTGTATCGGTGTGATTGATCAGAACGAGGAGGGGGAGGAGTTGGTTCCTAGGAGATGACAGAATCAGTTCAGTTGCCTGAGGTTCTGAAGTAGAACTTTGCAGGACAGACAGCAAGGATTCTAAAAACTGTAACTGTGTGCATCTGTGTGTGTGTGTGTTTAGCCAGAGGTCAGTTGTTACCACACACCTTCCTAGGGAGTCTTCCCAACCACATCCAAGGTCATAGATCTTTCTGTTTCCCGAATAGCAAAAATAGCACTTGTAAAATGTTGTGGGACCAGTTGGGATACACCAGTTTGTGAACACACACACACACACGAACACACACACACAACACACACACACACACACACACGCACACACACGCACACACACGCACACACACGCACACACACCTCTGGACATCTAGCTAAGTGCTAGCAAGGTACAGGTTACAGAGAGAAACCGAGGGACAGAGGTCAGTGTACATGCAACTATCAGCAAGACTGAGGACTGTGTTGAGGGCTGAAGAGAGATTGCTTGTCCCAGAAAAGTGACATTGTGGGCTGGTGAAGCTTTAGGGTAAAGAGAGACAGAAAGAGGGAGAGAGGAAGATAGAGATGGAGGGAGGGAGAGAAAGTAGGAGAGAGAGGGAGAGATGGAGGGGAGGGCTGGAGGGAGAGTGGTACCTTGATGGTGGGGAGCACTAGATCCATGGCTGCACACTGCCGTGGCGTCAGGCTCCGAGCTTCCTCCCGGATCATGTGTTCCTGAGGACAGAAAAACAAGCGGCTGTTGAGTGCATTGCGTCCAGGGCCAGGGCTTCCCACGGCAACCATCACACCTACAGCACACCTGCATCACCCGCATTGTTGCTCATCAACATCATCCATTCTGTCAGATGCAATCAGAAGATCTGATTCAGATCCTGATAGCTGGGTATTGGTCTACTGAGCACAGTCAGCACTGCCACTTTCTAAATATTGACAAGGCATTTTTATTGGAAAGAACCTTTATTGCATCCATCTTATTTGACTGGCTGTACTGCCTTTTATTACACAAACATTTGCTCATAAGAAAAAAAAGTTAAAGTAAGCAGCTGTGGAGCAGCTGGTGGAGTGTTACTAAGCAGAGGTAGAGGTGGAGTCTGAACTAGTATTCCTGTTCCCCAGGAACACCCTGACTACACCCCTGACCCCTACATGTCTACTCCAGCTTCTGCCAGTGTCCGCATCTTGTCTGAAGGATCATCTGTCCTCTCATGCGCTTTCACTCTGATACGTTATCTTTATTCCCTCGTCTTTCAAAACGACTTTAAAACACAAATCTCTAAGTTTCCGCCACAGTTTTTATTCTCTTAGGCTTTGAGACAAATCTCCTCCTATGAGCCGAGAGAGGAAGCTTCATTTAATCAGCCTGCTCCCAGGTTGCCGAGGCCAAGTGTGGGTAAGCGAATGTGATGCCGATAACAGCCCAGAGCACTCACACCACGCAGCTGTCAGACTAGCAGGGCACGCCATCCCACCACCAAACATTACTGCTCTGCTTGGTGTCCAGTACAAACATCACACGTCTCTGTGTGTGTCTTAGGGATGGTGTGAGGACACTAGACGTCTGTGTGTCTCAGGGATGGCATGAGGACAGTAGACATCTGCGTGTCTTAGGGATGGTGTGAGGACACTAGACGCCTACGTGTCTTAGGGATGGTGTGAGCAAGGTTAAAATACACTGTATTCCCTGACAGTGTGGTGAACTCATTAAAATTATTCTATTTGTAAGCAAAACTGCAAAACAGTGCAAACAGCTTAAAACATTAAAATTCATACAACGATAATCAAGTTTTAATCTCAATAAGCTCAACATTTTCAAGTAAAGACAATCACTAAACTCATTGTTTTTCATTTAATATTTGCCAAGCGTCTGACGCAATGCGCTCCTGCATGCCTATTGGTTAAAACCATCTAATTAGCATACTGTGATTTTTGAACAAACATGGTGGACAGTGCGGCTGGTGCAGGAAAATTACACTGTAAACCCAGCATTAAGGTTTTGCGCTGTCTTAACTTTTTGTTATGTTTTAAGTTTAAATGAGTACATATTTTTGAGTAATGACTGTCACTAACATTATAATTTATGAGTATCCAAATTCACACAGCGTCTGACATCACCAACGTGCCCGGTGTCCCGGATTTACTTTTTACAGTGGTCACAATTAGTTTAGTTTTCATTAGTTCTAGCATTTGTTTTAGTTTTTTTCATACTTTGGGTTATTTGTCAGGTGCAAGTTTCAAAAAGATTAGAATAAATTCAGAGTATTGTGTAATAAAAACTCATCAAAAGAGCCCATTTTAAAAAATGCATTCAATTACTGTTGAACAACCAACTGATAGCTGCAAAAGATGCAAAATGTGTAATTCTGCTGCTGAAAATTGCCAGACTAAGGACACACATGAACATAGGAACCCTATATTTGGTTCGAGTGAAAAGCTAAACTTTTTGAAGGCAATCGAGTCATGTTGACACAGTCGTGTTGACACAGTCGTGTTGACATCCAGTCTCAACACATTATCCAGTGCATCCTCCCGCTTGCAGTTTTCCTGCATAGTAACTAACCAGCAGCTATTTGATCACTGGTGAAAACGATCCATTATGGTTCTCCTTCCCGGTGCTACCTAGCCGGGATGTTGCTTCTCTTTCGGCAGAGCTACACAGAGAGGCTAGCTTGTCAAGGTAGTGGCTCTATTGCGTGAGCGTTGAGATTCATGGGGTTTTTCCTCTTGAGAACTACTCCATATATTTTATCACCTGTTTCCACTACAAGACATGTAGTCTTTCTCGTAGTCATATTAAAAAAAGACGTTTTCTCCCAACTTTTGTTGTTGTAATTTTGCAGGCAAACATGGCGAGCAGGAGCTCTAAACAAGAAACAATGTGACGGACCATGAGGTGCCGTACGGTTCAATCGATTTCATATCAGTCCACAAGACTTATAAATAAATTGACAAACATGAAAACGAAAGGTATCCTATCTATAATTTCAGAATGTTTTAGTTAGTTTTCTAAACATGTAATACAGTTAGTTATCGTTAATGAAAGTTTTATCAATATCAGTTTTCTTTTTTTCGTTTGTTTTCGTTAATGATTATAACCTTGGGTGTGAGGACACTAGACATCTGTGTCTTAGGCATGGTGTGAGGACAGTAGACATCTGTGTGTCTTAGGGATGGTGTGAGAACACTAGACATCTGTGTGTCTTAGGGATGATGTGAGGATATAGGGGGATTCCATCAGGGGTCATTTTTAGGACCCTGATAGAGTTTTTGATGGTCTGTATTGATTAGGTGTTTGCACTGAACCCATGTCTGCCAACAATCCTCACATCAAACCCCATCAGACTATAATTCTCCATTAAATTCCAAGCACATCCACTTTCTTTACTAATCAGTCCATAACTGCTACTTCTAAAAGTGCAGCCCAAATTACATAATCAATTTCTCCACACAGGGACCTAATCAGACATTTAGTCTTGCAGGGACCTAATCAGACATTTAGACAGGGCCAAGGATCGGAAGAAGAAACATGTCGGATCATTACCCTGAACAAATGCATGTGCTGGTAAATACACTCCGTTTCATGTGAGAAGCGGGGTGGTGTTTGTGGAGGAGAGCCCCAGCAGGGTGGTGTTTGTGGTGGAGAGCCCCAGCAGGGTGTTGTTTGTGGAGGGGAGCCCCAGCAGGGTGGTGTTTGTGGAGGGGAGTCCCAGCAGGGTGGTGTTTGTGGGGAGGAGCCCCAGCAGGGTGGTGTTTGTGGAGGGGAGCCCCAGTAGGGTGGTGTTTGTGGGGGGGAGCCCCAGTAGGGTGGTGTTTGTGGAGGGGAGCCCCAGTAGGGTGGTGTTTGTGGGGGGGAGCCCCAGTAGGGTGGTGTTTGTGGGGAGGAGCCCCAGCAGGGTGGTGTTTGTGGGGAGGAGCCCCAGCAGGGTGGTGTTTGTGGAGGGGAGTCCCAGCAGGGTGGTGTTTGTGGGAGGGAGCCCCAGCAGAGGGAAGTGTGTTCAGTGACTCTGTGGTTGGGCTGTGTAGTTTCTGAGCAGCCCAGGAGAGCAGCATACAGCTGCAGAGTGCATTGACACCAAAATATAGAGGAGATTTTTAATGCATAAGAAATGCATGAGAGGCATGCAGAGTATGATTAAGATAGAGAGCGAGAGATTAAAGTGAGGTTAATTAAGTCAGATAGTGAGGGATGACTGTTCCCAGATCAGCTTAAAGAGCTGCACTGCGATCTAATGTGTCACAGGGTTCATTTACCTCCTGTTTCTCACAAAACCCATCAAAGCACAAATATTTTCAGTAGCCTGGGATGTTGAGCAAATCTATTTGGCTCATACATTATTTGTTGGTTCTTTCCCGTTCAGTCCTTGCTGGTGATTCACACCTTGTAACCCAGGCCTTTCTCCAGCAGAGCCATGTGAGTGCATGGTGTAAGTGGACGGCTGAATTGCTCAGAGTGCCATGTCTCTGTACGTGGTTTGCTTACGTGGGTACATCGGATACGCTCACTGCTCATTTAACTACTGCACAAGTACTGCATTGCACGCTCTTTGGTAGGGGTGCACGATATGGACTAGAATTGCGATGTGCGATAACATTGTTGGATATCCCGATCGATGTGAACCACGATAAATTAAGATTAAAATACAGAAATGTAGTGTCTCTCTGAACAGCAGCACGTTAATTTGTTTTGTTTTTTACTGTGTAATGAATCCAGAATAATTCCAAATATTTTGCAGGTTTTCAACAATAGATTCAATCTAGGTTTATACTTTCACGAGTGAGCGACTCCGCACACCTCGTTAACCTCCGCGAACGGCGGAAGCGTTTAATTTTGCCGTGTCACATTCTTTGCAGTGTTGTCCGAAACGATATGTAGGCCTAGTAGTATAAAAAAACACCCCTCAAATACAGGGGAATGAACTTTTACCTGACCAATTTTAATGTTGCTTTGTGTTTCAGGTTTGAAAAGTGCTGGAATTTAGGCTAAAGTATTTGAAAAGGCTTGAAATTGTAACTACTTCGTTTCACAACAAATATCTGTCTGACTGAACAATTCTCTTGTATTACGTTAACAAATACGAGCCTCTTGTAATTCCAGGACGAAACATGAGAGAACGTGAAGACGTTAAGATTGGGCGTTTTGAAAATAAATATCCATTAAATAATGTGATAAAAAAGCGAATTATTTCGAATCATTTAGAGTATATGTATAAATATTTAATTCAATAACGTGCTGGGAATTATTGAAATGGACCTTGAAAGTGACGTACAAGTGCTTGAATTCCACCTTGTATAGGTGTATGAACCCTGCAAACATGACTGTTCTCATTGCACCGAGACGCGGCGCGCGCGAACTTTAAATAAATAATAACATTAAATAATGTGATAAAAAAGCGAATTATTTCGAATCATTTAGAGTATATGTATCAGAGGTGGGGACTCGAGTCACATGACTTGGACTCGAGTCATTAATATTAAGACTTTTGACTTGACTTGAAAAAATATTCAGAGACTTAGACTTGACTTGGACTTTTACACCAATAACTTGGGACTTGAATTGGACTTGAACCTGTTTACTTGCAAAGACTTGATTTTTTTTTACCCCAAATCTAAATTTTAAAACGCATATTAATATTTATAAAGTGCGCCCCATTAATTTCATTTCCGTCCTTCTGACGCAGACCGGCGTTACACCAGATTCTGTGACCGACGAGTTTTGTGACCACAGGGGGCGCTATTTCAGTTTCTGTTCAGAGGCACAAACGCTTTACGAATGCTACGTAAACTACGCTGATGCACTTTCTTTACTCGTTTTGTTGGTGTCCACAAGCCAAAATATGACAGATGTTTATATTTACATTTATCGTCTCTTAATTACATAAATGTACTTAAACAAGATTTACCATCCCCTCACCATTGCAGCCAACAAAGAAATCATGAATGGGATGTACAGGTGAGCCTTTTTAACTGGGGTCACCAATTCTGACGGCAGCCATCAGAGTATGTGACCCCACTGAATCTCCAGGTAACAATAGTAGCCTACACCGTGACCCCACAAACAGAAAACAATGAAAAAATAACCCTAACCTTTTATTAGTCTATATTTAAACATTTTATCCAAATGTTTAGAATAACCATTCATAATGACAGCATCTTGCTTACGATGAAGCTTGCTATTTTCGTGTAAAATGATGTAACGAAACATTCTTGTTTAAGTACATTTATGTAATTAAGAGAAGATAAAATGTAAATGATCTGTCATCTTTTGGCTGGCGGACACCAACAAAACGAGTAAAGAAACGCATCAGCGTAGCATTCGTAAAGCGCTGGTGCCTGTAAAAAAAAAAAGACTCAAAAGGACTTGAAATTCCAAGTTTCAGACTTGGGACTTGACTTGACGTTTGCTTGGCTTGACTCGAGACTTGACTTGAGTTGACTGTCTTTGCTTGAGACTTGACTCGGGACTTGAGGATAAAGACTTGGACTTACTTGAGACTTGCAAAACACTGACTTGGTCCCACCTCTGATATGTATAAATATTTAATTCAATAACGTGTTGGGAATTATTGAAATGGACCTTGAAAGTGACGTACAAGTGCTTGAATTCCACCTTGTATAGGTGTATGAACCCTGCAAACATGGCTGTTCTCATTGCGCCGAGACGCGGCGCGCGCGAACTTACAAAATTCGAGAGGTGCACGACTTTCGATGTGTTTATCGTGAAACTTCACATCGCGATAACGATAAAAATACGATTAATCGTGCAGCCCTACTCTTTGGTATTCTTTGGGCAACACGGTGGCTTGGTGGTTAGCACGTTTGCCTCTCAGCACTGGGGTCTTGGGTTCAAGTCCCTATCTGAGTGGAGTTTCCATGTTCTCCCTGTGTCTGTGTGGGTTTCCCCCGGGGTCTCTGGTTTCCTCCCACAGTCCAAAGACATGGAGGTTAGGTAAAATTGACAGTCCCTGAAAAATTCTCCCTGAATGTGTCTGTGTCTCTTAATGTTCAATTTAAAAAAGCAGTTGTCTCTGTGTCTGTACATTAAAGTGTGTGTGCTTGTATGCCCAGTGGTGGATGGTGCTCTGTTGGTAGGGTCTGTCCTCTCCCTTTTTCCTGCACCCCATTCAGTCCCGCAGGGGGCTGTGGATTTCAGTAGAGAGTACGCTGTGCGCTTCTCGCAGGTGTGTGATGGGTTGTGTAAGAGTTGTACTTGTATTAAAATTGTAAAGCGTTCAGGTCAGTACTCCAGGTCAGTACTCCAGTACTGTTCAGGTCAGTACTCCAGTTAGAGCTGGTGCGATATGGGAAAAAAATCTTATCACGATAACTTTTTTCATATCAGTCGATATCGATATATATCACAATATAAATCAAATCACTATTTCCTTTATACTTTAAGTGAGAAATGAAGAACACAACTATAACACAACTCTTGTTTCTGGCTACAACCTGCAGATTGTTATTCGCAAGAGTTGTTATACAGTGTAAAGGTTTTGATAATGTCTTCAGACATAGATCATAGCAACCAGGATTCATAAACAGCATTATAAATTTGTTCAGTCCGCAGTGTGTTAACAGATTCACAAAACACGAGTGTCAGGAAAGAGTTCCAAAGAGTTGTAACTGAAGAAGAAAAGTTGTAACTGAGGGGCAGAAACACAGATAAGGGAATGAACAAAATTTCAGAGTCTGATTGTCACAGACAGTGAATCATAAATCCCCTTACATACAGTCATAACATTGAATGCTACTGTTCTGACTCCTCGACAGAATCCGACTCCAACAGATTATATTTGTGATTTCCGTTGTTTGTATGCATAAATAAGGCATAATCTTTAATTGTTCATCATTGCAAAACAAATGCAAATGCAATGTTCATCATTGCAAAAACAAAATCACTATAACTCACAGGACTGAAAAACGTCCACATAAAGCACAAGTGTGTAAGTGTCTAATAATATAACCCTTTTATATTAACCTTTTTAATGGAGGGTTTAATTTTAACTCGAATTTCATCTGTAGCGTCTTTATGTGTGCGCAAACGAGAGAAATTAGATTCTGCTGAGAAGTCAGAATTCAGCACAACTGGACTGAATTTCTAAAGCTCTTTAAATATAGCTAGATAGATAACTAGCTGTTTAGATGAAAACTAAGGGTAAATGTCTTTAAATGTAGCTAGCTATGTATTTAGACAAAAACGAAGGCATACACTTTTTCAGGCTTAATTACCTAGCAATCTACATTTAAATAATAATAATAGAATTTTATTTATAAGCGCCTTTCAAGACACACAAGGACACTTTACAAGGGAATAGGCAACAAGAGATTAAATAAACTAAAAAGGATTAGAATAAGTCACAACAATTTAAAATAAATCATTAAATAACTAAAAACATTAGAAAGAAGCAGCAGATGAGAAAAGGGACACACATACATAAACACGGACACATGTGAACCTACATATTCAAGAAGGCAATACTAAAAAGGTAAGTTTTTAAGAGCTTCTTAAAAGTAGTTAGGGATGTACATGTGCGGAGATAGAGGGGGACAGAGTTCCATAACTTAGGACCAACAACACTAAGTGCTCTTCTACCATACGTGTTGAGTTTTGCAGTGCGTACGGATAGAAGGTGAGCATCTGCAGACCGAAGTGAGCGTGATGGTGTATATGTAGAGAGTAAGCCAGAAAGGTAACAAGGAGCCAAACCATGCAGGGATTTAAAAACCAAAAGTAGTATTTTATACTGGATACGGTAATGAACCGGTAGCCAGTGCAGGTCTTTTAATATGGGGGTAATGTGTTCCCATGTCCTGGTGTGCGTGAGTAGTCTAGCTGCCGAATTCTGGACATACTGCAACTTCTTGAGGCTACTCATAGGGAGCCCAATTAAAACAGAGTTACAGTAGTCAAGTCTAGAAGTAATAAAAGCATGTATAAGTGTCTCCGCCACTGAGTCAGTAAGGGAGGGGCGCAGTCTGGCGATGTTTTTAAGATGGAAAAAGGCTATTTTGGTGACGTTCTTTATGTGTGCATCCAGAGAGAGTGTGGAGTCTAAAATAACACCCAAATTGCGAACCTGTGCCACCGAGGATGTGACGAAACCGGGAAGAGATATAGTTGGTTGGCCAATCTTCATGAGTGTGGAGGGTGATGCCACAAGAATGGCTTCAGATTTATTACTGTTCAGTTTCAGGAAGTTGTTATTCATCCATTTTTTAATGTCAGTTAAACAGCTAACCAATGCATCAGGAGGCAATGGGTCGGAAGGCTTCGTGCTGATGTATATTTGTGTGTCATCTGCATAGCAATGGAACTGAAGACCATGTTGTCGGATAATATTACCAAGTGGAAGCATGTAGATGATAAAAAGAAGGGGGCCTAGAACTGAACCCTGAGGGACACCGTAGGAGTGAGACAAAGTGTCTGATCTAAAACCATCCAGTGAAACGAACTGCTGCCTGTCCGTGAGGTATGACCGGAACCAGGCCATTGCCATGTCAGTGATCCCAGTCCAGGATTCCAGTCTGTGGAGCAATGTGTCATGACAGACAGTATCGAATGCTGCAGTAAGATCAAGGAGGACAAGGATGTTCACTAGTCCAGAATCAGCTGCCAGCAGTAGGTCATTCATGACTCTTACCAGGGCAGTTTCAGTGCTATGATTTGTTCTAAAACCAGATTGAAATTGTTCAAAGAGGTTGTTAGAGATGAGATGTTCTTTAAGTTGAACAGAAACTACACGCTCGAGCACCTTACTCAGGAAAGGCAGGTTAGATATGGGACGGTAGTTATTAAAATCATCAGGGGTAAGTCCTGGCTTCTTTAGTACAGGAGTAATAGCGGCCAGCTTTAAACTGAGAGGAACTGAACCGGTACTGAGAGAAGCATTAATGATCTTGGTGATCGGTGAACAGAGTGTTGTCAAACATGCTTTAACTAGATGAGTAGGCAGGGGGTCAAGGACACAAGTGGATGCTCTTGATCCCTTAATAAGCCTGGTAACAAAACTCTCTTCAACAGGGTGAAAAGCGGAAAGAGCATTATATAGTTTAGGTTGAGGTTTAGAGGAGTCCAAGTGGCAGGTTATATGTTGAAATTCTGAGTGAATATTCCTGACTTTCCTGGTAAAGAATGACAAAAATTCACTACAGAGAGATGATGAGGGGGTTAATGGAAACTTACTAGCGGGCTGCAGCAATTTATTTATTGTGGAGAACAGGGCTCGGGGATTTCCCTGGCAGTTAGCGATGTTGGAGGAATGAAAATCTGCCTTAGCCATTTTCAACGCAGTTTTATATTCAAGAATATGATCATTATAAGCAACTGCATGGACGGTCAATTTCGTTTTTTTGCTGAGACGCTCCAGTTGCCTGCCTCTAGCTTTCATTAACCTGAGCTCAGGAGTAAACCAAGGGGCAGAGTGACGGAAAGTCACAACCCGTGTCTGAAGAGGAACATGGAGATCAAGTGTGGCTGAGACCATGTTATTATAGTGATCGACCAGGACTTCAGGAGACGACAGGATCGGAGGAATTGTGAACTCGGCTAGCGTATTCATAAGAGCAAGAGGGCTGGCAGTTCTAAAATTCCTAAAAGTAATGCTGCGAGGTGTATGCATTCTCTTGGAAGGGAGTGATAGCGGTAGATAAAATACAACAGCTCCATGATCAGAAACATTAAATTCTGTAACCTGCAAATTAGATGGAGAAATACAGGGGGTAGTACAGACAAGGTCCAGAATATGACCATGAGAGTGAGTGGCTGAGGCTACATGTTGAGTGAGATCAAAACAATGCAGTAGGTTAAGAAGATCAGCAGAGTGAGCACATTGACTGGAGTCCATATGAATGTTAAAATCACCCAATACTAACACAGAAGGAAACAGAGGAGAGTGCAAGGCTAGCAGTTCAGACAGCTCTGACAGAAAGAGCGGTACAGAATTGGATTTAGGTGGACGGTAAACCAACAAGATCAACAATGGCTTTGATCCAGCTATCTTCAGACCAAGACACTCAAATATAGATGTCGGGGGAATAGACACTTTGTGGACCTTGTAGGTGGAACGATAAAGGACCGCCAGTCCACCTCCACGACCAGTTGTACGGGGGTTATCAATGTACTGAAAACCAGGGGGTGAAGCTTCATTCAGTGCCAGATAATCATCTGGTTGTTGCCATGTTTCAGTCAGGAATAAAAAGTCAATGTTATTGTCCGTAATAATATCAGATATAAAAGTCGCTTTGTTATTGAGAGACCGCACATTAAGCAAAGTAAACTTTGTATTCCTACATGAGGCAGGGTCATGTGTAGTTGACCAGTCAGAGGTTTTAGGGAGTTTCAACAGTACTGAAGGATCCACATAGCACCAGGTTTTAGAGCAGCGGCGACTAGAACTCCAGATGCAGGGAATAGATCCAGGTTTAGCAGTGTGATAGCTCAGAGATGGAGTGGATCGAGTGCCACGATGCATATACCGGGGGCAACGAGCTATTCCCAGTTGGGAACAGTTGTAAAACACATCAGGGGAGAGTCTGTAACTCCTGTCCCTAATCTGCAGAAGTTCGCTGGCAGTGTACGAAATTGCCATAGAGAGATGCAGGGGAGTTCCGACGCCACAGATAATCCAGTGAGCTATTTTGATAAGAACCAGGACACCCAGGGTGACTACAGCTGCTAAACGCCGGCTAGCCAAACTCATCTTAGCACACAACCGAAAACACAGCCAGATAATACACCACGTTAGCCTACTAATCACATCCACTAATATACGCCATGACAGAGCAGTTATACTTACTCCTCAGGGCATAAAGAGGAACATAACACCACAACAAGCGAGAGAGTGGAAACTTACTCGAATGTAGCAGGTTAGTGTCGGCAGGGAGTGAAGAGGGAAAGCTTGTGTTAGGCCGGTATCAGCATACATGCATGAGTAGAAGCGCAGCATATAGCACACAACCAGGGTGGAAAAGTCACAGCAGCATAGCGAAACTGTCCAAGCAACCTGCAGTGGGGAGTCCAACTGTAGTAATTGAAGAAAGTTCCAGTGGAAGGAGTTTCAGCAGGAGAGGAAATCCAAGCACACTGTATCCAGGTACAGGCACAAACAGTGAGCTAATAAAAACAAACACGAGTAGCACGAGCAAACAGCGAGTAAAAGTCCTGGAAATGATAATAAAACAGGAGCCAAATTTAACTAACTAATTAACTAACAACACAAAAAACCCTGGAGCAAAGCGGCAACCAAACGCGCACAGCGTACTTGCAACAGGAAACAGCAGACCTGGAGAATCACTCAAGGAAGACCTTGAGTCACAAAAGACCTTTTACTAATTCAGTCCCATTCTACATAATGAGAGCCTGTATAAGCAACTCTTGTTTCTGGTTAAAAACCTACAGTGTTATTCCCTTTGTCTTACTAGGTTATATTTAGGCTATTTTGTGGAATCGTTTTGAGACATTGTATCATTTTTCTTACCCGTGATAAAATCGCTCATCACTTTATTTCACATGTAAGCTAAATGCACTTGAAATGTAGCAAACTTGCTAGGTATTTAGACAAAAACTAAGGCTTAAAATACCATTTAATACAACATAGTTTCTATCTAAATAGCTAGCTAATTTAATTAATACAGCTGTTACATCTAAAGAGCTTTACTTCTTAAGTCCCGTTCAACGTAATGAGAAACTGTATAAAGCAAGGGTTGTTTATGGCTAAAAACTTAGAGTGCATGCGTAAAAGCATTCGTCCAGAAAAACATCCGTTGTGTTGTGACTGGATTTGCAGCGGTTCTGAATTTGTACCACATTTTAGAAATGGAGTGCACGTGTCCTCATTTTGATTAACTTGCTTTGCGTATTTATTTATTAGCACGTGCGCTTAGCTGCGGCCACTTCTACATTCAATGCTGTATGCTTCAAGCAACCCTGAAATGGCTGGAACTCTAGTTCATCCGCTTGATTGGTCTGGGCGCCGCTATTGTCATTGGCTATTCATGTTGTCTGTCAAAACATGGCGGGAATTTAATTTTATTGATTTCTATCGACTGCGTCTCATATTTCTATCAAGACAACGTTATATCAATATTGTAGGTGCTGGCCAAATTTATTTAGTAATCAGTCTCATAAAATTACCTACGAAATGGTGGGAGTTCAGACCGTGTTAAATTTACCCAAATTTTATATAAACTCATTTAACTAAGGTCGCCACTAATTGTGGTCAACTCCCGTAGCCCAAATTGTTTGATTAACAAACTATAAATCTGAAGGTTACAGTTCAAATAATAGTTCTGGCTTCAGGTTGTAACAGAGAAGCAACGACTCAAACGACAGTATTTAAACATAAAAACATTTATTGATCACAAAGCATAGTAATAAAAACATAGCAAACAAAGGGGACAGGAGGGTTGGCTAGTGTGTGTGTGTGTGTGTGTGTGTGTGTGTGTGTGTGTGTGTGTGTGTGTGTGTAGGTATGCGGGTGTGTGTGTGTGGATGTGTATTCGAGTGCGCGCGGAGGCGCGTGCGTGTATTCGAGTGCGCGCGGATGCGCGTGCGTGTCTTCGAGTGCGCGCGGATGCGCGTGCGTGTCTTCGAGTGCGCGCGGATGCGCGTGCGTGTGTACGTGCGTATGGGGGAGGAGATCTTTGAGACAAAGGGAAACTCGATGGCGCGAAACTTAAACCGAGTTCTCACTACAGCCACAAACAACGCAAATTTCCTCCAACTAAGACACGGTATCGTCGGTCACTATACAGCCCCAACGAGCGTATAGTGGGACACACGTTTAACAGTTATACGAAATAAAAGAATCAGTGGGAATAATCGAACAAGTTTAAACAGAATACCTATTTAAGCTTTGAACAGAATATCTCTTTAAGCCTTAAACAGAGTACGGTTTAACATGAACGTGATTATAAACACCACTGCAAACAAGCGTTCACAAAGCATCGATCTAAGCACACAGAAAGCAGTAAAACAAGATATTGTTCTAAGTCTGCCCAGATGCACAGTCTTACTTTGAGTTGTTCAGTCCGCGGCCCGCGCAGTAGGCCAGGTAGCCTCTTGAGGAGGACTCCTTCGTGCGCTTTCGTGAAGAAGGTTCCGCTGGATCGCGTTGCTCCGTCCAGGGGAAGCTGTGGTGGCCGTTCAATCGGCGGTCCCTCGATGGTCCGTTGCGTGGTGTCCCGGGGAAGTGGTCGCTGTCGACGTTAAGATGAACTCGCGGAGGTCCGGCCGTCGCGCGAATGTTCAAACAGTTCTTAATCGTCGGCTAGCTGAAGCGATTGGTTTTAGCGAACTCCGCAAAAGAAATAAAAGTAGCGAACTAGTTACTTCTTGCGTCGCGTGCTGCACAGGGTTCGAGTGCAGAACCAATACCGCTTTGTTCCCGAAGGTGTGCGCGCTCTTCGTCTCTAGGTAGCTACTTTGATGCAGCCAGGTAGAGAGAACGAACAAAGGGGGATCCCCCCTTTTAAAGGGGATTCGTCTGATGACGTAGTTCCGCATCCGTCCTGACGTGGGCCATGCACCTAGGGGGAGCACCCCCCTTCCTTTGTCTGTGGAGGCATGGTACCTACATTCCCCCCTTGGTCTGATGGTGAAGTTGTAGAGCCCTCAGAGCACGCTGTTCACCTGTCATCCACAGCAGGCGCCGATTAGTGAGCGTCCACCTTGGTCCCCAGCGCCTTGTCAATGTCCATGCAGTGTCCTTTTCACTCCTGGGTCGGCTGACCTACATAATTCAAACTGACAGCATCTGGACAGATCATGAAACATGACACTGGGCAGGAAGTGATGACTGACATCTGGGCAGAACATTTAGACTGTATCATCTGGGCAGAACATCTACTCTAACATCTATGCAGATCACATGCAATATTGGGGGAAAATACACACCAAAGATAGAAAAAGAAAATAAACAATCAAAATATACAACAAACTATAAGCAACTAACTACACTAGGTAGTGTCGGTGTGGCCTCCTATCATTGAGATATGGGTTTTATATCTATACAAATGTGGAGAGGAACGGTCAGGGTTTACTGCCTTGTCAGGGTAGTTACCTTTAGAGGGGAAGGAAGAGGTGCCTCAAGTGGTTGAAGGCGAAGGTGTTGAGGAGTGTTAGTGAGTGAGTCAATTAGAGCATTTAGAGCTTGGGTGTACCTCAGGAGCATCAGACAGACACCTGCAGTTATGACCCAACCAGTGAGGACAAGGCCAAAGACCCCTGGCGGGACTCTAATGGGCACAGTCTGGTTTGGGAGTCTCATCCTCACGGCCATGTCCTGGCTTTCATACGTCATTACAACCTCATGCTGGGGGGTGTTGACAAGCCACCTGTCACCTGCTTTTTCTACTCTAGTTTCGGTAACATCATCCTGACTTGCCACACGGGCCTTGCACCTTTCATCTGTGGCTCCAGTCGCTGACTTTTTGATGCCTTCGACTATTTCAATGGGGACAGAGTAAGGAGGTATCCTTCCCTCGCTCAGGCCAGTTACCGAGGAACTAACCTCACTCAGTGCATCCTGTAGGGATTGTTTAACCCTACTTTGCTCTACAAGTTCTGACTCGATTACATGGGATAGCTGACTAAGGGTCTGGACAGTAGTGTTGGGTAAAGTGATTGTACTCTGCAGTGATTTTCCCTGTCCTCGCAGCTTTTGTTGCTGAAGGTCTGTCGTCAGGACATCGGCTTCTTCAGAGGGTTGCTGCAGGATCTCCTCCTCAAACCCTGGGTAAGGTTCTTTGGGGACATCAGCGGCCATCTCATTCGCAACAGGTTGGATCGGACTGCAATTCATGACTGCATAAACAGGCATCTCATTCTCCTTGCTGAGATCAATGCGACAAACCAAGCCTACTGGCATCCTGTCTGGAACGACGGCCATCATTCTTGCATGCAGGTTGAAGAGCACATCGTTGTGAATCTGGTGTCCCTCAAGCAGCCTTGGCAACTTGCCAATCATGGGGGTGGACAGTTCCAAGCCCTGGAATGCGTGGTCACTTAAGTGGTCCAACGTTGTTCGAGCAGGCACCTGGGTAGTGTAGTTAACTGAATGACTGGTCAGTTCAGGAAGGGGAGTGCCCCACGTGGTGAGGTTCAGTTCAAGGAACCATGGTGCAGGATGAAAGAAAGCCCCTGGGTAGTCAAACTTCTGTCTTCTCAAGACCATGAGTCGAAACGGAATGCCAGCAGACCTAGTTGGGACAGTCAAGTTCAACCCGTTTACCACCCGACATGCTTGGGGAATTGTTCTCCAGTCACAGTTGTATGTCTTGGTCCTGTCACTGACAGGCTTACAAACTGTGACTTGGGTCCGTAACTGCACATTGCAACAGTCAATCAGAGGAGCCAGCCTATCGAGCAGGTCTTGACTGATGAGCAGCTGTTCCGCGTCAAATTTAGAGGTTTTCTTCATCTCTGGGAGTTTGAACTCCAACCAAGCTCTCTGTTTGGTTGGGGCGTGGTCTTGCCTATAGCAGGTGATGCTAAGCTGATGGGGCTCAATGTTGAGGCATCTCCCCATGGCGAGTGAGGCCTGTCTCACGGTGGAGAATGTGTCGGTGCATATGAGGCTGATCTCCGATCCGGTGTCCAACAGCGTATTGAAACTTGGGTGATCTTCTAGGAAGACACTGGTATAGATGTGTTGGGCGCTGCCTTTCTGGACCAGGTCTCCCAGGAACTGCAGGAGTGGGGAGGAAGAAGCAGAAAGAATGGGTGAAGGTTGTTCCGCAGTTGGTGACCATGCGTTCTCGCTTGATGGTCCCTTTCCCCAGCCAATGAGATGGATCCAGGATAGCGGTGAGGAGGGTTCTCGGCCTAGTCATGCGACCGAGGGGCCTCCATCCTCACAAGAGCGTTTCTCACGGTCCTTGGTCGGTCGGATGGTGTTCATGTCCTTCTCTTGAGACATCTTTGTGATCGTATCCTTGAGAAGCTGAAGCTCTGTCCTTAATTCAGCAGTGGCTTGTGACTCGGTCTCTAGACCTCTGCCTCGGTCTCTGTGTTCTTGGCGTCGAGAGGTCCGATCCTGGTTTTCCCATCTGTTCTCTCTAGGTGATCGCTTAGGCTCATGGGAGGAGTAGTGGTTGCCACGGCTCTTCTGGGGTGCCCTTGACTGGTGTAGATCACCCCCCTTGGACTGTTTGTGTCCGTCTCTCCAATCCCTTGGCTTTTTCTCCAAGTGGGAGCGGTGAGACAGGCTAGCCCCATGGTGGACACGGTTACCATTTGGTACTTCCGCGCCCTCCAATTCTATGGGTTCGCTCGCGGAGTTCTGCACGGCGAGTACTTGGGGATTCTCTTCTCTCTTATCCCCAGGTCGGACGATTGTCTCCCAGGCCATCTGTGCCATCTTCCGAATGTCACGCATGGATGGGTCACCTTGCCGGGTGAGGAGAGTCACGTGGGTGCGCACGCATGGATGCAGGTTGTGCAGGAAGAGTGACTTGAAGGCTCTGTCTTCTTCCAGTCCTGGGCCATTTCTTCCTTGGAAGTAGGCGTGTCTCAGGCGAGTGTAGAAGTCGCGGGGATGTTCGTGGCGGCCATGCTTAATTTGGATGGCTGAAATGGTCGCAGAGGTTTCATCTGCAAAAGGGGAGTATTCCTCTGCTAGGGCTTCACAGAGCAGGTCAAAGTCGTCACGGGTGTCCGCTGGCTGGGCCTCTATGAATGCGTGGACTGATCTGGAAGTCGTCTTCCAGATTAACTTGACTCTCTCTCTGTGGGTGGAGTGAGGTAGGTCGAGAAGACAGTGCCTTATCTCTCTGAGGTAGTCTTCAATGTTGTGGTCACGCTTCTCTGGATCAAAGCGCTCAATGTCTTTGGCGAGGGCGTCCAGCTGCTTCAGGCGTGGGGCATCACTAGGTCTTGGTTCTCGGGCAAAGCTATAGTGATGTGGCTCGTACCTGCCACGCTGAGGAGACTGGAGGATGCGTCCGTCATATCTGCCGTGGTGCAGGGGCTCTTCTCTTTCCGGGGAGTAGTCATCAGGACCGTAGTCTCTGAAGTCCTGGTAGGGAGGTCTGGAGTGTGCAGCTCTCCGCGCATCTAGGAGGCCCTTCCGCTGTTGGTCAGCAAAGCGAACTTGTTCCTGGTGCTGAGCGTCAGAGCGGTAGGAGCAGCGAGTTGACTCTCGTCGTGGGGGTGAGAAGAAAAAGGGGGACATGGAGGAGTAGTGCTGATGCGTAGTTCGGGGTCTCTCAGGCGCGTGGCGGGACGTGAGAACCCTGGAGGGGGTTCGGGGAGCCCGTATTGGGCGGAGCTCTTCAGGGTGTTCCTCCTCCGAGTCATAACTTGAAGTGTGGTGGCGTGGAGCAGTTCTTGGTACTGTTGGCCGTGGCGGACTGAGGCGTAGGCTGGGTTGTCTGGTACCTCTTGAGTCCCAGTGAGATGGTATTGGCTCCAGGGGAGGCACGACATGGCCATCTCTGGGGTTCTGGGAGCGAAGGGACATCCTGCTGACTGCCTTCACTATGGACCTCACCTCCAGGTCGCTCTCACCTCCCGAGCCGGCATCCTCCTGCCTCTGTCGCGCACTGGTCAGGTCATCCACCTCCTCCTGCAGGGCATCTAGCTCCATCCTGGTTTTCTTGTGGAAGAGCAGGAATATTCGACCAATGGCCTCCTGAATGTTGACCTCAGAAGCTTGCTGGATAAAAGCCACCATTTCACCTATCCTTCTCTCACAGTCCTCCCTGGAATATTGCTGGATGCTGTTCTCCTCTTCTTCAGGCAGCCGGATGAGTTGGCTGATCAGGTTGGGAAGGGAGATGTGAGGGGGTTGCTGGGGTTGCTCCCCAGAGTTGCGTCGGGATGCTGATGCTGTGCTCATTCTCAGGCCTATGACTAGGGCTCAGTTCTCCTAGGGGCAAGCAGGCTATGCACTGTACTCAATGTGTATAGGACCAGCACTAAGCCTTGACTAGGTCAAACGACAACAAGCATGTACTCAAAAGGAATCTGAAGCTAGCAGCAAACCTTGAATCTATCAGATGGGGACCAGCAATGTACTCAAACGGTGTAGGACGTTAGCACCAAGCCTTGAATGTCTCAAATAGAAACCACAAGCAGTGTATTAAAAGGGAATATGAAGCTAGCACCAAGCCTTGACTATCAAATAGGGCAACAAGCGAGGAGCAGCAACTTCTGCAAACCCAATGTACTGGAGCGGCTAAGGGATCTATTCTAGTTGCGGCAAGGGTGGACTACAGTTAGCACACGCGCTAGCTACCTCCAGTGATGTGTACCAGCATTAAATTCTATTCAACAGGAGCAAGCAACCGAACTTTCAGTTAGGTGAAAAGGCTACTCTGAATTCAATCAACATCAGTATATCAAAACATCAATGCTTATCAATATAACTTAGTTAATTCATTACCAGTCAATGGTTACTGAATAACAACACCCCAGATGTGATCAACAAAAGTCCTAATTAATAAGATTCGACAGTAAAAGGTGGTTGCTCATTAATTAGCACTGATCAAATTAGAGAAGTATGGTTAGTTGTTATTCTTAGGGAAAATGTGATGTATTTATGTGTTGAAATTACATCTAGTGTTATCCGGTATGGATGAGTGCATATGAAACAAAACCTTTGTTTTTAGATTTTGGCGCCACCTAGTGGCGGGATGGGTGTATATACCTTTAACTATGCGGTTGTTACTGCGCAGTCGTTGTCGCGGTTACAACTGAAGCCAAGCAACTATCCCTCACGCGGCGCACCAATTATGTAGGTGCTGGCCAAATTTATTTAGTAATCAGTCTCATAAAATTACCTACGAAATGGTGGGAGTTCAGACCGTGTTAAATTTACCCAAATTTTATATAAACTCATTTAACTAAGGTCGCCACTAATTGTGGTCAACTCCCGTAGCCCAAATTGTTTGATTAACAAACTATAAATCTGAAGGTTACAGTTCAAATAATAGTTCTGGCTTCAGGTTGTAACAGAGAAGCAACGACTCAAACGACAGTATTTAAACATAAAAACATTTATTGATCACAAAGCATAGTAATAAAAACATAGCAAACAAAGGGGACAGGAGGGTTGGCTAGTGTGTGTGTGTGTGTGTGTGTGTGTGTGTGTGTGTGTGTGTGTGTGTGTGTGTGTGTAGGTATGCGGGTGTGTGTGTGTGGATGTGTATTCGAGTGCGCGCGGAGGCGCGTGCGTGTATTCGAGTGCGCGCGGATGCGCGTGCGTGTCTTCGAGTGCGCGCGGATGCGCGTGCGTGTCTTCGAGTGCGCGCGGATGCGCGTGCGTGTGTACGTGCGTATGGGGGAGGAGATCTTTGAGACAAAGGGAAACTCGATGGCGCGAAACTTAAACCGAGTTCTCACTACAGCCACAAACAACGCAAATTTCCTCCAACTAAGACACGGTATCGTCGGTCACTATACAGCCCCAACGAGCGTATAGTGGGACACACGTTTAACAGTTATACGAAATAAAAGAATCAGTGGGAATAATCGAACAAGTTTAAACAGAATACCTATTTAAGCTTTGAACAGAATATCTCTTTAAGCCTTAAACAGAGTACGGTTTAACATGAACGTGATTATAAACACCACTGCAAACAAGCGTTCACAAAGCATCGATCTAAGCACACAGAAAGCAGTAAAACAAGATATTGTTCTAAGTCTGCCCAGATGCACAGTCTTACTTTGAGTTGTTCAGTCCGCGGCCCGCGCAGTAGGCCAGGTAGCCTCTTGAGGAGGACTCCTTCGTGCGCTTTCGTGAAGAAGGTTCCGCTGGATCGCGTTGCTCCGTCCAGGGGAAGCTGTGGTGGCCGTTCAATCGGCGGTCCCTCGATGGTCCGTTGCGTGGTGTCCCGGGGAAGTGGTCGCTGTCGACGTTAAGATGAACTCGCGGAGGTCCGGCCGTCGCGCGAATGTTCAAACAGTTCTTAATCGTCGGCTAGCTGAAGCGATTGGTTTTAGCGAACTCCGCAAAAGAAATAAAAGTAGCGAACTAGTTACTTCTTGCGTCGCGTGCTGCACAGGGTTCGAGTGCAGAACCAATACCGCTTTGTTCCCGAAGGTGTGCGCGCTCTTCGTCTCTAGGTAGCTACTTTGATGCAGCCAGGTAGAGAGAACGAACAAAGGGGGATCCCCCCTTTTAAAGGGGATTCGTCTGATGACGTAGTTCCGCATCCGTCCTGACGTGGGCCATGCACCTAGGGGGAGCACCCCCCTTCCTTTGTCTGTGGAGGCATGGTACCTACAATATAATTATCATTATCGTTTTATCACCCATCCCTAACTTCAGTACTGTTCAATTCAGTACTTCTGGACTGCAGCACCATGGAGAAGCTAAGTTTATGTTTACAATAGCACCTGCCCAGTTTACTGCAAAGTGCCTGTCACTCAAACTTTGACAGCAAAATGCAGTTTTTGATCCATCCATTGCTGGTGTTGGTTTGTTTGCCTGTTCGGAGTGTGGCATGTTTAGATTCTCTCTCTTTGCCACTGACAGTAATAGTGATAGCATTTGTGAGAGGTACTAGTTAGTTCCTTCTCTCGTGGAGAAACTGGAAAGTTTAGAGCGCTATGTCTGCTTATTATTAAGGGATAGAGAGCAAGAGTCAGTTGTAGCTGTGAATGCGGCAGGGAGAGGTACTGCCTTCGTGACTCTGGTGTTAGAGCCCTCACAGCAGGGTGTATGGGTGATGTTTCGGTGGTGTAGTTGGATAGGTGATTTGGCAGTCCAAAGTGACTAAGGCTAATATTAAAGAGGTGATTAAATTGGCCCAGACGATGTCCGATGCAGTAATCTGCTCTGGTCCCATCCCAATGCGGCGCAGCAATGAGCAATACAGCAGGCTCATAGTGTTAAACTGCTGGATGTTCAAGTGGTGTTTCAAAAATCAAGTGGGCTTTATTGATAATTATAAAGCATTTGAGGGCAAGCCTGGTCTCTTAGGCAGGGATGGTGTCCACCCCACCCGGGATGGCGCTGCCTTGCCTTCATGCAGCATAGCCCATAGCCTGCTAGTTAGTTGGCAGAGTAGTATTAGGAGCTGCTGACAATCCAGAGTTGCAGGCTGCAGACAGACAGGCTAAACTGACTGTTTGTGAGCTGCCAAGAAGCGTCACCTAGTTCCAATAGAACTGAGACCGTGTCTGTGCCCTGTGTAAAATTCAATTATAGGAAAATTAAAATAGTCCGTCCTAAGTGCCTGAAAAGGGCCTTTACTTCAATATGAACTCTGTTGGCATTACACAAAATGTAACAGGACCTACTCATTTTCACAATCATTCCCTAGATTTAATTTTGATGCTGGGTATCGACGTATATAAGAAATACTTCCGCAAACCGCAGCAATCTCAGACCACTATCTAGTCTCATTCGAGCTACATCTTAACCTCTTTGTGCAATAGCGCCCCTAGCAATCTTGCCGCCGCCCAAATCTGTTTATCCACAAAAAATAATTAATATTGCCAAAAATTCTTAAAGTGCAAACACAACACACTGATTGTATTTTTTTTAACTAGTATAGCATTCTACATACCGATTTTCAGCCATCTACAAGCAACTGTTTGCAAGAAATCCCCTTCTGGACACACTGTGTTTACAACATGTGGTTTACACGTGCAACTTGACTCGCCATTTAAATTGTCCATCCGTATCACACTTTCAAACAGCGTATGTAATGTTGGTAATTTTTTATCTTAATTTGCTTGCTCACGACATCTTTATAAAAACATGTAATCCTCTCCATTGCAGCAAGAAGCAAAATTGTCTCAACCTATCAGCAACATCGCAGTGTCGTTTTACCTAATCTGTTCTCTAATCGCAAAGCTGCATCTGTTTACTTTTGAATCCTGTGGCTTTTATTGGTCTGGAGGTGGGGGTGGTGGCTTTGAATGACAGCTTTTCACACCTCTGCCTGGTGAGGTGTAAAGGGAAAGGGAAGGGGTGGGGGGTATCCAGTTTCTGCAAAAGCAACCATGCTGACGCCTTCAAAGTGATTGATGGCTGTTCTAGCCAATAGCTCAGTCGAAGCTGAAAAGATTAACACTTCATTTGCCGTGATTCGTGATTGCTCATCTTTGGGAATTTCAGTGCGCATCACAACTGTAACGTGGCTCGCGCCACGGAGCGAGAGGACGGACACAAGTGCTGAGAAGAGCAAGATTTATTCAGGGGAATACCGTAATCATCATCCGAAAGCCAGGCAGGGTCGATAGCAGGAGGGCAGTCCGTGAAACAAGCAAAGACAGGCATTACAAAGACAGGGAGCACGGGACACAGGAATACGGTCAGGTACAAAGAACAGCGATGAAACATACACGATCACAAATCAAAATACCGGACGAAGGACAAGGGAGACTCAGGGGCTTATATACACAGACATTAAACAAGGGGCAGGTGACGGTAATAACAAGGGGCGTGGGAACAAACGAGGTAATCACAGAGACAAACGAGCGGGGTAAACGGGTACGGAACACAGACACGAGGGGTTCGGAGTGACAGCTAACGGAGGGGGACACGGTCATACGTGACAGTACTCCCCCTCAAGGCGTGCCACTCCGGGGCACGCAAGGGCAGACAGGGCAGGGGACCACGGGACACAGGACAGACCGGAGGAACAGACCAGGACAAAACAGGATGAGGGACCTGGGGCATGGCAGGGACCGGAGACAGGGGAGCAGAGACTGGCCAAGGGCCGGGTCGGGGCACGGCAGTACAGGCAGGGCCAGGGGGAGACATGGGAGCAGGACCGGGAGTAGACACGGGACTGGGGCCAGGGAACAGGGTGGAGGCAAACACAGAGGCAAAGACACCATGGACTACGGAGACAGGCACAGGCACAAGGTGGGTTACAACTTGGGGAACAGACATGGGGACAGGGACAGAGAGGACACCACAGGAAACCGACACAGGAACAGGAACACAGACCTTGACAGACACAACCACGGGGACAGGGACCAAAACAAAACCAGGGATGGGACCAGGGAGCAAGGGGAACATGGGCAACGGAACATAGGAGGCACAGGGCGGAGCAGGGGGCACACAAAGTCCATGCCCAAAAGAAGGCAGCACAGTCTCAAGGGCAACAGGCGGAGTCTGCCGGCGGGCAGCGGGAACAGGAGCCGGCGTGGGCGA
Source organism: Brachyhypopomus gauderio (assembly GCF_052324685.1). Lineage (NCBI taxonomy): Eukaryota > Metazoa > Chordata > Actinopteri > Gymnotiformes > Hypopomidae > Brachyhypopomus > Brachyhypopomus gauderio. The sequence continues at coordinate 37,049,465 of NC_135212.1, forward strand.
CCTCTCCTGGGTTGCGGAGACAGGAACCGGCGTGGCCGGCCGACGGGCAGCGGCGACAGGAACCGGCATGGACGACCCCTCCTGGGTCGCGGGGACAGGAACCGGCGTGGACAACCCCTCCTGGGTCGCGGGGACAGGAACCGGCGTGGACAACCCCTCCTGGGTCGCGGGGACAGGAACCGGCGTGGACTGCCGACGGGCAGCGGGGACAGGAACCGGCGTGGACTGCCGTCGGGCAGCGGGGACAGGAACCGGCGTGGACGACCCCTCCAGGGTCGCGGGGACAGCAGCCGGCGCGGGCGACCTCTCCAGGATCGCGGGGACAGCAGCCGGCACGGAGGACCCCTCCTGGGTCGCGGGTACAGGAACCGTGGTAGACCTCCTCCGGGTCACGGGGATAGGCCGCTGAGGTGAGGAGATGCGTTCGGGGGGCGTGTCCGCCGCTCCGACGTCCTCGGGGGGCGTGTCCGCCGCTCCGACGTCCTCGGGGGGCGTGTCCGCCGCTCCGACGTCCTCGGGGGGCGTGTCCGCCGCTCCGACGTCCTCGGGGGGCGTGTCCGCCGCTCCGACGTCCTCGGGGGGCGTGTCCGCCGCTCCGACGTCCTCGGGGGGCGTGTCCGCCGCTCCGACGTCCTCGGGGGGCGTGTCCGCCGCTCCGACGTCCTCGGGGGGCGTGTCCGCCGCTCTGACGTCCTCGGGGGGCGTGTCCGCCGCTCTGACGTCCTCCCGGGTTTCAGCCTGCCACTCCTTAGCTGAGTGGCTTGTACGACCCCCCAAAAAATTCTTGGGGAGCCTATGGGGCGTGGTTTCTGGGGTCGGCGGAGGGAAGTCCTCATCCTCTGGGTCCTGGGTGAGCCTGGCAGAACACACAGACACACAAGCTCCTCGGTTGCTCTCTCTGCTGCGGCTCCGCCTCCCTTGAGGCGCCGGGAGCTCGCGGTGGTCAGAGAGAGTCAACCGAGGGTTAAGCGAAAACTTGTCTGTGCGCTCAGACCGTCTGCCCGCTGCTTGCACTACAGGGGTTTCTTCCCCGTCGTGTTCGCAAAACCGGGCAGACACACAGCGCTCAGATGGAGTCTCGCCGCGAAAGCCAGTAGAAAGAGACTGCACTTTCTTTGGTCGGCGACGAGACTTCCTTGTACCCACAGCGCCAGGGGTATTCCTGTCTCTGGTTTGTTCGCACTGAAATACCGGAGAGTCGAACCGGATTAAACCAGCCGACATCCATTCACAGTGTTTGAACTCACCAGAGTCTCGCTCTCTCGCTGTGTCCTTGAATGGTCCGGTATTATGTAACGTGGCGCCACGGAGCGAGAGGACGGACACAAGTGCTGAGAAGAGCGAGATTTATTCAGGGGAATACCGTAATCATCATCCGAAAGCCAGGCAGGGTCGATAGCAGGAGGGCAGTCCGTGAAACTAGCAAAGACAGGCATTACAAAGACAGGGAGCACGGGTAACAGGGGAAACACGAATACGGTCAGGTACAGAGAACAGCGATGAAACAGACACGATCACAAATCAAAATACCAGACGAAGGACAAGGGAGACTCAGGGGCTTATATACACAGACATTAAACAAGGGGCAGGTGACGGTAATAACAAGGGGCGTTGGAACAAACGAGGTAATCACAGAGACAAACGAGCGGGGCGGGGTAAACAGGTACGGAACACAGACACGAGGGGTTTGGAGTGACAGCTAACGGAGGGGGACACGGTCATACGTGACAACAACAAGCCATATCGGTAATGAAACAAGCCATGCTAACCTAAGGTAAGGTAAGCTAATATAAGCTCCAGAGCACACGAGATTGACTCTGTTTGGCGAAACTGAAGCAGTCATAGATTATTTTGTTAGTAGGGGTGTGTCGCAATAAAAAAATTTATCGAATTATTCGGAAGCTTTGCAATTAATTAATCGAAATTAATCGCATTTCAGTATTTAACATGAGAAATATTAATTTAAGTTTGAATGATGAATGAATCAATGAACATAATCATAAACTTCAACATATTGTTTATTTTTCCACCAGTCTACTACACAGACCAATAGATGAGTGCAGAAAACAGTTCAGAACACTGGAAATTCTGACCAAAAATGTTGTTTAATTTTGGGAGTTTTGCTCAGGATATTGGAAGAATTGAAGTAAATCAGAAGATGTTTTTTAATAACATTTTAGATGGTATATTTTTCTTTAATTTCCCAGGCCTCTGCCACAGACATCTCCATAGTGCCTAGAAGTGGTCTTCTGCTTGCTCAAAGCAAATGACTGGATCTTCCATTCATCATCTATAACATGAGCTGTCACACCAAGATCATTCTTGTTGCTAACAGAGGTCCAGTGATCCCCAGTCTGAGCCACATTTGTGGCGCACTTCACAATAACCTGTTTTACTTCCCTTTCCTCATCATACAGCTGCTGGATTTTCTTCGACATTGTCTTTCTGGACGGTAGTTCATAACTTGCATCAGTTAACGCAATGTGCAGCACTTCTTGTAAGCATTCATCTTTGACCACAGAGAGCGAACAACACTGCAGATAATGTGATGCGTCATGTATAAATGCATGCGGAGTTGCACGCTACGGTCACCCGCGAAAGTTTAATCCAGTCTTAATGGTCCAATGAAGGTAATGAAAAGGCCAGATTTAAAAAGCTTGCCTCGTAGTACACTGACCAAACTCGTAACCACCAACCAGGTAATCCACCTGGTCTGTCATCTGGTTTGGTTGACATAGAACAAAATTTTGCATTAGAAGAAACGCTTGAAGCTTTTCATGCACTCCCACAACCAGAATTCGAGAAAATAATTTCATCATTACATGTACATTAGACTCAATTCCCTCAAAAATACTCAGAGGTTTTACCAGTTGTAACTGAACCTTTTCTAACAATAGGTCACATGCCCAAAACCTATAAACTAGCGGTCATTAAACCCCTAATCCAGAAACCAAATCTTGATCCAACTATACTACCTATCATTTATATCCAAGAAATAGAAAAAGCTGTGGCCCAACAATAATGCTTATATCTGCACAGGAATCTGTAACGTTTCAAGGGGACAGGTGTGACGCAAATGCAAGATTTTAAGTTATTTATTAAAGGAAGCAAGAAACGGACTATACTGACGAAAACCACAAACCACACGAGAATACACGTAATGGAAAACATTAGGGGTGACCTGCAATAGTCGCTGATTCGCTGACTATACCCCCTAGTCGACTATGAACGTCATGTTTGCGCATTAACAATAGGCATCTTCCTTATTACACATTAATAAATCACACCCTGCTGTTGCACAATCCAAACGAGCGGAGCTGAACATGCTACAGAATACGCGCAGCATCTGCCGAGATTATAATGGCTACTAAAAAACTTCAAAAGTATTTTGAAAAACAAAGATGAATCAAACAAATTAAAGTGCAAGTTATGTCATCAACGTCTTTCATTTCGCACGACAACAACCAACATGGCATACCTTTAAAATGCGTAAGGTGAAAAAAAAAGTTTGTTGTTTCAGTCGTCTCATCGCGGTGCGTCTCGGCAAGTAGGCCTATAAAAATTTTTTGTTGTTTGCTTTTAAACCCCATTACTTGAACCTTTCCTTGTATTTTTTTGCTGTTGTGTGGCAATTTTAAAAATATTTTTAGGCAGGCATATTTTATTTAAAATATTTTTGACATTTTGCACAGTGCCTGTCTGACAGTTAGATATGCGCAATGCGCACTGACGGCTAATTTTCTCTAACGTTTCATAAAAAAATAAATAAGTAAATAAATAAAAGCTGAATAAAGCCAACCTACCATGTTTATTCATTTATCTGAGTGTTTTAGGTTTTTACTTTGAAGAGGAAAAAAGTCCTGAATGAGAACGGGATCCTGTTTAAGGTGCTCTAAATTAAAAATTTTTTTTAAAACCTGATTCGACTGTTAGTCGACTAAAGGCAAAAGCTGACAAATCAGATTCGACTATGAAAATCCTTAGTTGAATACACCCCTAGAAAACATGCAAGAGGACAAACAGAACCACTAAGAGACAGAACTAATCATGAACTAACTACGAAGACAACACAGATATTCATACAACAGAACTTAGAACTCACAGAGGACTATACGAACATAAGGGGTACAAACGCTCAGGGTTATAAATGCAGAGACTACTACAAAACTAAACAGAATGCATCGAGCTGCAGACAGTGAATATGACATGAATGACAAAACCGAAAGACTTAACTAATCAAGGACGCATCAACCAGCAGATGAAACAAAGAGAATGAGAATACTATGGAGTTAAAAGAGAAGGGAAGAGAGAACTACTGGGGAAAATGGAAACGAAGGGAAATAACTACCAAACACAGGGAGACAGAACAAGGAAGCTAGAAACAGATGCAGAGCACAAACTAGAATGCTAACAGAAATAAAAATAGAAAAACAAGGCAGGGCTAGGCGAGGCAGAGCAAGAAAAATGAATACTCACAACACACAATGACCAATGAGGGTAGACAGGGCAGGGGAGACCAAGTACACAAAACCCATGGAAGTAAAATGAGACACAGTTGGAAACACTGAGGATGGGGCGTGGCAGAAAGGAGGGAACCCAAGGAGACGGGGAAGCTAGGTGGGACAAGGGAGGAGGGCGGAGCTGGACGTGACAGAATCAAATATTTGAAAAGTTCCAGTCTGGATTTAGGCCCCACCTAGTTTAATTAACAAATAATCTCCTTTTTGCTGTTGATCAAGGTTATGTATCTGTATTAGTGCTTCTTCATCTTAGTGCAGCATTCAACACAATAGATCACAAGATCCTACTAGAAAGGTTAGAATCATAGGTACAGCCTTTCATGGTTAAATTCTTACTTAACCAATCATTATCGGTTTGTAGAGCTCAATAATATTCCCTCCAAATGCACAAAAGTGAAATACGGAGTCCCACAAGGCTCCATCTTAGGACCACTATTATTTAGAATTTACATGCTACAATTGGGAATAGTTATAAACAAACATGGTGTCAACTAACTGCTATGCAGATGACACCCAACTTTACACATCAGCCAAACCTAACGTCAAATCCAGATTAGGAAAATTTGAGGCCTGCGTAAGAGATGTTACATGCTGGATGTGGCTAACTTCCTCCACCTTAATGGTAAAAAAAACGGAAGTTCTCCTTCTGGGCCCAAAGGCTGCAAGAGAGAAAATCTAATGCTAAATATTGCAGACTACCCCATTACTCCTGGCTCAGTAGCCAGAAATCTTAGCGTCATACTCGATTCTGACCTATCATTTGATAAATACATAGGTAATACTATGATAGCTTTTCTACATCTCTGTAACATTGCCAAGCTAAGAAATGCATTATCCCAGCATGATGCAGAAACATTAGTACATGCCTTTGTTAGCTCCAGATTGGAGTACTGTAACTCATTACTGTCAGGATGCTCAAATAGGAATCTAAATACACTTCAATTAGTTCAAAATGACACAGCCAGAGTTCTAACTAAAACTAGAAAATGTAATCATATCAGCTCAGTCTTATCAGCCCTGTATTGGCTCCCAGTTAAAGCCCAAGACCAAGCACTGCATAGGCTTGCTCCTGATTACCTCCAAGGGGTGCTGATGCTGTCATCCTGTCACTGCACTTGATCACTCAAGTTTGTTGATGATGTAGTGGGTGGATGCCAACGTCTCAGGATGCTTCGAAGTCTGTGTTACCTTCTGGTTCTGACCTTTTATCTAGGCTGTAATAATGTAATCCTGGAGTTGTTGCCACACTCCAGAAATGTTTAAATTTCCTCTGTCCCACATATAATCCCATACAGAGCTAATTGTCCCTCTTTTCTTTTTCCAAATGGCTGCCGTCCTACCCGAGAAATACTGAGACAAGGAGAGACGAGCCTTTTCCGGCTGTATCTCTACAGTCCTGGTCTACTATTACTGACCAAAAGTCTAGGACTATTAAGAATAAGAATAACATAGAGAAGATGTATATAAATAGACACAAAGATGAGAATTATTTATCATTCCCATCACTTCTTTGTTTATGTGTCTCTTTTATGGTTGTCATGGTGACCGGCGTATGCCAGAGGAGGATAGGTTCCCCCACTGAGTTTTGGTTCTCTTGGTTATTATCTTGGAACCAAGATAAGAACCAAGATCTTGATATCTTGGCAATATTAGTAGAGGTTATGCAACAGAGCACACACACACACACACACACACACACACACACACACACACACACAGTGTAGCTGAAAGAACTCTGGACCTTGGTGGGGTTGTTCAGTGTGGGGTAGTGACAGCACCCCCTCACTGTTCATTACCAAAAGCTCCTTGACAGGAAAATAGAACATGTGGCATTTTAAAGCAGCTGCTTCTACTACAGTGGAAAAATCCTCCTGGGTGAAAACACCTCTCACCTGTCCAACCTCCGTAAATACCATCACTCATCTCGTTTACAATGTTTCTCTCTGCGGTACGTTTCGGGTACTGAGCATTTTTAAAACACGAACCAGAACCAGCAGTTATTCCCAGTCTGCTCCTGCACATCTTCTGTGCAGTCCGGTTCTATGGTGTGAACTGTAACCCTGGATGATGCAGGTCAGAGGTTCCCTCCACCACAACCAATGTATCAACAGTCTTACCTTCAGCTTGGAGAGCTGACCCAGGTCCTTGGCAGCACTGAAGATCATCTGAGCTCCTTGCTATATGGCAAAAAAGACACACAGAGCATGATCGCAGAGTGAATTAATGTGTAAACATGTATCAAGGAAACATATGTATCAGCATCACTGGGTCAGTTCAGGAAACATGAGTGGATTGGCATCACTGGGTCATATCCAGCACTCTGCTGCAGTGGGCAGTCTGGGTCATATCCAGTCATCAAGAACATAATGCTGTTGAATATGTTGACACTTTTGAATTGTCCAATTCCCACAAAGAAGCCTTTAAGTTCACATAAAAAAAAACAAAATCCTAATCGCCTACTGTAATGTAATTATGGTGCATTATGTTCATCCTATTTTCAAGTGCTACCAACGTATTCAGCTTGGTATGAACAGTATGAACTGCAGCATCAGAGCACACTGGGGGCTTGGGCTAACTCTAGAGTAGTGTTTTTAGGGGGAGTGGACCTAACTCTACACTACTGTTTTCTAGGGGAAGTGGCTCTAACCCTACCCTACTGTTCTCTAGGGGGAGTGGATCTAACCCTATACTACTGCTTTCTAGGGGAAGTGGCTTTAACCCTACACTACTGTAGCTGACGCTCAAAATAGAGCAATGTGTTACCGTGGCAATGCCAGATGTTGTGAGATTATATTTTATTTCTGATTGTTGTCTTTTATGTCACATAAAATTTAAGAAATGCAATTCATAGACCTTACTGAAATTATACTATTATACTAATAATTATATTTGCTGAGAGACGTCATTTCCTGTCTGGGTAACGTGCGCGGGAAATTGTGAGCGGAAAAGTGAAAGAGAAGGATAAGCGATGACTATCTACTACTGGTTAAACAGGCGCACACGGTAACTATTGAAAAAATTGAAATTTGTGTATGTTACGCCTCGCCGCCGATCTCGGCGGTGACGCGTTGGTTTTAACGTGGTGAGGACTCAAACGCGACCCGTTAAAACAAACGGCAAAAAAACAGCCAAATGAAACCTCCGCGAATGCGGGAAAAAAATGAAAACAAAAAACCCAGAGGGAAACAATAGGAGAACAACACGGAGAAGCTCGACGTGTGAAAAGACCAGGTAAGTAAAACAAACAAAAAACACGCGGAAAGAGATACAACGCGTCCACAAAAGAAAAACGGGAAAAAACGAAAAGTACACGGAGACAATCTCGACGTGTCAGAGAGGAAGGGAAAAAAATAAGAAACAAAAGATGAAGCTATGGTAACAAGACCTATAGCTTCTACCTGGTACCTGTCAGTCTGTTAACCAGAACACTGGAGAACAAACCAACTAAGAACAAAGAGGGAAAAGACGGAAGGAAACGAAAAACAACCTGAGAACGCTCAGGGTAGAAACAGGAGAACTAGAGAAACGAGACGTAGTCTGGAGACGAGAGAAAACTGGCTTGGGCTGTAAGTGTACGGAACAACAAACAACTTCAGCAATGAGTTGCTGAAGTTGCTTGTCTTAAATAGGCTGCTGAACAGGTGCAACCTATCGGGCTTGATTGCCCCTGGTTCCAGCTCGCGGGCTCCGCCTAGTGGCAGCAGGAGGCACGTGCCTGGGTCGAACCCTGACAGTGTAACCTTGTGAAAGAAAATGTTTTCTTAAAATGATGTATGTGAAATGTGTTTTCTCTTGTCAGTTTTCACGGTGTTCAGTAACTTGACACAGAAAATAAAACGGTTGTGGACATCAGTAAGAAGCGTCAGTCTGATTACCAGAGTAGATACAACTACTGTTCTCTAGGGGGAGTGGATCTAACCCTATACTACGACCTCATGAGGGCTGGCCAAAAGAAGATCTCTATAAAAGCCTCTCTATAGAAGATCTCTTCTTCTGTTTCACCCAAGCTGTGCGTGCTCCTGAGGGCTTTTTCCCTGTCAAGTTGACCGAGTGCACAGGCACACAGCTCCATATAAGGACACAATACTTCCCAGTGCACCGGCCACTGGACCAAGCTGTACCATGGCTTTGAAATGGTTACAATGACATCACAAACAAATCTCATGCTGCATCTGTTTAAATGGCTCAGGGGAAGAGCTATCACCCAAGCGCTCGACCTGCACCTACATCCACCTCCACCTCCACCTGCACCTACGTCCAGATCAGAATGGGCCTCCATGCGTGTCTGTTTGTGTTTATATAGACCCCATGCTGGGAGCAGATGTGGACGGGTTGCCGTGCCAGGGCCCACACATGTCGTCTGGGCTGCTCACCGTCTGCTCTGTTAACGGAGGCAGCACGATTTGACGCTCGATGGTGTTGAGCACAATCTTCCACAGCTCCTTCAGAACACGCTTCAAAACTGTCTTCTCACAGATCTTAGCAAACAGAATTAAACTGCAGAGGGCAGGAGAAAGAGAGAGAGAGAAAGAGAGAGAGAGATGAAATAATGAGAAAGAAAGACAAGAGAGAAAGAAAAATGCACACAGAGATGATGATTATTATTATTATCATTATTATTATTACCAGTTACAGAGGCAATAGAGGCAACTGTGGAATGTTTACACTGTCTTCACTGCCCCTGACAATCGTTCATGGGAGTTCTATAACCCATAATACATGGCAGACTCCACCAGCACTCCCATCAGCAGTGCAATATTTATGGCTTAGTGGGATATAAAACCAGAGGATTTGGCATTTGCATGTAATTAAAAAGGATGCAGTAATTCCCAAATGGCCTGAATGTTTTGTGGAGGAAAGCCAGTGGTGGTTCAGAGAAGGGCTTACACACTGTGGAAGGCAAACAGGTGGATATTTACACACTGCCACAGTACCTTCCATCTGCAGTATACACAGTATTCATCACCCATGATCCCCAGAAAGTATCTATAACATATCATTTTCTACACCATTCAAGTCTACGTTGTTCAGTGTTGGTAGCAGGGATACGTGGAGCAGGAGGGTTCTGTATGAAACCTGCTTCTCTCTGAGGAGCCTGAAACTGGGAAGACACAGGTGAGAGGTCATCTGAATCAGGCCCTCTGAGGTCATTCTTGAGAGTCCAGTTGTGTGGGCTATCCAGGTTTGCTCAGAGCACTCATCTATCGTGTTTGTCTGGCCAGTGAGGTGTGGTATGGTCGGAAGGTCTTACTTCTTGTCCAGCAGGTCCATGAGGGGGCGGAGCACGGTCTCGGCATCCATGGCAGCGTTGCTACTGTTCCCACCATTTCCCTTGATCTGCATGAGCTCCTGGTTCATCTGCTTCACACAGTCCTCGATGACTGGCTTAAAGCTGACACAGGAAATGACATCACACTGTGATGTGCTCATAATACACTAATATTCTTTGTTGAGAGACAGCTATCAAGTAATGAGCATTCAGGATTCAGCATGAGCATTGAGCAATTAACTTATGCAAGGTTAGTGTTCCAGGAGATGAGCATAGCCACATAGTGGTGCTTTACAGGAAACTCTTCTCCTCTTATCTCATCCTGCACTCTCATGATCTTGATCTGTGCTTCTTTTCACTGTAGTGCTATATGAGTGTGACTATTACCTGGACCCAAAGACACTGCTCAGCTCATCCAGAACTGTGTTCAGCTTGTTCTGAAGTTCCTTCAGGAGGTCACTGGCCTCAGCATCCAGCTAAGAGAGAGAGAGAAATAGAGAGAGAAAGAGAAAGAGAGAGACTTACTGTCAGTTCTTTGTCCGCTGTGGATCGTGGACTCACAGCGGTGAAGTGGACATTGAGGGATTTTTTTGGACAGTCATGTGTGTAGATTACAGATTAGAGGACCCTTTATATCAGGTGTCTCTAATAATAATAAATGGACCTTTTATGTAGCTCAAAAGGTTTTACAGGAAATGTACCATCATAAAAAGAATGGACATATTACTTGTGGTAATTTAGTCATGTGAAATCAAGAAGAATGCACTTCTATTAAAAAAAGAACATGAAAATACAGAATAGTTTCTTATTCATCCACAAGTTTAATCTACTAGGCTATCTTAAGGCTGTGATGCACACCCACTGCTATGAGATACACCCAGTTAAAAAGTGTGTGTGTGCAGGACATGACCATGACCAGGACCATGCAGCAGGACCAGGACCATGCAGCAAGCTTCCTGCGGAACATGCAGGTGCTCTTAAAGTTGAAAGACCGGGCAGGTCGGGCCCAGTGTGGGCCTACAGACACTACCGCCCTCTCAGGCAGGACGGGCCCAGCGTGGTCCTATAAGCATCACCACCCTCTCAGGCAGGCCGGGCCCAATGCGTGCTTATAGACATCACCACCCTCTCAGGCAGGCCAGGCCCAGTGCGGGCCTATAGACATCCCCACCCTCTCAGGCAGGTTGGGCTCAGTGTGGGCCTATAGACACCACCACCCTCTCAGGCAGGCCGGGCTCAGTGTCGGCCTACAGACATCATCACCCTCTCAGGCAGGCCAGGCCCAGTGTGGGCCTACAGACATCAACGCCCTCTTAGTGCCCTCTGGTCAATCACATTCCCGGAAGTGCAGGATTAATCGCAATCAGGAACTGTGCTGAGCAACTCCCTTGGGGCCTGCACCTGAGAGTAACTCTGGGGCATACACCTGAGAGTAACTCTGTGGGGCATGCACCTGAGAGTAACTCTGGGGCATACACCTGAGAGTAACTCTGTGGGGCATACACCTGAGAGTAAGTCTGGGGCATACACCTGAGAGTAACTCTGTGGGGCATACACCTGAGAGTAACTCTGGGGCATACACCTGAGAGTAACTCTGGGGCATACACCTGAGAGTAACTCTGTGGGGCATACACCTGAGAGTAACTCTGTGGGGCATACATCTGAGAGTAACTCTGGGGCATGCACCTGAGGGTTACTCTGGGGCATACACCTGAGAGCAAGAAGGCTGATCTCCTGTCTGTCACACCCAGACGGACAGAGAGCACCTCCAACACCACCCTGTCACTGAGGTGTTAATGATGAGCATACTGGCACAAATTTAAATAGATAAGTTATTTTGATGATTATTTCATGTAAAAGTTGAAGGATACATTATATGCTACCATGTAGAGTTCCACGTGTCTTAATATGAAGAGCTTTGCTCATTAGAAAACTGAGAATTAGTTTCATCCTACAACTTTTGTCTTTATGAATAACAGGAAGGTTTTCTGCAGTCAGACACTATAGTGGTGGACTCAAACCCGTTCAGTGAAAACTGTTCCATATTAATGCCTTTCCTTCAATTGCATTAAATGCATCTGATAACTCAACATCAGAGGGCCAAAATTTGAACCAAAGTTTGATCAGATATGTGCAGGGTTAGTAAAATATAATCTAGAACTGTGGATTAACTATAGAAAAAGTACAAGTGTCACTTAAAATAAATTTAATTAAAGTCAATTTAATTAAAGTAATCTAACTTTAAGTAAATGACTTTTTACTGAAGCTTAAGTAAGAAGTAGAATTATGTGTTTTAACCACAGAGCTTCCGTCTGTGATTGGTGGAGGGAGAGATGGGGGTTCTGTCTGTGAGAGGTGGTGGAGGGAGAGATGGGGGTTCCTTCTGTGAGAGGTGGTGGAGGGAGAGATGGGGGTTCCTTCTGTGAGAGGTGGTGTAGGGTGAGATGTGGGTTCTGTCTGTGAGATGTGGTGGAGGGAGAGATGGGGGTTCTGTCTGTGAGATGTGGTGGAGGGAGACATGGGGGTTCTGTCTGTGAGATGTGGTGGAGGGAGAGATGGGGGTTCTGTCTGTGAGATGTGGTGGAGGGAGAGATGGGGGTTCTGTCTGTGAGATGTGGTGGAGGGAGAGATGGGGGTTCTGTCTGTGAGAGGTGGTGTATGGTGAGATGAGGGTTCTGTCTGTGAGTGGTGGAGGGAGAGATGGGGGTTCTGTCTGTGAGAGGTGGTGTAGGGAGAGATGGGGTTTCCTTCTGTGAGAGGTGGTGGAGGGTGAGATGGGGGTTCTGTCTGTGAGATGTGGTGGAGGGAGAGATGGGGGTTCTGTCTGTGAGAGGTGGTGTAGGGTGAGATGTGGGTTCTGTCTGAGATGTGGTGGAGGGAGAGATGAGGGTTCTGTCTGTGAGAGGTGGTGTAGGGTGAGATGGGGGTTCTGTCTGTGAGAGGTGGTGTAGGGTGAGATGGGGGTTCTGTCTGTGAGATGTGTTGGAGGGAGAGATGGGGGTTCTGTCTGTGAGAGGTGGTGGAGGGAGAGATGGGGGTTCTGTCTGTGAGAGGTGGTGTAGGGTGAGATGTGGGTTCTGTCTGTGAGATGTGTTGGAGGGAGAGATGGGGGTTCTGTCTGTGAGATGGGAGTTCTGTCTGTGAGAGGTGGAGGGAGAGATGGGGGTTCTGTCTGTGAGGTGTGAGATGCATAAAAATAATAAGCGATAACATTTGTTTTAACAGCACAGTTCTAAACTCTGTTGATAATAAACAAGTCCATTGAAACAAACCAACACAAGTCCTATGGATTTACAAAGCTGACTGCCTCGACTTTGTTTGGAGTCGATTATTCATGCCATTATGAACAAGCCTATCAATATGTATGTAATGAAACATGGTTTATGCATAAGATTATCACCCTAATGTTACCCAGAGGCTCGTGAAATCCTACAGCAGAAGGGTGAGGGGTTGAGGGTATTCCTGTAGAGAATTCACACACTACTGATAAATGAGAGGCAAGAACAATGAATCAGAACTATAAATCCTAATTCCAGATTGAGAGCATTAGCATGTCCCATGAGACGAGCACATGTCCGGCAATATGTTAAGATCCGCTAAAAAAGAACACCAGCAATCACTTGGCTCAGACTGAGAGGATCATCGGTCCATTACTGCATCAGTACACACAGCATGGCAGATGAAAATGCGCTGGAAGACCAAACATTGGTGCAGTGCGCTAGCATTAACAGTATGCTAGGACATTAACATTAGCATTATGCTAGGATATTATGCTAACATTGACTCTTGCTAGACGGAAATACAAACTGTAGGTGCACATGAAAATGATTTAAATGAATCTATGGTGGAGTGCAGGAAGTCACAGTGAATTTATTTATTGAACAAGTAAAACTGCAGTACAGTAACCTTTTGAAAATTCAGTGAAATATATTTTAATATCTGAATTTTATGTATGGCAGTAGGCTTGTAATAAATATATATCTTCTTTCCATACTGTGCTTAAATATACTGTCTGAAATAAGGCGAGATTATAAGTGTAGGCCATAGGCACAAATGCTAGTGGTGCACTGGAGTGATATACGATAATTCCACATGCTTTATCAAGACCGGAACAACCGAGAGCTAGTGGCCGCAGGCACCATTAAAAAGAGTCAGACTTCAGTTTTTGTATTTAACACATCTTAACTGCTCACTGTTAAAATAGACAGATAAAATTGACCAGGGACTTCAGGGCTAACTAGAGATGATATGATCAGGCAGTAAGAAAAATACAAAGAGGGAGAGGGGTGGGGTAGAGAGAGAGAGAGAGAGAGAGAGAGAGAGAGGGGGGGGGAGGGAGGGAGGAGAGAGAGAGGGGTGGAGTAGAGAGAGAGAGGAGAGAGAGAGGGTGGGGTAGAGAGAAATAAGAGAGAGAGGGAGTAGAGAGAGGGGTGGGGTAGAGAGAGAGAGAGAGGGGGAAGAGAGAGAGACAGAGAGGGAGAGGGTTTAAAGAGAGACTAACAATGGTAAAATAACAGGTGTTTCTGCTTGCCAGAGCCCTTTCTGAAGGTTCACTCCCTCTGGAATGCTGAAGACTGGGGTTCCCTGCACTGTAAATACAGAAACACTTACACTCCACTGATTGTTTTCTGAACTGTTACAAATCTTTTATTTATAATTGTGATAATGTATCTTTAATTACATTCTACTCTTACTTTGCTAATTGCTTTGGGAACTCGTGCATGACAGTTATTTGTGAAGACTTTTACCTCAAAATAAGAAAAATATCCCTCGAAAAGGAATGAAGAGATATGTAAAATAAGCTAATGTAATTCACACATGCAGTGTGCTTGCTAACAGCCATTAGGATCCTGATGGAGATTCACAGCTTGGTGTTAGTAGGTCTTCTGGCCACCAACAGCTTCATGTCAAGAAGCCAAGATGCTGTTTTTTTCACCCAATTTAACAGTGTCCAGTTGCTGTTTTTGCCTAATAGCATCATTAGTTTGAGATTGGACATGCTATCTTTGTCTTGTATAGTTACCCAATTGAACAAAAATGAGTCAGTATTTGTACTGCAATATGGCTAATGTCAGATATCAAAATCTTATTTTATTGTCAGATGTCAGAACTAATTAGTATCTTGGGGAATCCAGTCTGGACAGTCAATTAATATTTGCAGAAGAACTTGGTAAAAGCCTTGGTGAAGATGTTTTCTGTGTAGCTCAGGTTGATTGTGTCCAGTGCAGTACGAGTGGTGGGTTCATGTTCAACTCCAAACAGACCTTTGCTGCGAATGTAAGAGTATATTAAAGACCACATCTGCTCCTGAAAGTGGATCACCCTACAGAGTTTAGCTCCAACACACCTAGTTGTAAAGTTCAGATGTTTCTGAAGGCCTTGATGCACTAAAGAGCAGGACCAGGAGTGCTAGCGCTCGGCAGTGTCCAGGGCTGGAGTCTGGCACCGCACGCTTAGGAACTCCTCCAGCACAAGGCATGCATACCAGCAAGATGTACATGGGCTTCTAAATCTCTGACCTCAGAATAATGGGGGAGAGAAGCAGAATGGTCAGATGTCTCAAATTTAGCACGTCCATATTTAAGTTCTGAGACTAGAAACAATGAACGTTAGTTTAAAGGTGGAAAAGTAAAGATGAGTGAGGTGGAGAAACAGTCTACCTCTGGTGAACCTAGGTGGTGGAGTTGGACAGCTCATTGGTGTGTGATAGCATGCCATACTCCAGTAAGGTTAGCACATGCACTTGGAGGTGGAGGTGGGGGGGGGGGGGGGGGGGGGGTACAGGTGAAGTGGGGTGGGACGCTGTGATGCCTGGATGGCCTAAACTGGACAACTGAAGGTAGGAAACCTGACCTCCACTGCTGGGATGGAAAACTAGATTCAACCCAAATTCTGGAACTCTAAAACCAGAGTGGACCAAGAATTCAAAAAGTTGATTCTAGTTGATTCAAGGTGCATGTCCACATACTGTGCAGCTGTGGAGGAGTGGCTTAGCAGAGATGGAGAAGGAAACCTATTCACACACCTTACAGAAGGCCACAACCCCTTCCTCCTGGAAGACACGCCCAGAAAAGGCGGGTAAAGGTGAAAAAAGAAGAAGAAGGGGAACAGAAGACAGGACACAAGACATTTTCACAGTTACAGGAGGAGCAGAGACAGGAAGAGGTATCACAGAGATAACAGAGAGAGACAGAAAGGAAAGACAGACCGAGATACAGAGCACAGAAAGGAAAGAGACAGAGCACAGAAAGGAAATATGGAGTGAGCAAGAGAGACAGCGAGAGAGACACAGAGACAGACAGGGGAGACAGGAATTCCAACACACAGGCACATTAATACGAGGGGAACATCCATTGCATAAAACATCGTTTGGTCCACTAGGTACAGAACTGGTGTTAGAGAGTAATTTGATATAAATGGCTTTCCTATTTGTTTCCAGTGCAACACACTCAAGGTTAGGAGATTAGCCAATGAGCACGCATGTGCTCGCTGATCAGCGCACAGTACAGCCCCTCACTGCACACCTTTCATGGCTGAAATGAGGTAATGCTGTTGACTAAGTCTTGTTTTCTGCAGGGATTTCCTCTTCTGGGTGTCCCAGTTGGCCCAACATGGCTGCTCTCCAATAAAACAAGATGTTTTTGCAGTGTCAGCGCTCCTACGAGCAGATGGATTAAAGCAAGCGATCCCTATTCCTGCGCGTGGGACAGGGGTGTGTGTGGGGCTGGAGGCAGCGTGTTTTAGAGGCTCACACACCTACCTGTTTCCCTCCCATTGACTCGAACATCTTTTCCAGCTGAACTCGGAGCTGCTGGATGTTGTTGAGAAGGATGCAGGGCTGCCATGGAAACAATTAAGAACATTGAAAATTAATTTGTGTTTAGGGAAGATATTGATTAAGATGATGAAGATGCTAGCCCCTTCTTCCCATTTTTAAATATGTACAGACAAGCATCCAATCAGGGTCCGACTAGACTCTTTATTTTAGTAGATCTGAGCACATTCCAGCTGGTTAAAACACCCTTTAGTTAAACATATACTTCATGACAATGTAAATTGTAAATGCTGTTATTTAACCTTGAACTTAACAATAGTGGAAGAAAACTGAAAACCCTGAATGCTTATCCGAGGGGTTAAAACTGCATGCATACTGAGTCATAACGAGTTTGGGTGCCTCCCAGCTAATTATCATTTGCAATTATGTTTTCCGTCTCCCCTTTAGTCAAAATGCGCTTGCCAACACATTGATAAATGACACTTGGATAGTGAAAGCGAGTCCAGAGTCTTCAGGCTAAAGAAATAAATCAGCATTCTCCATAACGAGTGATCAGGTAGCAGTGGTGGGTGTGAGGCCTGCAGGATGCTGCTCATGGATCCGCAGAGCAAAGTGAAGTGGATCAGGCTTGCACTAATGAACACATGCATTACTACAGCAGCCCAAATCCCATTCCCATGCAGAAATCCACTGCACGTCTTACCATTTGCTCTGATCGTTACTCTGACGCCTCATTTATCTTATGAAGGGCTCAGTAGATACTCTACGAGCTGAAACACTAAACTGCATGGCAGCAATGGGATCTGGCAGGGTTTCACAGCAGGAGTACAAACCAGTACACATACTGAGTCACTGAGTACTGGTTCAAATTTGAATTGGTATGAAGTAAAAATGGAAACCAGTTTGGACTGGGCTGAACTGGGTATGGCATGCCAGTTGGGCTGCAGACTCAGTGAGCATGAAGGAACACATTTGTGAGTTGAATCAGGGAGGACTCACAAAGTACAGACTCAGAGAGGAGAAACTCAGAGAGGAGATACTCAGAGAAGAGAGACTCAGAGAGGAGATACTCAGAGGAGAGAGACTTAGAGAGGAGATACTCAGAGGAGAGAGACTTAGAGAGGAGATACTCAGAGAGAGGAGACTCAGAGGGTTCATACTCAGAGAGGAGAGACTCAGAGAGGAGACTCAGACAGGAGATACTTGGAGAAGATAGCGGTGGAGTCCGAGAAGAAAGATTCAGAGAGGAGATACTCAGAAAAGGGAGACTCACAGAGAAGAGACTCATAGATATACTCAGAGAGGAGAGAGGCAGAGTCTGTACCACAGTCATTAGAATATACTGGTCATTAGTGTACACAGGTCATTAATGTACACCAGTAATTAATGTACACGAGTCAAATGGTTTTCTGAACCTGTTTGTCAGTGATACCAGAGTTGATAACTGAACACATTACACTATTAGACTAACCCAGTTAACTGAACATTGCATGAATGTTGTACTATTAGACTAATCCATTTTCAAATCCATTTTCAAAAATATACACTGCACAGCTATATACTAAAACACATGCCCAGAACTATGACCAATGTGGACCTATCACAATAGGCTGAAGGCTGGTCTCCGTGGCAACATAAGGGCGCATGTCACAGCTGAACAGAACAGAGATGTCTGAGATACACACCACCTTCTCCGTGTTCAGGAAGCTGCTGATGTCTTTGGAGATGATTGCAGCATACTGCAGTAGGACTTTGTTGATGGTCTATAATGACAAAGCAACATATCAATCTTATAATACAGTATTTACACTCATAAAGAGTTATTATTAATCCAGCAAAATCTATATAGATGATTTATATAATATATACAATCTATATTCAGAGTTAACAGTATCAACTACACTACTTGATACTGATTTGTTTACACACACACACACACACACACACACACACACACACACACACACACACACACACACACACACACACACACACACACACACACACACACACACACACACACACCCCTACACCTTAAACTTTCACTGAAGGTTCATTGTCAAGTGTTTTACTGACAAGGATCATAACTCTTGTGTGAGCCAATTAAATAACATTGTAAATAAATATATAAAGTTGTGAGTAATTTGTTAAGATCAATAAGCTGTTGAATGAATTCATTAGAGTTCCCTTCATCCAGGAGGCAGATATCCCCACAATACTCACTCTCCCTCATCTCTTTCTTTCTCTCCCCTCATCTCTCTCTCTTTCATTCTCCCTTCATCTTTCTCTCTCCCTAATCACTCTCTCTCCCCTCATCTCTTTCTCTCATTCCTTTTTCTCACCCCTCATCACACTTTCTTTCTCCCCTCATTTCTCTCTCACTCTATCACATCCTCTGCTGCGTTGTAAATACAGTCTTGAAACACAGTGTGGTTGTGTGTGTGGTGTTAGTCTGCTTTTCACTCCTGGTGACAGGCTGAGACTCTGTATATAGATGTGGATTTTGAGGCAGGATGAGTGAGGGTAGGGTGTAGGGTGGTGAGGTGGAGTTTATGAGAAGTGCGGTTTATGAGGGGTGGAGTTGTGGAAGATGAGGTGTGTGTGTGTGTGTGTGTGGCAACAATGAGGAATTGCTTTGCCCTTTTTAATTAATTTGCATTCAGTACAGAGGGGCAGCAAGGGATCCTGGGTAAGAACATTCGATGGATACATTGGGACCACCTACTTGGTTATGTGTGTGTGTGTGTGTGTATGTGTGTGTGTGTGTGTGTGCCTGTGTGAGACAATTGGCAAAAGTTGAAGTAACCTGTAAATGTCCGAGGGTCTGTAGTGTAATCTGGACTGAGAACAGAGTATCTGAACAGAGAATACACTGTTCTGACATTCAAACCCAAATGTTACACTAAGCTCTAAGCTTTTAGAGACAACTACACATCCCACCATTACACACACACACACACACACACACACACACACACACACACACACACACACACACACACACACACAAATGCTTTCTTACATGAGAATAATTGCCCTCTGTCCTCTGCTTGTAGACATCTGTAGGCTAGAATTTGTCTTCTCTCTCTCCATCTCTTTCTTTGTAGTTTTGTAATCTATGCCCTTTGTATGTGCATCTGTGCTTACCTGGATTCATTATATTAGATTTGAACTTCTCTACCCAGATATGAACTTTAACCTTCTTTAACACTTACTTCACACCTAACCCTAAATAGCAGACTTTGCTTACCTCACAAAAGGTGTGTGGGGGCACGTGGGCGGTGTGAGGATGTGAACAGGGGTGTGAGGGGATGAAAAGGGGTGTGCAGGGTGAACAAGGATGTGCAGGGGTGAACAGGGGTGTGCAGGGGTGAACAGGGTGTGTGGCAATGTTGTTGGAGTGAGGGGGCATGTGGGGGCGTGGTTTGGGGGCACTCACCTTGGCAAACCTGCACATAAAGTGGGCGAGGGCCTGAGGGTTGGGACACTCCAACTTCCTGATGATCTCGAAGCTCTGGTTGAGCTGTGTAAACACGTCCACAACTGAGCAGGAGAACAGAGCGTGATCTGACGTCTGCTGGAACTGTGGCGGGTGGGTCAAAGAGAAGAGAAATACAGTCAAATAGAGAAAAAGACAGAAAAGATAAATATACAGAAAGACAGGCATACAGAGAGAATTAAATAGATTTAAGAAAGTTCATGTAGCCCAGCAGCACTATCTCACAACCTCATTACTTCAATACCTCATTTACTCACTACCTCATTACTTCATTACCTCACAACCTCATTACCTGACCTCATTACCTCATTGTCATTTGGAGTCTTGAAATTCCCATAACATAATCATTAGTTTATATTCCCCATGATGTGGAATTATCACCTTCTGCATTGTAAATTGTTTCCTCACTTGCAATGATATAATGTGTTCACAAACCCTGCAGATATCTGTAAGCACGCACTGCATGCCACCTTACTGATGGGAGGGGTGTGAGATCTGCGTATGTGAAGCTGTATTTGTTAACATGACGGGCATGTGCGCATGTCCAGCTGTAATCATTAATGTGATGGGTGTGTGCACATGTGCAGGCAGCTGTAATCGTTAACGTCACGGGTGTGTACATGTGCAACTGCAATTGTTAACGTCACGGGCGTGTGCATATGTGCAGCTTTAATCGTCAACGTCACGGCGTGTGCATATGTGCAGCTTTAATCGTCAATGTCACGGCGTGTGCATATGTGCAGCTTTAATCGTCAACGTCATGGGCGTGTGCGCATGTGCAGCTGTAATCGTTAGCGTGACAGGTGTGTGCATATATGCAATTTTAATCGTTAACGTTATGGGCGTGTGCATATGTGCAGCTTTAATCGTCAACGTCACGGCAGTGTGCGCATGTGCAGCTGTAATCGTTAACGTGATGTGTATGTGCAAGAGCCAGTCTCAGTCGCACGTGACAGTGTCTGTGCACACTGCAGATGATGTGGGGTTGCAGCGATTAGCATACAAATCCAATCAGGGCTGCGGCTCTGGAGTCATGACGACTGTGCAGTGCACAATTACTATAGGCCTATGAATGATGCTGTAAGTGTTCGGTTGCCCCGACGATGAGGTCCTACTGTTCTCCCCACGAGCACACTTCCCTCTCACGTCATTCATTCTCTTGGCTTCTAACATTCATATGTTCATGTTTGTTCAGTGGCTACTCATTAGGCCCTTAAATCAGATGAGTCTATTTCTTAAACCGGTGCCTACTGGCACGCGCGTTTCCAGCCAGCGTAACTACACACCATGTGCAGTCCCCTTGTGCAGCTTGGAGCAGGACTACTCTTGGAGCGTTTCATCTAAAACTACTGTTGCTGCTCCCTAATGAAGCCGTGCAGAGCCCGATTAGCCAGAATCTCATTTGGATGAAACTACCTGGTCCTTCTTAGCTTTGATGACATGATTGTTTGTTGATTTATTTGATAGAAGAAGTTCTGATTTCACAGGTAAACAGGGAACCTTTAAAATGTTCCCCACACTGGTTTATACAAAGTGCCTATGGTAGGCAGCACCAGCACACTATACAGCAACACTGTTACAGTTCAGCTAATCGTGCATGAGCAACTTTTCAGGAACACCCTTCTGAGGACAGTGAGGACTGGTGACGGGTCCTACCCCATCTTTCTTGTCTCTTTCCAAAGCACCGTTGAGAAAATCCATGGCGACGTCTTCATTTTCATCCAACCACTGAATAACGAATGGCTCAAACCACCTGCAGAGGAGCAGAATCAAACCCACCTCCGTTTACCCCGATCCTTCACACCAGAGTACCCACCTCTGTTTACCCTGACCCTTCTCTGACCAGCATCCCAGTTACCATAGTCACCATAACACTGTGACACTGTGACACCACAGCTGGTGCCTCTCACATGGACTGATCATACCTGGAGATGCTTCAATCAAAATCGCTCCTCAACGCTCTGCACTCCCTCCACAGACCCATGTTTAAATTTGTTTAAATAACCCTAATGGCCGCAAGGCGCTGCATGTGACCTAAACCGTGAAGGCTGGATTATTTATTACACTTTCGCGAGTGACCGTAGCGCGCGACTACGCATACCTCGCCCGAACCTGCGCGAGCAGTGGAGGCGTGTATACTTGGCGATCGATCGCGATATAATACTTGATTTGTGTCCATTTACACCTCCCCTCCGCTAACAATTTACACTCACCACACAACCCCCCCCCCCCCCATTTGTTGATAGTGGCACACTCATTGACTAGACATGTTTAAGTTGGCACTCCATGTCTCAAAGGTTGCCGACCTCTGATCTAGAGAGTCTCTGAGATTTGTATATCTCAGAACGGTCCATTTGGCTTGTCAGTTCTTTTCTGTCAGATGTTCCAATACCAGAGGCTGTCTAAATGTTAGAGAGAGAGAGAGATAGAGAGTTTTCCAGATCTAACTGAACTTATTTTCTTATTATCTTATTTCTTGTAACAAGCTAAATGTGAAACGCAAATGTAGGAGCATCTAGAATATTCTCCATGTTGAGCTTGCTCTTTGGTTTGAGGATGGGGGTAATACTTATAGGCCACAGTTAGAGATGGGGGTAATACTTATAGGCCACAGTTAGAGATGGGGGTAATACTTATAGGCCACAGTTAGAGATGGGGGTAATACTTATAGGCCACAGTTAGAGATGGGGGTAATACTTATAGGCCACAGTTAGAGATGGGGGTAATACTTATAGGCCACAGTTAGAGATGGGGGTAATACTTATAGGCCACAGTTAGAGATGGGGGTAATACTTATAGGCCACAGTTAGAGATGGGGGTAATACTTATAGGCCACAGTTAGAGATGGGGGTAATACTTATAGGCCACAGTTAGAGATGGGGGTAATACTTATAGGCCAGGGTCACTGCTCCTCCACCCAGAACATACTTAAACCATGTGTTCTGTCTTCACATTTGATTTCACTCTTTGCTGTGTTCAGCATGGCACTGTATTCATCTCAGTGTGTTCTGCCTTTGTAATCGTTTCCACTGAGTCCTGTTTCTCAAACTTTATTGCTTAACATCTGCTTTATTTGCTTAACATCATATCCAGGTCATCTACTGGAGCTCTGTTGACCATCTACTTGAGCTCTGCTAACCTCATAACTCCTGTTATGATTCACCCTATCTAAGTCCCTGCTGTGAAAGTTAGGGACCACTGCAAGTGGGAGTAGACTGGGTATACACTGGGGATAGACTGGGTGTAGACTGTAAACTGGGCAGTAAACACACACACACACACACACACACACACACACACACACACACACACACACACACACACACACACACACACACCTGGGTTCTATTAGTTACACTTTTTTGTGTGAATTATTATTAAAAATACATGAGTAAAACAGCAGGACACCAGTAAAATAATGACCGCATAAATCCACACATGTGACTGTGAAGTTTATGTGCAATGACAGCCAGTCATTTCTTATTAACAGACTCCTCCAGCCAAACACTCGGCCATGAATCAGACCCAGGAAAGTCTCCATTATAAACGATCTATTTGATCAGCAAGGCATACTGTGACTGGGGCTTGTATAACGTGGGAGACCTGTGTCTGACTGTGAGACAGAGATGACACTGATGATGCTGTCAGTGCGAAGGTTGAAGAACACCAACACAGAGAATCAGAAGCTGAAACTCAGAGAGGCGCTGGTGCCACGGCAATGTGTATTATTACACCGCAAAAGAACGCCTCGGCAACAGGGACCTGGGAGATGGTGCGGATACTTTAGTGAAGTACAGACAGTCCTTATTGAGTATTAGTGTGAAGATGTGGGAGAAAGAGAACAACACAGAGAGAGAGAGAGAGAGAGAGAGAGAGAGAGAGAGAGAGAGAGAGAGGTTTAGTGGTCTTCATTTTCCTGATGTCATAAACATACAATGAGACTTGACATCTAATTTAGCCAAATTGAAGAAGTATACAGGTGACAAGTGTCTATAGTTTTATTCCCTCTTTGTCTTCTCCTCCCCTCCCCTCTCCTCTCTCTTCCCATCCCCTCCCCTCCCCTCTCCTCTCCTCTCTTCCCATTCCCTCCCCTCCCCTCCCCTCTCCTCCCATCCCCTCCCCTCTCACCTCTCCTCCCCTCCCCTCTCCTCCCATCCCCTCCCCTCTCCTCCCCTCCCCTCTCCTCCCATCCCCTCCCCTCTCCTCCCCTCCCCTCTCCTCCCCTTTCCTCTCCTCTCTTCCCATTCCCTCTCCTCCCCTCCCCTCTCCTCCCCTCCCCTCCCCTCTCCTCCCCTCCCCTCTCCTCCCATCCCCTCCCCTCTCCTCCCCTCCCCTCTCCTCCCCTTTCCTCTCCTCTCTTCCCATTCCCTCTCCTCTCCTCCCCTGAGAGCTGATTACTGCCTGCAAACTGGCCATCAGAACAATAAGGAAGATGAGGAAGAGCAGGAGATGATGAAGGTCAGATGAGGAAGAGCAAGAGATGAGGAAGGTCAGGTGAGGAAGAGCTATGGCGGAGCGTCATCACACCCCAGGATCACTGAGGGGCCAGCAAGTGAATAAAGAGGTGGAGCCACTCGGAAAGCGAAAAAGGGAGAGAGAGAACGGCAGAGAGAGAGAGAGTGAGAGATAGAGAGAGAATAAGAGAGAAAGACAGAAGGAGAGAGATTTAGTGAAAGAGTAGAAATAACAGAGCGCTACGTCTCTGTGGACACCTACAGAGAATATTCTGGTGGGATTCCTGTGAAGGCAGGCAGGTCCCGCACGTACTCGTTGTAGAACCATTTGACTTTGAAGTGCAGATTCATGTACTCTGTGCTCTTACACAGGCGATGCTTCTCATGCTCTGTGAACAAACAGGAAGAGGACCACCATGAGATCTTTACAATCACATTTAGGGCATTTAGCAGACACTCTTATACAGAGCAACTTACACAGTGCTTTGAGACATGTGAATAGAGACATCTCCTTCTAATGTAGTCATATGTCAGTTATACCAACCCTACACACAGTTGATATACCAGACCACACGAAAGAAGATGGTGCTTTAATTATGGGATGAGGGTTTAGGCTTTATACTGTTACTATTAAAAACCATATGTACTATTTAACACATCTGTGTAAATACAGGTGTAATCTGAACCGACTGAACCTTCCTACTGTCACGGTAGGCCGGTCACAGCTCACACACACACACGCCCATGCACACACAAATACACACACAAAAACACACACAAATACACACACACACACACACACACACACACACACACACACACACACACACACACACACACACACACACACACACACACACACACACACCACACACACATTCAAGTCTGGACAATTATGAATTTGGATCATAAATAGAGTCTGGAACATTAATAGCCAGGAGTCTGGAACATTAAATAGTTAAGAATCTAGAACATTAATAGAGTCTATAAAATTAATAGAGTCTGGAACATTAAATAGCTAAGAGTCTGGAACATAAATAGAGTATAGAAGATTAATAGAGTATGGAACATTAAATAGCTAAGAGTCTGTAACATTAAATAGCTGAGTCTAGAACATTAATAGAATCTGGAACATTAATAGGTAAGAGTCTAGAACATTAATAAAGTCTGGAACAGGAGAGGCTGTGAGCTTCAGTACAGCAAAGCTTTAAAAACCACAATCGCCAGGTAGTCTGACATCACAGAGTCAAATCCATTTAGTAAAGAGGTTTCCATAACAGTGCAACTGCACTGACTGCTGCCAAAGAAAATTATATATAGTGAAATTACAGTATTACTTCAGATTATGTATGGTGAAACAACAATGTTACTTCAAATTATATATTGTGAAATAACATTATTACTTCAGATTATGTATGGTGAAACAACAATGTTACTTCAAATTATATATTGTGAAATAACATTATTACTTCAGATTATGTAAAGTGAAATGGCAATTTTCAGATGTTATTAGGGAAAGAAAACAGCACTTAGGTGGTTGAGAAGTTATTTATCACTGTCTGGTGGCCTGTTAAAGCCCTGGGGCTTGTCCTGGTAACGTTTGTGTGTGTGTGTGTGTGTGTGTGTGTGTGTGTGTGTGTGTGTGTGTGTGTGTGTGTGTGTGTGTGTGTCTGAATCTTGTAAGCCTGTCCTGGCCTTGGCATGACTCCTGATGAGGAAGAGGTGTTACACCCAGACCAGTCAGATAAGAAAAGCACAGTAGGAAGTAGGTGGGAAGAGAGAGAGAAGACAGACAGTGAGATGGGTAGATACATATATAGTAAAGGTATAACCAAAAAATAGTGGGGGGTAGTGCTGGAAAAGACACAGTGTAAAGAAATGTACATGGGGGTGACTGCTGAGGGTTAATTAATTAATGTAGCATATAAAAAAATTATGGGTAATCCGTGTAAATACATAATCAAACTGAATCTTCCTCCAGAATCAGAAATTGTATTGAACATGAATATTACAGTCAGAAAGACACATATCGCAGTATTGTTGTGAGTTGGACATAGGTTTAGGTACTATGTAACATTCACTGCTTCACCCCCACCATCACTACACTATACTGCCCCACCATCACTACATCAGACTACCCCAATATCACTACACCAGACTACCCCACCATCACTACACTATACTGCCCCACCATCACTACATCAGACTACCCCACCATCACTAGACCAGATTACCCCACCATCACACTATCACAACACCAAACTACCCCACCATCACTACACCAAACTACCCCACCATCACAACACCAGACTACCCCACCATCACAGCACATGTTAATAATGCCTGTATCTTTTGTGTGGACGAATCATTAATACTGCTGTACTGGTGTTAACTAGTGGAGCGCTAACACTGCCACTGCACAACACCCCAGATCTGGTGCATTCTGGGAGATTAACAAATAAAACAAAATGGGAGTAGTACACCTTATGAGGACCCTAGTACACAAACCCATAAACACACACACACACACACACACACACACACACACACACACACACACACACACACACACCACACACACCCTCACACACACACATACACATCTACACACACACCAACACCAACACACCCTCATTCACATCTACACACATACACACACACAAACACAGCTACACAGTGACCTTTTCAAACAGCTATACATGGTGCAAAGCTGCTGTGGGATGTCATGGGTTGATCCATGATTGGATGTGTATATTTCGAGTACGGTTCTGACCCAGGTGTCCACAGCACCTTTGGGGATGCACATGACTGCCTGTGACTCCCAGCTGAAGCTGCACAGATGTTTATAGACAGGCTTTCCAGGCCATAAACACATTTTGGTCAACAGAAAGAGACGCAATACAAGAGATGTCATAATGGAGTCCCATGAGAGAAAACAGAAGAGAAGAGAAGAGAACAGAATGAGATTCCATGGAATGAAACCTGAGATTCCAAAGCAAATGATGTCCTCACAAGCTAGACTCTCTTAAGGTAGCTCTTAAGAGAGAAAATATCTTAGGGCGTACTCACACTAGGCACGGTTTGCTGGTTCCGTGCTGGGGCCCGGTTATCCCCCCTCCCCACTCCCCCTCTGGCCTGCACTCACACTGCCTTCATCAACCCGGCCCGAGCACGCTTACGTCATCACAACGCCACTTTATTTGGAATAAAAGCGCGCTCGCACAACACTATGGAGTTCACGATTCTCTTTTTATTGTATTTTTGGAGTCGTTTTGGGAGTGCAGAAACACGGTGCAAGCACAGATTTATCGATAATTGAACACAACGATTGTCTGCTAATTGCTTTGCCGCTATGACTGTTTAACGTGAGCATCGCATCACTGACGTCATGTTTGAGTTCCAGCTAAATGAACCAATCAGACGAGGCACCAAGCGGGCCGAGTCCACATGAATCGTGCCCTGGCCCACCTCTTCAAGCGGGCCCAAGCACGGTTAACTGATCCGGGCCCGGATCACAGACCCTAGTGTGAGTACGCCCTTAGATAGAACAAATAAAAGGAAGGGAAAAAAAAAACAAAGAAAAGTAAAGAAGATGAATAGAGTATTTACAAACCAAAGTGTCAGTAATCACAAACAAATGAACAAATCTGCAAAGCCAATACATGTCAAATTGTGAAATATTCTTAGAATGAAAATAAATGACTTAACTGAACAAAAAGGACAAAATTGT